>NC_141906.1:42554448-42927688 GCF_057802395.1 Ceratotherium simum simum | reverse complement strand
GGCCTTCATTGTAAGGGTCTTGATTTTAGGGATGCTTTAAATATTCACAATCTGATTCTAGCTGCAGCATAAATATCCTTTTGACCAGTCATGTCTAAATTCTGAAACAATGGGAAACCCTAATTCGATCCCAACCTGAAACCCCTTAGGCTGCATTCTCCTGAATTGGGTGACTTCCAGCTAGAGGTAAGCAGTAGGAGCTACTGAATATTCTTTGGTTTATTGATCCTTCTCCTCCCGGAGATGGTGGCTATTTTCCCTTGTTGCTGTTTTTTATGTCATTTGTCATAAAGGAAAACCCATAGAGCAAGATGCAGGCAGCTCCACAAGCCTGTTGGCTGGGTGGGCCCGCAGCAGACTTTGCCGTAGGGCCTGCTTGTGGAGTATGCACATAAGGTGGAAGCTATTGCTAACAGGGCATCTTGGAAGCCAAAAGAGCCGCAATATCGGTGGGTGTGGGTCGAGCAGTTAAAAGCCATTATGGTGCTTGCCACCTCCAGAAGTCTCCCTTGAAAGGATAAGTTGGGTGACAGAACGGGGTAGATGACACAGGTCCCCCATCAACTTCAAGAAAATGTCCATGCAATGACGAGGCACACTGTAAAGCATACACAGTCCCCAACCCCATGGCACCGCCCCCCTAGGTATTATTCTGGCTCCAGGAGACCCAAAGCATAGCTAAAGCTATTAATGTGCATGTAAGATGAGGGTTTTTTCCTCTTTTTGTCTTGTGCTATGTCTTGAGAACTTGACTTTGTGATCTCTTTGGTCATGAGGGGTCCCAGTCCATCAGGGACCTTTGTTGTCTCAATATTTGTTGTTTGTTGGTGCACTACCGCCTGTGCAGTGAAGGCCTTTGCTTTCTTGGGCTGTTTTTTTTGGAGTGAACTTTCTGGATCTTGTGAGGGCTACTCCTTTTGCACTCTCTTTTGGGAATGCCTCATGTCCATAGTAAAGCCATAAATGCTTGTAGATATTGGGATATTAAAAACTGACAAGGCAGATATCCCCCAGAAACTCCATCTTGGGGAAAACTTGAGTGGCTTCTCTGTGCCTTTATGATGTAGTTGGACAGGTAGATCAACGTATAATGTCTTTTCGGTTACAACTCAATTTCTGAGAAATTAAGAGCAATTGTCCTTAAAAAATCCTTGTACGACTGGAAAAGCAGCACTAGAGGCAGTTCAGATTCCACCCAGTTCCTTTGTCTCAAAAAGGATTATTGCCTCGCCCCTCTCTGGGAAGTGTTATCTAGCTCATTGCCAATTGCTAAGACTGAAGAAAGAAATAAAATTTAAAAGGCCAAAAAACGGCCACAGGAGCACACCTGGCCAAAAATCTGGCATCTCAAATGTCTTCTCCACAAATATTAGTAAAAAGGCTTAAAATGAAAATTTGGATTCATAATTGGGGAGCCTTGTACCTGATTCATGGCAGTAATAGCTATGTAGTCTCTGTGTATGTGTCTATATGTATGTTACCTATGTGTGATATTTTACCTCCAGATGGTATGGAAAAAATTAAGAGCTCTATTCAATTGAAGTAAGCACTTACAAAAATTATTTCTAAATGCAGTTAACCCAAATGTCTTTCAAATTAGCATGATATAAATTAATCTTTAGTAAATTAAAGAGGGTTTAAGTTTGTTCATTTGATTGACAATTGTTGAAAACAAATGATTTATTTATTTTATTTATTAACTTTTTGTTTATTGCATAACATTGGTTTATAACATTGTAGAAATTTCAGGTGTACATCATTATACTTCTATTTCTGCATAGATTACATCTTGTTGACCACCCCAATACTAATTACAACCCATCACCACACACATGTGCCGAATTATCCCTTTCGCCCTCCTCCCTCCCCTCTTCCCCTCTGGTAACCACCAATAAAATCTCTGTCTCTATGTGTTTGTTTATTGTTGTTATTATCTACTACTTAATGAAGGAAACATACGGTATTTGACCTTCTCCCTCTGACTTATTTCACTTTGCATAATACCCTCAATGTCCATCCATGTTGTCACAAATGGCTGGATTTCATCGTTTCTTATGGCTGAGTAGTATTCCATTGTGTATATATACCACATCTTCTTTATCCATTCGTCCCTTGATGGGTACTTAGGTTGCTTCCAAGTCTTGACTATTGTGAATAACGCTGCAATGAACACAGGGGTGCATGTATCTTTATGCATTGGTGTTTTCAGGTTCTTTGGATAATTACCCAGCAGTAGAATAGCTGGATCATATGGTCGTTCTGTCCTTGATTTTTTGAGGAATCTCCATACTGTTTTCCATAGTGACTGCACCAGTTTGCACTCCCACCAGCAGTGTATGAGAGTTCCCTTCTCTCCACATCTTCTCCAACACATGTTGTTTCCTGTCTTGTTAATTATAGCCATTCTGACAGGCGTGAGGTGATATCTCATTGGAGTTTTGATTTGCATTTCCCTGATACAGTTAATGATTTTGAACATCTTTTCATGTGCCTGTTGGCTATCTGTATATCTTCTTTGGAGAAATGTCTGTTCAGGTCTTTTGCCCATTTTTTAATTGGGTTGTTAGTTTTTTTGTTGTGGAGATGCATGAGTTCTTTATATATTTTGGAGATTAAGCCCTTATCAGATGTATGGTTTGCAAATATCTTCTCCCAATTGTTAGGTTGTCTTTTCGTTTTGTTGATGATTTCCTTTGCTGTGCAAAAGCTTTTTAGTTTGATATAGTCCCATTTGTTTATTTTTTCTATTGTTTCTCTTGCCCAGTCAGACATGGTGCTTGAAAATATGTTGCTAAGACCGATGTCAAAGAGGGTACTGCCTGTGTTTTCTTCTAGAAGTTTCATAGTTTCAGGTCTTACATTCAAGTCTTTAATCCATTTGGAGTTAATTTTTGTGTATGGTGTAAGGTAAGGGTATACTTTCATTTTTTTGCATATGGCTATCCAGTTTTCCCAACACCATTTGTTGAAGAGACTTTCTTTTCTCCACTGTATGTTCTTGGCTCCTTTGTTAAAGATTAGCTGTCCATAGATGTGTGGGTTTATTTCTGGGCTTTCAATTCTATTCCATTGATCTGTGTGTCTGTTTTTGTGCCAGTACCATGCTGTTTTGGTTACTACAGCTTTGTAGTATATTTTGAAATCAGGGAGGATGATACCTCCAGCTTTGTTCTTGTTTCTCAGGATTCCTTTACCTATTCGGGGTCTTTTGTTGTTCCATATAAATTTTAGGATTCTTTGTTCTATTTCTGTGAAAAATGTTGGTGGAACTTTGATAGGGATTGCATTGAATGTATAGATTGCTTTAGGAAGTATGGGCATCTTAACTATGTTAATTCTTCCAATCCAAGAGCACGGAATTGCTCCAAGAGCAGCAATGTTTTATAGTTTTCCATGTAGAGCTCTTTCACCTCTTTGGTTAAGTTTATTCCTAGGTATTTTATTCTTTTCGTTGCAATTGTAAATGGGATGGTATTCTTAATTTCTCTGTCTGCTACTTCGTTGTTAGTGTATAGAAATGCAACTGATTTTTGTATGTTGAATTTGTATCCTGCAACTTTATCATATTCGTGTATTACTTCTAAAAGTTTTCTGGTGGATTCTTTAGGGTTTTCTATATATAAAATCATGTCATCTGCAAATAGTGCCAGTTTCACTTCTTCCTTTCCAATTTGGATCCCTTTTATTTCTTTCTCTTGCCTGATTGCTCTGGCTAGGACTTCTAGTACTATGTTAAATAGGAGTGGTGACAGTGGGCATCCTTGTCTGGTTCCTGTTCTTAGAGGGATAGCTTTCAGTTTTTCACCATTGAGGATGATATTAGCTGTGAGTTTCTCATATACAGTCTTTATTATGTTGAGGTACTTTCCTTCTATACCCATTTTATTCAGAGTTTTAAGCATAAATGGATGCTGTATCTTGTCAAATGCTTTCTCTGCATCTATTGAGATGATCATGTGATTTTTATTCTTCATTTTATTAATGTGGTGTATCACGTTGATTGATTTGCGAATGTTAAACCATCCCTGCATACCTGGAATAAATCCCACTTGATCATGGTGTATAATCTTTTTAACGTATTGTTGTATGTGATTAGCTAGTATTTTGTTGAGGATTTTTGCATCGATGTTCATCAGTGATATTGGCCTGTAATTTTCGTTTTGGTATCAGGGTAATATCAGATTCATAGAATGAGTTAGGGAGCTTCCCTGCCTCCTCAATTTTTTGGAAGAGTTTGAGAAGGACAGGTATTAAGTCTTCTTTGAATGTTTGGTAGTATTCACCAGGGAAGCCATCTGGTCCTGGACTTTTGTTTTTGGGGAGGTTTTTGATTACTCTTTCGATCTCCTTACTGGTGATTGGTCTATTCAACTTCTCTACTTCTTCTTGATCCAGTTTTGGAGGGTTGTATGATTCTAAGAATTTATCCATTTCTTCCAGATTGTCGAATTGGTTGGCACATAGCTTTTCATAGTATTCTCTTATAATCCTTTGTATTTCTGAGGTGTCTGTTGTAATTTCTCCTCTTTCATTTCTGATTTTACATATTTGTGCCTTCTCTCTTTTTTTCTTGGTGAGTCTAGCTAAAGGTTTGTCAATTTTGTTGATCTTTTCAAAGAACCAGCTCTTGGTTTTATTAATTTTTTCTACTTTAGTCTCTATTTCATTTATTTCAGCTCTGATTTTTATTATTTCCCTTCTTCTACTGATTTTGGGCTTTGTTTCTTCTTCTTTTTCCAGTTCCTTTAGGTGCATTGTTAGATTGTTTATTTGAGAATTTTCTTGTTTGTTGAGATAGGCCTGTATTGCTATAAAGTTCCCTCTTAGAACCGCTTTTGCTGTATCCCATAAATTCTGGCATGTCGTATTTTCATTTTCATTTGTCTTCAGGTATTTTTTGATTTCTTCTTTGATTTCTTCATTGACCCAGTCGTTGTTCAGTAGCATTTGGTTTAATCTCCACATATTTGTGGCTTTTCTGATTTTCTTCCTATAGTTGATTTCTAGTTTCATACTGTTGTGGTCAGAAAAGATGCTTGGTATTATTTCAATCTTCTTAAATTTATGGAGACTTGTTTTGTGGCCTAATATGTGATCAATCCTGGAGAATGTTTCATGTGCATTTGAAAACAACGTGTATTCTTTGCTTTTTAGATGGAATGCTCTGTATATATCTACTAGGTCCATCTGTTCTAGTGTATCATTTAAGGCCAATGTTTCCTTATTGATCATCTGTTTGGATGATCTATCCGTTGGTGTAAGTGGAGTGTTAAAGTCACCTACTATTATTCTGTTACTGTCTATTTCTGTTTTTATGTGTGTTAATAATTGCTTTATATATTTAGGTGCACCTACATTGGGTGCGTAGATATTTACAAGTGTTATATCCTCTTGTTCAATTGTTCCCTTGATCATTATGTAATGCCCTTCTTTGTCTCTTTTTACAGTTTTTGTTTTAAAGTCTATTTTGTCTGATATGAGTACTGCTACCCCAGCTTTTTTTTCATTGCCATTTGCAAGGAGTATCTTTTTCCATCCCTTCACTTTCAGTTTGTGAGTGTCTTTAGGTCTGAAGTGTGTCTCTTGTATGCAGCATATATATGGGTCTTGTTTTTTTATCCAGTCAGCCACCCTATGCCTTTCAATTGGAGCATTTAGTCCATTGACGTTTAAAGTAGCTATTGATAAGTATGTACTTACTGCCATTTTTTAACTTTTTTTTTCTCAGTGTTTTAATAGTCCTTCTCTGTTCCTTTCTTCTTCTATACAGAATTGATGGTCTCTTTACTTTGACCTCTGTCTGAAAGCTGTACTGTTTAACTCCCCTCCTCCCTCCTTTTATGTTTTTGATATCATATCTAACCTCTTTTTTGTGCACTTGTATCCATTAGCCTCTTATCATGGAAATAGATAATTTTTCCTATTTGTGGTCTTCTCTTTTCCCCTTAAATCAGTCCCTTTAACATTTCTTGTAGCACTGGTTTCTTGGTGACAATCTCCTTTAATTTTTGCTTATCTGGGAAATTTTTGATCTCTCCTTCCATTTTGAATGATAACCTTGCTGTGTAGAGTATCTTTGGCTGTAAGTTTTTTCCTTTTAGCACTTTAAATATATCATGCCATTCTCTTCTAGCCTGTAAGGCTTCTGCTGAGAAGTCAGCTGATGATAGCCTTATGGGGTTTCCTTTGTATGTAATTTGACTTTCTCTTGCAGCTTTTAGGATTCTCTCTTTATCTTTAATTCTGGAAATTTTGATTATGATGTGTCTTGGTGTGAGCCTCTTTGGGTTTATCTTGTTTGGGGCCCTCTGTGTTTCCTGTACCTCGATGTCTGTTTCCTTCCTTAGGTTAGGGAAGTTTTCATCTATTATTTCTTGAAATAGATTCTCTGCCACTTTGTCTCACTCTTCTCCTTCCAGGACACCTATAACACGGATGTTAGTATGCTTGATGTTGTCCCAGAGGTCCCTTAGACTGTCCTCACTGTTGTTAATTCTTTTCTCTTTACCTGTTCAGCTTGGGTAATTTCTTTTAGTCTTTCATCCAGCTCACAGATCCGTTCTTCTGTATCCTCTACTCTGCTTTTGAGTCCCTCTAGTGAATTTTTCATTTCCAGTATTGTATTCTTCATTTCTGATTGGTTCTTTTTTACATCTTCCATTTCTTTGTTGACATTCTCACTGAGTTCATCTATTCTTCTCCCCACATCAGTGAGCATCCTAACACTCTTTGTTTGAACTCTCTGTTGGTTAGGTTGATCATTTCTGTTTCACTTAGTTCCTTTTCTGGGGTTTTGTCCTGTTCCCTTACTTGGAATGTATTCCTTTGCCTCCTCATTTTGCCTCTTTCCCTGTGCTTGTGTCTATGTATTAGGTAGGTCAGCTACGTCTCCTGCTCTTGGACAGGTGACCTTATGTAAGTGATGGCTTAGGAGGCCTGCAGTGTGCTTCCCTCAGTTCTCAATGTTCCAGGGGTGACCCCTATGTGGGCTACGTGTGTCCTTCTGTTGTGGCCTGTTTGCTCTCCCTGTAGGCGCCCAGGGAGGCTGAGTTATGCTCCTGGCCAGCTGTTGTAATACTCAGCTGCTTGTAGTTGTTGTTGTGGGCCCTTCAGTCTCTTTATGAGGTGTGGGGAGCCCCAGCACAGTTGGCTGCAAGTTCTAATACCACATTTGTGTTGCAGTATTTCTTTTAAGGGAGTAGGCCCCCAGCGTGGCAGGTTGCTAGGCTCAGGGCCTTACAATTGCTATAAGCCTCCAGCCTTTAGGTCTCTTGTCAGCTCTGTGAGGATTGCAGCTGCGTGGGGCTGGCCTCAGGCACGGGAGCACCCAATTGTTTCAGGCTTTGGAAGGTGGGGCAAACCCCCTATGTGGGTCTTTGAGAAGCACAAGTCTTCTGCAGCTGACAAGCCCTGCTGCCCACAGGTCCACACACACAGTCAACACAGTCCTGCCCCATGTGCACACCCTGACCTCCCGAAGCAGACCCAGTCTTTCCACAGCGGGAGCCCCACACACTCCATCATTGCCCCACACTCTCCACCCACTCCTTGTGCACACCCTACCCCACTGAAGTGGACTCAGTTGCCAGGCTGCAGAGAATCCAGTCACCAATCTATGCAGGCCCACAGGTTGCCTGAGGGTTTGTTGTTGGGTGGGGCCAGTCTCTAGGGTGGGCTGCCTGCCCTGGCTGAGCTGGATTAAATCTGTGCTCTAGCGGATGGGGCAGACCCTGGGCTAGCAGGCCTCAGGGAGAACTCCAATGGCATCTGTGTCAGCAGGCCCACACCAGGCCACAACAATGGCCGCCACCAATGTCCCAGTCCCTGGAGAGGTCTCACCACTCACCGAGACGCACACAGGGCCTATTAGGTGAGTTTTTTTCACCAAAGCACTGTGCACATTTCTTGCTGGTGATTTTCGGTTGCTCTCTGAAACGGGTGAGTTTGTGTGTGGGCCCTTTAAGAGCCGGTTTTAATTTCTTTGTGAACCAGCTTTTCTGGGGGTACTCCCCAATGTTTTAGCAGCAGCAAGTCAGATATTATGCCACTCGTCTCGATTGTGCTGGGTCCACAAAATGCCCACAGTGGGGACGCTCCCCAGCTAGGGCCCCGGGCCTCCAGGGAGGCTGCGTACCTGGGCTGCTCCCGGGCGGCCGTGAGGCGCTGCGGCTTGTGAATGCAGTGTTTTTCCTCTCCAGAAGGGAGTTTCTGCCTCTTCTACCTCAGTTAGGATTGTCCATTGTTGCAGGAGTTCCTCTTATCCAGTTTTCAGTTCTGTCTCAGGGGTAATTTTTTCACAAGTAGTTGTAAATTGGCTGTGTCCGCGGGAGGAGTTGAGTTCAGAGTCTGCCTACGCCGCCATCTTGACTTCCTCTCTCCCAAATGATTTAGATAGATACAAATAAGTAAGAGTTTTGGGGTACAATAATTATGTTTTGTGGTCTGTATACTTGGGGAAAAACAGCTTCCAAAATTCCTTTTGGTAGCTTAAAACTTGAGAGTTTTTGATAAAAGTTCATTGAGTACCTGGGTCATTTTCAAATAGGATAAAATACTGAAACGTTATTGCTAAACATATCTAAGTGTATCTACTTTTGGCTTATTACAGAAAACTAAAAGGTGTTTTGGGTCTAATAGTAAACGTGTCATGTGTTTTATTAAAAGATTGTACTATAAAGTAACTTTTGGGTCTAATAGTAAACATGTCACATGTTTTATTAAAAGATTGTACTATAAAGTAACATGTTTCCAGAAATTATGAAAAGTGTGCCGATAATTTGCCAAGAAATAAGTTTACCAAGCCACAGAATGCTAATATAAAAGAAACTTATAACTGCTTACTTAGTTACTTAGAAGTCAAAGACTAAAAGGGTTCAAAAAAATTCTAATTAATATATGTGATTAAAGCTAATAAAAATTAATAAGGAAAACAGCTCTATATACAAAGAAAGTAAGATGTGTATAGTAAAAAAGGTATAAAGAATGGAAATATTTTGTTTGGTTGGTTAGGAAAGATAAATTTGTCCCAAAGTACTAGAAGGGAAGAAAGGAAGGCATGGGACAAATTCTGAATGTAAAAAGAAAGTTATAGAAGGTTTGTGGAAGAGGAATTCCGGAAAACGTTTTATGCATGTTCAAGTTGACTGAGATTAAAGTAAATCCAATTAAGTAAATGAGTTTTAATATCAGAAGTAAGCTGGTACAAAACTAAAATTTGGTCTTCTTTCTCTTAAAAGGATAATTTTCTTGAACTTGATAAAAAGGCTATAAAAGGTTTTTCTTTACCTTTAAGTAAGTCTACCTAAAAGACAGAAAAACTATGAAAATAATTTCCTATGTTCAAAAGACTGAGGTCTCTCTATTAAGGCTTTTTGGACTGTTAATGCTCTGTTTGCCCTTGACTGTTTATATTCTTGACAAGCTCCCCCAAATTCATATCTTGAATACAGTCTTTCTTTTGAGAATTTCCAAGGGCCCCTGGAACTTCTTGAGGAAATTTGCTCTCTTCCTATAAGGAGGAAGATACTAAAATTATTAGGCTTATTTAGTATGTTAAATTACATGGGAAGCATTGTCAAATAAGTGATGATAAACCTTCTTAGGTGATATTGTGTGAGTGAATGTTATTTATATAAGTGCTTTGAAATTGTATAACACTACTGAAATTCTGATCTGTCCTGGTTATCAGTCTGGTTCTGGTTATTATTTTAAAGTATTGTGTGTCACAAAATTAACCAAAATTCTTTGTCAACTGCCATTTTGGGGTCTTGTTGTTTATAGACAGTTATTGTTTGATGCTTTTGCAAAATATGTTTCATCTTCAGAAAAATTCATGGGAAGGACTCTGACACTTACTCTAGCATACAGGTTTCTGATAAACTTTCAGATTACAAAGCTGAACTGGGTAAGAAATAACAGACCTCTGACAGAGAAACTGCAGACTTCATGAAACTGCTAACAGAAGATTAAGATCAAGAATCAATTACACTGGACTGAATGAACTGATGGAGATGATTATAATTTTTATGACTTTTGTTTGAAATATTCTGACTTTTTCAATGTTTTGTTTTTTTAGATTTAAGGAGAACTTTTTCTCTTTTTTCCTGAGATAGCTATGACATATGGAATTTGGTAAATTATACCTTTGTATGCAGAATTCAAACATTTATCTTTTTCTCCCTACCTGCTCCCTCCAGGATTTGAAAACTCTTAGTAAATGGGTATTGTTTTCATGGCAATATAGTTATTTGCATAAGTTCAATAAGAATCTGTTCTCCTTATAACAGGACACAATTGGAAACATTGGTTATATTACCAAGGCTTTGATTGGAATGTGACAACACAGCTTCTGAGAAACAAAGATTGGACTTTATGGAACAAAGCTACATGAAAGTATTGTCCTGGTACCTTACATTCAGTGTTCCAAGCAGCATTTACTGGATAGGTAAGGAATGTCACTTATCTGGCAGGTGCAAGGAACTTCGAAATATTTTGGGGGACCTCGAGAAGGGAGGAATTCACCCAAATCTGTAGGTATTGCAGGCAAAGGCTGATGACAAAGTCCTTGGCTTGGCTTTCCTGGCCTCGAGAGGCCTTTAAAGTTCAGTCTGAGATTCCTTACAAAGAGTTCCAGCAAAGCAGATTTAAAAGAGCCTATATGATCAATGGCTATTCTTGCTGTACTTATGTAAATAATTGGGCCAAGTTTATTTTATTTTGCAAACCAGTTAGTTTAATTTGGCTGTCTTTGATAAAATGAGGGTGATTTTAGAGAGAAAAATATATGTTTCAATAGAAACTATAGTACACATTCATGGATATTAGGTTTTAGTTCTGATAATTGTCTTTGAGGTTTCTGTTTTATATCCATTAACTGGACAGGATCCTGAATTCTTCTAGTCTCTTAAAATATCTGGCTACAAATCTCCAAACTAATGTTTTCAATTTTTTTCCATCATTTTCATTTGGAATCACTGAGAATTGAACCTGCCCTGAAGCCTTGCAAACTGAAGCTGGTGGACTTGGTATAAACTTAAGAGAGATTCATGTCTGTTGCTAATGTAAGCCACTCAGAATGGTACCTGAATACCCGATGACATCATCAGGGACATTTAAGCTGCAAAAGATGCTTTGGCGCTGACATCTAGAAATCTTCTTGACTGGCTGTCCCTTGGACTCAGAAACTGGTTTATAATTTGCTCCCACTATTAACTTTGTTTTCCTTTTTATCTTATTAATTACCTGGTTGCTTGCTTCCACAATGTAGGCCTAACTTTGGGAGCCCACCTGTATCACCATCTTACTAAGAGACTGGTTCAATAAGATGGAACAAAAGGACATCCCTCAAGATTGAAGGGTAACAACAAAGGGGGGGAATTCATACCAGCTCAAGACAAGGTTGACATAAGGGAAGCCATATTGTAGAAAAGAAAAACTCTATTGTAACTTTGAATGACCTCTGACAAACTAACCCAGCTGGATATGCACCCTCCAGGAGATCTAACTGCTCTGTAGATTTTACGACCCCTGCTTGTGCATGTACCTCCCATAAGATGATAATTTTGTTTTTTTGAGTTCCTTAGGGATGTGATGACCCTCGAACAGAGAATCTATGCTGATAGCCATCATCAGTGAAAACTGAAAGATCTGGTGTGGCACTCCCAGTCTCTAACACCAGGAGGTCAACATTTCTAACCCCCTCCCCAATAGCCTGATGGCCTATATAACTGCTGTAAGATTTTGTGCCCGCTTAAGATGGTTCTTTTGGACATGAGTCTGACATCTTCCCTGTTGCTAGCAAGCTGTAATAAAAAAGTCCTTTTTCTCATACCACCTTGCCTCTTGACTACTGGCATGTCTTGCGGCGAGCAGAAGGCCCCACGTTGGATGGTAACAAAAATCCCATAAAAGAAATCATGTTATGTTTTATTAAATCCAAATCTTAAAATATCTGATGGTATCTTGAGAAATCAATAACATCGTAAAATATTCTTTTTTAATAATACTCTTCTGCCTTGGGATAGTTAACTGTATTAAGTGTTATTTCTCCACATGAGCAAAAAAAATAAAGCCATGAGGGCCTGGATGGGACATGTCTTCAGTTGAATAAATCCTCTGAAGAGTACAGTTGATTTATAACTCTATTTGAGCCATTTGCTTTACTGATAGTCTCTTCTCCTTCCATCCAGCACAGGAAAGCACTGTCAAAGAAAACAAATGACTCAACTCTGTGTGTCATGTCAACGTCTCATGTATCCAGAGTCCTTCACGTTTTTCCCTTGTGTGTATCTAACAATGGCCTCTCAAGGTCAGAGAAAGTGAGCACACACTGCTGAGCAAATTTGAAATAAAACTAGGAAAGTTTGTGGAGAAAAGGCAGCAAAGGAGAAGCTGTCCCACACCCCCCTCACCTTGCCTTTAGGTTTCTCCTGTTTGTCCTTTTCTTCTCTCAACTCATTAATTCTGGTATTGGCATAGCCACGATGACTTTTAATGGTTGCATTTTAATCTGTTTCTATAAACAACAAGGATGGAGAGTGTGATCTGGTGATTCTGGCAAGGGCCAAGAAAGTGCCATAACTGTATAGTGAGAAACACAGCCTGTCCTTCCATTGTTTGGGTCATTCACACTGGACAGATGGGCCAACCACAGGTAAAGGAAAGCAGTAAGACACCTGCCGGGCTGTTTATCTAGGAGGGGATCAGTATGTTGTGGGACCAAAATTCTTACAATTTGGGGCACCTAAGAAAAAAGAACAAAAAATAACAAATAAAAAATGGTGTGTAAGGGGCCGACCTGGTGGCATAGTGGTTAGGTTCACATGCTCCACTTTGGTGGCCCAGGGTTTGTGGGTTTGGATCCCAGGTGCAGACCGACCCACTGCTTGTCAAGCCATGCTGTGGCAGCATCCCATATAAAGTAGAGGAAGATGGCCACAGATGTTAGCCCAGGGCCATCTTCCTCAGCAAAAAAGAGGAGGATTGGCAACAGATGTTAGCTCAGGGCGGATCTTCCTCACCAAAAAAAAAAAAAAAGTTTAAAAAAGTGTTTAGAAAATGACAAAAGAAGTGGAAAAAATTTACAAATGTAAAGGTGCTGACAGATGCTACAAACATCGCAAAATCCAGAAAAATAACATAATATTTTTATTAATAAACTGTCCCTCACACCACTATAATACTTTTTTTTTCCCCATACATATGTCCAATTCCCTGGTGCCTTAAAGCACTTTTATATAGCAAATAACTCTTGCCCTGCAGGTTCTGCAGTGGAAAGAGGCAACAGACTTAACTGATGTGGTTAAAATACACGATGGTTGCAAATTTTACAAAGGCATAGCAACAAATTGACAGTGCTCCTGGAAGGCAATCTGGAAGTGGCCTGGTATAGACTGGAATGTTTGTGTCTCCTCAAAATTCATATGTTAAATCCTAACTCCCAATGCAATGGTATTTGGAGGTGGGTCCTTTGGGAGGTGATTAGGTCATGAGGGTGGAGCCCGCATGAATAAGATTAGTGCCCTGGTAAAAGAGACCCCAGAGAGCTCCCTTGCCCTTCCACCATGTGAGGATACAGTGAGAAGACAGCTATGAACCAGGAAACAGTCTCTCACCAAATACCAGATCTGCTGGCACCTTGATCTTGGACATCCTAGCATCCAGAACTATGAGAAATAAATTTCTGTTGTTTGTAAGCCACCCAGTATATCATAGCTTGTTATAGCAGCCTGAATAGACTAAGACAGGGCCCAAGCAAGTGAGGGGCCCTGAAGCTTAAGATTCATTAGCTTCATGGTAAATCCATCTCGTGTGTTATGTGTATGTACTTGGCTAGAAACTTGACTTAAAATTCAGTGAGTATTTTGAGATCTTACACTAGAAGACTTGGAGAGATGTATGAGACACGTGATAATGTAGGAGGAAATCTATTTATTTATACATTTTCTTTTTAGAATTTTGATCTATTTGAATGCATTGCCTATTCAAAAAATAAGTAAATTATTTTAGAATAAAATGTTGAAAAGAAACCTATGAGACATGGTTCCTACTCTTACCTTTGATAAGCTTCTTCAAAGTTGCTGGAGTGGAAGAAGAGGAAAAAAAACAGAGAGGTTTGAGAACTCTCAGGAATCTAACAGGAGTACAGACTCTAGTTCTTGTGCAAGTATCCAGGCATCTCAACTCAGGCTTAGTTCCGAGCTGAAGGGAAGAAGGATGAGACCAAACAGGATAGGAGGGTAGTCAAGAGGGGCCATGGTGGCCTCAGGAAATAAGTCCATTCATAAAACGTTTGTAGAGTGACAGTAAAGGCCTCAGCCAAGCAACTTGGCTGGGGAGTCCAGTTAACTGGAAGGCCATGCAAGGCCCAGTTGAGTGGCCTGGACCAAGGTAACCAGAGGAGGAAGTCTGCCTCCAAGCAAACTCAAACATGCCCCTGGCTTGCCCCCCACACACTACACAGTCCAAGTGGTCCACCAGAAGGCAGATTCTACACTCTGTAGTGGGTCGTCTTAGGCCATACCAGTGTGACAGGCTTCCTCATGGGTCCTTTAAGAGCTCTTGATCTACAAAATCTGTGAGCATAATAAAATGGTTGTCATTTTTAAGCCACTACATTTGGGGCAGTTTGTTATACAGCCTAGTAACCAGAACACTATTCTCCATCCATTTATTTCTGAATCAAGATACTAGGCACTATAAGCATAAATTATTTTTAACAGAGTTGGAACTTTTTTGTCTAAAGACCTGGAGGAATTCCCTTAGTGTGTTATGACATGTTGTTAGATGAGTAGATTGAGAAGCATAAAACCCTGAGACCAGCAGTCGCTCTAAGCTCCTAGAAGTGGAATGCATTCCAGTCCTACTGTACAAGTGCATTTCAGTCCTACTGAGTGCTGAACTCCCACCACCTCCCCAACCTTGCTGTGTTCTCTTTTATCTCTATCCTATGTGCATGCTACTCCTTTTCCCAGAATGCTCTCCCCTGTATCTCATTCCTCCAATCACTTTCCTCCCCTCCATGATCACCTTCTTCTTTGTCCAACTCCCTGGAGTGTAAGTGATTCCCTTCTCTGATTGCACAGTCCCCTGCTTTTGTCATTGTGAGCAACCGTCACACTGCATGACAACTGCTTTTTTGCATATCTCTCTGACAAGATTAGGAAATTGTGAAAGGATTTCAACCTAAAATGGAACTGGAGGATATGAAATTAAAATGTCATGTATGTGCTGTCAGAACAGAAGTTAAGAACTGAGAGACTGATTTTCTGTATGTGCCTGATATACAGAAGATAGAGACTTATCTCCTGACTAATGAACATCCTCTAAGAATCTCTTCCCATCCTCAAGCCAATGAGCTTACTGCTAGACTCTGACTGGACTTCCCACTCTTTACACTCTTTGCCTATAAATACAGCCTGCCCCAAATCCTCAACGGGCTCGCCTGTAGCTGGCTATAGCATGTGTTTCCTGAATTGCAATTCCTCTGCTATTCCCAAGTAAACTCAATTTCTGGTAATTTAAGCTTGCCTCAGTTTACCTCTTTATTCAGGTTGACAAAAATTCTTGAAGGTGTAGAAAAATTCTTCTTCACTGTTGTACTCCTAAAATCTAACATGCACATAGAATCTGGTATATAGTAAGTGCTCGTCATTTACTCACTAAAAGGATAAATGAACTATAACATGTCCTTTAACTACTAAAAGGATAAATGAACTATAACATGTCTTTTAACTACTTCAGGATTCAGTTAAGTGACCCTTTATCCCACTTTAGTTTTGCTTAGTATGTATTGGCCAAATGGAACTGGGCCTTTATTCCATTCTCAGAGAAGAGGAGGAACCATTCTGTGAACCAATATCAAGACTTGGTCAGGTAAAAGCCCAGATATATTGACCTGGTCATGTTGACCTGGCTCCTTACATTCTATGAGTCCCTATAATGACCCAAAATAAAGTGAACCCAGCAATCTTGTTGCAAATTCTGAAAGATGACGTGACTGGAGCCATATTAAAATAGAACCAGAGCAGCCATTTAAGATGAATTGCCTTGCACATCTTATTTTCTTTATCTTCCAAACTGGACCAAACTGCCAACATTCCAAGAAGTTAATATCCTGTTTGTAAGGACTGATGAAATTGGACTTTGCTGATGACTGAATTGCTAACCAATCTGTGAAGTACAAACCTAGCCTTACCTTATCAGCACCAATGAATTCTTCTTTAATACAACTCACCTCATCCTTCCTTTTTCCCATAAAAACCTTAAGCCCCTCTCCTGTAATTAGAACACTATTTGGGTTTCTACCTGAATCTGTGCTCCTCAAAGTGAAATTCCTTGATCTCAAGTAAACGCTTTGTCTCTTAAACTGGTTTCTGTTTTTTGTAGGTTGACATATGATGTAAGAAAGTGGGACCCAAAGTGATCTCATCTTTGTGGACCCAAATCCCCTGGAAACTGGTTAAATAGCAACACAAGCCCCCCTTGTGTGCTCAGCCACTTCCACAGACTGCCAACTCCTCCAATCATGGGACCTCTCAGGCTCGGACCTCCCCCACTGTGGTTGAGGTCAGTGCCTTTCTTTGGGATCAGTGCGGTGGTTTTCATCATCTCAGGAGAGGTTTCTCTTAAGCGATCAGGGGCCTCCTTGGTTATGGCACCGATGCAGCTTTTGCTGTGGGAAGGGATTCCCTTGATAGATATGTGAGTGCTTTGCATTTTGGAAGAGATTCCCTTGGTAAAAATTTCTGCTTAGACAAACTTTGCTGTGGATTAATATGCACATGAGGTAAAAGCTATTGCTAAGGGGCATCTTGGAAGCCAAAGTTGCAAAACTGGTGAGCAAAGGTTAAGCATTTAAGAGCTCCCATTAGGGTGCTCACCACCTCAAGAAGTCTCCCGTGACAGGATAAGTTGATCACAGAACAGGTTAGATTGATGCTAGGTCACTTGTCAACCTCAAGAAAACTTCGGTACAATGAGGTACACTGTAAAAACATCACACAATCCCCAATCCTGCGGCACATCCCTCTTAGGTATTAGTTTGGCTCCAAGGGAACCAAGGCTTAGCTAATCCTGTAAATGTGCATATAAAAAAACCCTATAGTCATTCTAAGTTGCATGCTTTCCTTTACCATGGGACTTTCATCTTCTAAAGGTTCCCAAGAAGTTGCTCCCTTGGGAACTCCAGCTGGCTTTATATTTAGGAACTACAGTTCTTCCTCTTGTAAATTTTTATCCCAGTGTACTAATAATACTAAAGATGATTTAAATTACAGTGACCACTTTAGGGTTCTTTTGAGCTTCCAAAACTTGTTTTTGCACTCTAGATTTGAGAACTGAGATCCAGACAAATTGAATGCAATCTTTAATTTCTAAAGAGCCAAGCACACCACCTTCCAGTACACCTGCATAAAAGCTATGGTCTCAGAAGCTGCAAATATTTGCAAAGAACAGCAAGATCTTACTAAGCGTATTTCATGTACTAAGAGTTTGGCTTGGTAACCATTAGGTTGGGGGCCCCAAAATAAGGTTGGACAGAAAGTGCGGGTTAAACCCAATTTGTGGTCAGATATGGCTGGACAGAAACATGGGTTGAACTCCATTTGTGGCTAGTGTCTTACCAAACTGCCACCAGCCTTGAGGGAATGACATTGGCCATTTGAAGGAACGTTCTGATTGGATAAGATCATTTAAGAAATGCACTTAGAAGCAAAGGCTTCAAAATTCCAAAATAGCCTTGTTAAAAGTTTTGTTGCAAAAACCTAGAAAAAAATTGATATGAGGCACCTAAATGAAAAGACTATACAAAAGTCCGTTAAGTTAATGGCTTTACAGACACCCTCATATCTACCTTCAAAGGAGGGCCCTCTGTGGGCCCCTCCCAGAGTTAATGAGACTCAGAGATTTTCTGGTAAACTGCTGTGTTATATCCTTAAACAGTCAAAGGGAAACTAAAATTAAAAATTAATGGTGTTGTCTAATACTGCCAGAGGTATTTACTGTTTGTCCTGGCTGAAACCTGACAAGATGTTTGAAAGCATTTAGTAACTTATGATCAAAAGTTTGGCCAAATTGGAAGCTGATATTCGGAGACTGATAGGAATTTTTTTTATGGGCCTTTTTCCCTCAGTTAAAATAAAACCATGTCCCAGAGGGAAAGAAATAAATTAGGGATGGCGTAGCCGGACAGGTAGATCAACCTACGATGTCATTTAAGTTACAACCCAATTTCTGAGGAATTGAAACTGTCCTTATCTTACAGATCTTTGCAAAACTAGAAATTCAGTTCTAGAGGCAGTTCAGATTCCAGCCATTCCCTTTCACCAATCCCAAGAACCTCCCCTATTTATCTCAAAACCTTATTACCTCTCCAGGAGCTGTTATGTAGACCATCCCCAATTCCTAAGACTGAAGAAAAAAGAGGTGAAAGAGGCTTTTGGAGATGTAGCAGCTACAGAAGCACCCTTGTCCAAAATCTAGTCTCTTAAGTGTCTTCTCCACAGTATTAATAGAAAAAAAGCTTTAGCCGTCTAATCGGGTAACCTTAATTTATTCCATCTGCCAGAAACAAAATTTGGATCAACCTATTCTTTCATAACTAGTGAGCTTTGTATTACTGTACCTGATTCATGACAACAATTTTAAAAACAATAGCTATGTGGTCTCTATGTATGTGTGTCTATACATATATATGTTATATATATGTGATATTTTTCTACCTTTGGGTAGTATAATTTCTAAAAGAGCTCTATTTAATTGGCTTAGAGTAAGCACTTCTATAAATTATTTCTGAGTATAATAGAAACTAACCCAAATGTTTTTCAAATTAATGTGATATAAAACTTTTGTTCTATGTAGGTTTACTAAAAGTTAAACAAATAGATGTAAGAGTAAAGGTTTTTAGGTGAAATTTTTAACAATAAGTATGCATTATGGTATATGTACTTAAAAATAACTTCAAAACCTTTTGGAAACTTGAAACCTTAGAGTTTTGCTAAATCAAGTTAAATGATAGAAATTAGATTCATGGAAAGAACTCTGACACCCTAGATACAGGTTTCTGATAAACTTGCAAATCATAAAACTGAACTAGATAAGAAATTACAGAACTGTAACAGAGAAACTGATGGTCTCATAAAACTGCTAACAAAAGATCGAGAATAAATATGAATTACCTAGAACCACATGAACCAAGGAGGATGCTCTAATCTTTTGTTTTTCCAGATTTAAAATCTTTTCTCTTAAGCTATCAACAATTTGATAAGATATGCCTTTGTGAACAAAGATGAAACATTTACTTTTCTCCCTACCTGATCCCTCCAGAATTCAGAAATTCTCAGTGAGTATTCTTATTTTCACTTAGGTAAATAATCAGGCCAACTGATTATATTTATTTTTTAATATAAACAAATTTGCTTTACTGTGATTATCTTTGGTAAAATAAATAATGAAGGTAATTGTGGAGAGAAAAATTATGTTGCACCTTCATAGATGCTGGATTCTAGTCCTGTTAATTGTCTTTGAGGTTTTGTTATATACCTGTGGACAAGACTCCCCTGGCCTAAGGTATTGCCTTTGGTCTTGCCAACTGCCCACAGTGCCCTCTTTGAAAAACATGAACTGACTCCACCTGAGATGGTCACTGGCAGATCAGTGTCTATTGGTATACAACCTTCTGCTGATCCCTTGTTGTCTCATGCTCATATGACCAGCTACTTATTGTAAGTCTCTAATGTCTCATACTCAAGCCTATCATCAACAGGTTAAAGAAGATTTCCTGGATTCCGATTTAAAGAATCCTGTTGATCACAGTCTAGAGCCTGGCAACTGGGTATTCTGGAAGCATCATGAGAGGAAGACAGCCCTCGAGCTCCATTGGAAAGGACTTTACCAAGTGCTCCTGACCACTGACACTGCTCCAGAACTAAAAGGCATTGAACTTTGAAGATACATCTCACAGCTAAAGAAGGTTCCACCTGACAACCAGTCCTGTGCAAACACCAGAGACTTCCAAATCAAATTGACTAGGAAAAGAAGCAGCCGACATCCGAGGCAGACAGCTTTTCCAAGATGGCCAGACCAGGCCTGTATACCTGTTACTAGCTGTTGCTTCTTGCCTTATTGTCTCCCTTTCTTTCTTGGAAAGACAATACTCCTATCCCCATCTCCCACTATTCCAAAAGGGGGAAATCTTTCTGACTATTGGGTTTGTCATCAGAAGCCTCATTCTGTACGTGAATCTGGAGAATCCTTTAGTACATTTAATTACCAATCTCTCTGCCATTCCTTCCCTAATTCATTGTGCTAAGCGTCTAGAACTTCTCACCTAGCCAATTAAACCTCCAGAGATTTAAGAGGTAACACTTGTAACTGTTGTAAGTACCTCTTGTTGTACTTGGGTAAACACCTCTGGCAAGGTAGAGACAGAACTAGAGAGAATTCATGCCCAGGCCAAATGGTTAAATGCAGTGCCCACTGACATCCTGTGGTTCTTTGATCTCTTTAGCTGGCTGCCCTCAGGCATTGTCTCCTGGTTCAGGTCTGTTCTCCAACTTGGACTTAGCATTTTGTTTGTTATTGCAGGAATTCTCATTGTTGTAAAGCTTTGTCTCCTCTGCATAGCTTGATGTTATAAAATCACCACTCGGATAATGGTCACTCATCACATTCAAATGATTACTAAGGCTTATGAAACTTCACATGAGAAATTTCAAGGAACTGCAGAAGATGTTTACCCTTAAAAGAACTTGGTGGTAGAGACTTCCTCTGCTCTGGTGCTCTGGTGCTCAAATGTGGCCTAAAGCCTCCTAAGGAAACATCTTTCCCTTCTATGTGGGACATGACAAACCATGAATGAGTCTTCCTTGAGACGAGGGACCAACGATGCTTTGATGGTGGATCAGCAATGCTTTCTAATAGTCGATCAAAAATGCTTTCCACGGTTTGATCAGTGATGCTTTCAGAGAAAGATCCTGATCAAAAGGGGAAAATGTGAAAGATGACACAACTGGAACCATTTTAAAATAATAAAATAAAACCAGAGCAGCCATTTCAGAGGAATTGCCTTGCACATCTTATTGTCATTATCTTCCAAACTGGACCAAACTGTCAACATTCCAAGAAGTCAGTAAAGACAAGAATATTCTGTTTGTAAGGACTGATGAAACTGGACTTTGTGAAGTACAAACCTAGCCTTACCTTATCAGCACCAATAAACTCTTCTTTAACACAACTCACCTCATCCTCCCTTTTCCCCATAAAAATCCTAAACTCCTCTCCTGTAATTAGAATACTATTTGGGTTTGATCTGAATCTGTGCTCCTCAAATTGCAATTCTTTGATACCAAGTAAATGCTTTGCCTTCTATTTTTGTAGGTTGACAAAATAATACAGCTTGAGAAAGATCTGAGCCCTCTCTCCTTAAGGCAGCTCTTAGGTTAAGCCTGGGCCAGTATGGGCCATGCCCCTGGCCTGTCTCCAGAGTAGGCCTTCAGGTAGCTACGGTGAAGGGAGAGGTCTGGCCCTAGGAACACACTGAAAACACCACGCTGACCTTGAGTGAGGCTAGGCAAGGGATATCAGTGGCCTGAGGTAGGGTGAAATCTATAATCAAATCACCTGGCCCAATTTTAGCTCTGCAACATACTTCCCATGGAATGTGGGGAGTCAAACTCATTGATAAAATTAGGAAAATAGAATAGCAACATCACAAGAGTGTTTTTGATGTTAGTGAGCTGATGAACGGGTAAAATGTAAAGCCTTTTGCAAAGGTTAGTTATTGTTGCAAGCAAAAGATAGATTAGACATACTTAGTAAACACATCAGTAAAAGTTAAAGAGTACTTTCTCTATCAACACAGCAAATAAGTGGTGGTGACATTTACCTATGGCCTATGGCAAGTCACCTAATCATCTTTGCATCTCTCTGCTCAGATACAAAATGGAGATAAAAGTTGCAATTACAACAATGTTAATACATGTAAAGTGCTTAACCTAGCACCTGGAATACACTAAATCCTCATTATAGATTAATTACTATGTACTCTTAAATGCTCTGTGGAAGTTTAGGAGAGGGAAATCTTTTATTTATTTATTTATTTATTTTTAATGAAATTTTTTTATTTTTTAGTGTGGAAGAATTAGAGGAGGCTTCATGATGAAGGAAGTATGTTGTCTGTGTTTTGAAAGATAGGTAGCATTTTGACACAGAGAGACAGAAAGATCACAGAATTTTTGTCTAATCCAAAGAAGTAAAAAGGTATGCTTTGCCAGCTAGCTGTCTTTCTGGAAAAGTTAAGATGATATTCTAAATAGAATGTGGTAGGAAAGAGGCAATGTGGGGAGGAGGAGGGCTAGGGGAGGAAACTTGAAGATTTCTAGGCCATCCAGACCTTGGCATTCCACAAACTGGGACCCTTAGAGGCAACATAGGAATTGGACCCAAAGCCTTTGCTGCAGGGAAATTTCAAATAGAGGATCAAAATTCAGGTTTAATATTGCTCACTGACTTATCTGCTCTGCTTCTAACAATTGGAAATATGATAATTAACCTTTTCCAAGTCATAGTTACACACACACACACACACACACACACACACAGTTTTACTTGGTAATCAGTGCAGGAATCCTGCTCTGCCTCTCTGACTTGCTTACTCCACCCACATCCCCTCCCCAGGGCAATTTCAGCCACTCCCAGCAAAAAGACTTAGCAGACAGAAGTGGAGCCCAAACAAGTGCTTAAAAAAAAACACAAAATGAAAGACAGAAAAAGGCAAGAAAAATGTTATTGTGTGCCCTCCTGGGCCTAACTACCATTAAAATTATAAGGTACACTTCATTCTATTTCATTGGCAACAATTCTATTTTAAAAAGAAAATCTGTTAAGGGTAAAGGATTAGGAAAATGGTAATAAACAGAAAGAAAGAAAATACCCAGGGGAGTATTTACCCCAGGAGAGAGCTGGCGGCCAAGGAGGAAGGGAAACAAATGTGTAGGCTTACCTGAGCCGCACTGGAGGGTGGGGAGAGGGGATCAAGGTAGATGCTCTGGCCTTGTCAATTGTGAACTGCTTTAGGACTAGCTGGCAAGAGGAAGCTGTGGGTGGGGTATTTGCCAGACAAGTCTTCTCAGAAAAGTGCTTCCTTAAGTCTTCAGGTTCCTGGAGGTCACATGACAGGTTATTTCCTGGTGTCCATTCTGAAGACTTCGGGGCCAAAAGCAGCTCTCTGTCATCTCCCCCCACCCCCCATTGCCACTGAACTATATTTCCTGTGCTTTGGGGCTTTTTGCCCAAGAAAGAATTTTCACTTGAGTAAAAAGAAATAAACACAAAAAGACACTTCCCTCCCAAATGCCAAATATACTTTAACGTAGGGCTAGTGCATGGCATATCCCTTTGAAACTCAGAACAGGCCTCACTGAAAAAAATGCATTCCTGTGATTTTCACCTGTGGCCTTCTACACTGGTCCAGTTTCTATCCAATGTTATCCTGTTGTGGAAAGCTCACTTTTGTAGGTTCCTCTAAGTTCCTGCAAAAACTCCAAATAATTGTTATTATCTGTCTTCCTGGTCCATGGAATCTAAGTGTGCAAATGGAAAGAGTCTTAGGGATCACCTCAGGTTGTCAGCCCCCTCAGACCTGACTGGAGGTTTGACTTCCCCAAGCAGCAGAGCTCAGAAAGCTCTTCAGAGAAATGATACTGTGACCCTCTCTGGGCATGACTTCAGGAGGCAGGCGTCATAGGTGCTTCAGACTTCTGAACCTGAAGTCCCTGTCCACATCTGGCCTGCCAGCGGGAAGGCTGACGTCAGTCTCTTACAACTTGGTTTGGATTTCAGTACCAATATTCACTCTGTATGTGAAAGAGGAAGATTTGTCTCTTAATCAAAGGATTTTAGACTCTTCCCATGTAGATGGTCAGGAACAGAGGTTTAAGAAAAAGCCTCAAAATCACACCAGGACAGCATTTGCTCACTTGCCACAAACATAAAGCAGACCTTGAATGAGGTAAAACATGGGCCAAAGGGAGTTGGAGAATTTACTCCTCCCTGTGCCCTCTGTCCCTCCTTAGCCTAGACAGCCATGTTGTTTCTAACTGCCAGCAAACTTGTCTTGACATCCCGTTCTCATGACACACTCAGGATCTTTGCTCTCGCTGTTAATTCCTGGCTCTATGCCAGTTGGAAATCCTTCTCCCACAAACACTAAGCATGACTCAAAATAAAAACTCCCTCTTTCCCTTTGCAAGTCACATCTCTGCACAGCCTGTTCTTTGACTATCCATGTGACCACAGTTGTTCGTCTGGGGTCCTGTAGGGTCCCGCTCGCCCTGTAGGATCTTCCTCTGGGGTCTCTCCACAGCCTCGTCTAGGCCAGAAGACAGCAATTTCTAACTCCAAATGCCTCCTCTGGGCTTGCAGAAGTTAGTCCTAAGCCAAGTTATGAAGGTTTCCAAGGTCTTTGGGTCTTGGCCTTCCCATCCCTTTGACAGTCTTCTTTCAGTTGGAAAATCATGCAGGCATGTTATATAGGCACGTAAGTGTACTCTCTTATATGAGTTGTGGTGTTGCTAATTTAGTAATATAGTATGAATAGGCAGAATGGGAAATAAGCCCTAAATATTTCTTAATTATCTCAGAAATATTTCTCTCCATTCTCACTATGTTGTCCTGGTCCAGACTTTTATCATTTATTACCTGGACACTAGCTTCCTGACAAGTCTCCATGCTTCCTGTCTGCCTCTCACCTCTCCATTCTATGCATTTCACACTGCCATCACTGTAGTCTGTCAAAAATGAAAGTCTGACTATAAGTGAATCTCTGCTTAAATGCCTTAGCACTTAAAGCGTAAAATCTAAGACCCGTAGCACGGCATTCAATTCCCATCTCCTGCTCCATCCCAAGCCACACTTCAGGCAACAGGAACTACACACATAATACAGTCTCTTGACCACTCCATGCTGGGACTCTACTCCTCCTGGGTCCTCCCTCTGGAATGTCATTCCCTAGGTTCTTTCCTAGAAGACTTTTGTCCCTCAGAGCTGAGCATAGAGATTCCACTCAGGCATCATTTAATTCAGAAACATCCATCCACTCCCATAACATCCTGTGTATAACTTATTCATAGCACTTGCCACTTTATATTTTTATTAAAATGTGTTGGGTTACTTTTCTAATTATAAGATATATTTATTGCAGAAAATTTGGAAAATAGGAAAAGTAAGCCAAATGAAATCATCTAGAGATAAAAACATTTTGAGGTATATTTTCCAATTTTTGGTTCTATGCATAGATTGATATTTTGTCTCTCTTTCTTCCTTTCACACACCACACACATACACACACAAACACATGCTTGCCCAATCTAACATATTTTGTAATTACTTTTATTTTCCACTTAAAATACATTGTGAGCTGTGTTGTATATCCTTAAGTGTTCAGAGAGTAAGCTCCCTCCAGGGCAGCAACTGTGTGTGTGTGTAAAATAAATATATAGGGACATTTAGATGAGTGAATAGTATATCCTAGGCTCTCAAGTTTATTTGTTGAACTAATTTAATAAGGAAAATGAACAAGAGGAGAGAGAAAAACGAATATGAGAAGAATCGGAGCACATGGAAGATAAAGAGAAGAAAATAAATCATTTGACCAGGGCATTTATGACTCAAAGTTTCTATGCACTTCGTATCTGATTCTCACAATAGCCTTCTGAAGTAACTATAACAGTTATTTACAAATCAGAAAAGGGAAACTTGGAAAGGTTAAGTGACTTGCCCTAGGTTGTGCACTTGATAAGTGGCAGAACTAGTTTTGGGAATCCATAAACTATATTTATCTTACTCCGCACGACTTCTGAAAAAGAAAGGGCAGCAACAGGATCCCTGCTGAGGTCTGGGAGCTTGGAGTGGTATCCCTGCTGCCTGGCATGGTGCCTGGCACGTAGTTGGTGGTAAATAAGTGATTGTTGAACTGAACTGAGGAGTAGAAATGAGAAAGAACAAACGAGCAGATGATAGTCGCTATCCAGGGTTAGGCATCCTCAGTCCACTTTTCTCCATCTTCAGCATGCTTGCCTGAGCTCCTGCCAAAGCCTCCTGATTATCTGCCTGCTTCCAGTCTACCCCCTTTCATCCATTCTCCATAAATGCAAACCGATCATATTAAATAATTTATTGGTTCCCTTTGCTCTTGGGAAAATGTTCAAAATATTCTCCTGACTTAAAAGGCTCTTCATGATCAGACCCACTTCATCTCCATCTTCATTTCTCATTTCTCTTCCTCTTGTACATTCCAAACACCTCTGGATCCCTGAAGGTGCTGGAACATTCTTCCCCTGCTCTTCCTCAATAACTATTACTTTGATCTGTTCTTTACTGATTGTATTAGTTTTCTATTGATGTGTAACAAATTACCACACGTGTAGCAGCTCTATGCAACACAAACGTTTTATCTCGCTGTTTCCCTAGGTCAGAAGTCTGGCATGGTGTGGCCGGATTATCTTCTTAAAGTCTCCCTGGGCTAAAATCAAGGTATTGGCCAGGACCGTGGTTTTCATCTGGAGCTGAGGTTCCTCTTCTAAATTTACTGGTTATTGGCAGAATTCAGTTCTTCGTAGTTATAGAACTGTGGTCCGCCTTTCCTTGTTATGTGGTCCTCTTCCTCTTCGAGCCAACAGTAGTGCATCAAATCCTTCTGGTGCTTTGAATCTCTCTGGTTTCTGCTTCTGCCTCCTCCTCTGTTCTAAGAGTTCGTGTGATTACGTTAGTCATACTTGGGTAATCTAGGACAACCTCTCTATCTTAAGGTCAACTACTTTATAAACTCAATTAAATCTGAAAAGTCTCTTTGCCATGTAACATAACATATTCATGGGCATACAGCCAGAGGGTGAAGGTCATCGGAGTCAAATTTCTGCCTACCCCACTGATCGCTCCAAGTTCTGCTTAGGTGTCCTTATGGGACCCATGCCCAACTTATTTCTCTGGTTCCTTTTCTAGACTATAAGCTTCATGGGGGCAGTGACTGTGTCTATTTCACAAGTCAGTGGTGTTTTGGAGCCAGCCTGTACCAACTAGCAAATGCCTATTATTAAATATTCAGAAATTTTGCAATCTGGCTGTTAAACATAGATATTATTTAAAAGTCAAAGTTTACAGTCAAATAAATTATATTTTCAAAAGCTAATAAATAGAACCCATCACCTCCTATCTATTATAGTCCTCTTTACTCTTATCTATTCTCTTGAAGTTGTTCTCACTGATTGTATCCCTATGGTGGAAACACGACTGCACATCTCTTCCCAACTCCCTCTTCAGTGATGTCACATTGGTGGCTTGAAATCGGCCATAGTGGGAGTATTTATACCACAGAAATTAGCAAACACTACTTGATGGCTTGTTATATTATTTATTTTCTTGTCTAGACTTAAGAAAATGATGGTGAAAATGTTAATGATATAGATTAAGCTTAAAAACTGTACCGATAGCCATTACACAAAAACTTGAAGAAATATTATTCTTCCAGTATTCAAAACCTATGATCAGCAAAGAAGCAGCTCACGCTATTGACAAATGAATGAAGTTACGTATGTCCTTGTTTCGCTTTCATTTTACTCATTAATATAAAAAATATCAAGCGACATTCATATGTGAACTACATTCATCCATCAGTTGCAGCCATAGGTTGGCTGAAGATACAGGAGTCTGGCAAAAGAAAAAAAAAGAACAAAAACATTCTGTGGGAGCAAATTGGCTCTATGAAATTTATAATAAAGAGTATTGATGGGGCTGGCCCGGTGGCACAGCGGTTAAGTGCACACGCTCTGCTGCGGCTGCCCGGGCGCGCACCAATGCACTGCTTGTCAAGCCATGCTGTGGCGGCGTCCCATATAAAGTGGAGGAAGACAGGCATGGATGTTAGCCCAGGGCCAGTCTTCCTCAGCAAAAAGAGGAGGATTGGCAGATGTTAGCTCAGGGCTGATCATCCTCACAAAAAAAAAAAGAGTATTGAAAATTGTATGCTATACATTCTTTTATCAATTTTGATATAAAATATGTATACATGTATGTACGTATGCATATGTACACATACATGTTCATGCCCATCATTAAAATTTACCAGCCCATCACTGAATATATTAAATATACTCCTAGAGCTTACCATGATGCCCAGCACATAGCAGGTGCTCAGAAAATATTTGTTTGATAATGGATGGAAGGCCTGGTCTATACGATTGACCAGAGAACATAAGTGGGTGGAAAGGGAAGCGAGGCCAGAGGAGAAGCAATGGATTGGGGAAGTTGGGAGGATTCAAGGGACTAGAGGACAGCTGGGTGAGCTGAGAATTTCTATAAGATTCGACAGAAGTGAGGGAGTAGAGGAGAAAAAAATTAAAGGAGCTATGATGAAAGTATTTGAAGAGTTAGAGATAATAATAGTTAATACATGTTAAGCACTAACTTTGTGCTAGGCTCTGCACTGTAAGTCTACTTTATTTATTTATTTTTTTTAAAGATTTTATTTATTTATTTTCCCCCCAAAGCCCCAGTAGATAGTTGTATATCATAGCTGCACATCCTTCTAGTTGCTGTATGTGGGACGCGGCCTCAGCATGGCCGGAGAAGCAGTGCGTCGGTTCGCGCCTGGGGTCCCAACCTGGGCCGCCAGCAGCGGAGCGCAAGCCCTTAACCACTAAGCCACAGGGCCGGCCTGTGTAAGTCTACTTTAAGTTAATGATCTTTTATAATCCTCACAAAACCCTCATTTATCCTCTTTTCATAGGTGGGGAAACTAGGTTAGCAAGGTTAATAAACTTGTCCAGACTCAATCAGCTGGTAGAAGGTAGAAGCCAATGTGGTCTGAACCCAAAGCCTGGACTCTAAAAGCTGCACCAAAACGGAAGTGAGAACAAGGCTGTGAATACGGGTAACTTAGGGTCTTGCTACTCACAGTGTGTTCAAAGGCCAAAAGGGGCAGTGCCTGGGAACTTGTTAGAATGTTGATGCTCCAGCCCTACCCCAGATTTACCAAATCAAAATCTGTCCTTTTAAAATTCTTTTATAAGATACCCTGGAAACTCCTATGCACCTTAAATTTGAAAAACACTAGTTTAGGGGGCAGCTATACCAGCAGGTGACTACACTACAGATGGTGACTAAAGCTAAATAAGTCAAGAAACACGGTTGGGGGTATTACAAGATCGAAGTTGCCCCGGGCAAAATGAGAGTGCTTCCTCTAGCATGTGGCATATTAAAATCACCTAGAGAGCTTCATACGATATCAGGGCATTGGTCGTTTAAAAATGATCCGAATATATATCCAGGGTGGAGAACCTATCAGAAGCAAAATGTTAGTCACGCATTCTTCTCAGATGTGCACAGTAGCCTCCAGTTATCAAAACAAACAATGAAACAGATGTCTATGGATCTGACTTAGGATTTTAGAGTCTCCAGCCACCTCCAGCCCAGGGGTATAATCGTCCCTCTCCCTCACTGTGGTTTCCTGACTTTGCCCTCTACACAAACAGCCTTGCCTTCCCACCCCAAACAACAGATCCTCTGAGTCCTAGGATTTCACATGTCACATGCTCCTCATCTAACACATCCTCTTTCTTTTTTGCCACCAAGCCACATCCTTTCCTTATTCTAGCTCACATTTTTTTCCAGTCTTAAAATTTTTTTTTAGTATAAGCCTTTTCTTCTGCTCACATGACATCACATCCCTCGCCAGGATCAAATTATACCACAGATCCTTGGAAACAAATTGTATGAAACAAGCAAAAGGATTTAAGGGAGGGTACATAGTTCTGTTTTTTCAAATCAAGTATTCTCCTTTTAAAAAAAAAAAAAAAGCCACAGAAGCTAGCTAGTTTCCTTTTGTCAGGGTCCTCTGCTGTGCAATAACAATCCAAGGCCCACAAAAGCTCCCTCCCACTTGTATTCCTTTTCCTCCAGTGATATACTCTGTTCTAGTGGACTGCAGAGCAACAATAGTCGGCTCACGCTGGCCAGCTCTCTAAACAGGTCTCGGAAGAAGATGGGGAATAAGGCAAATTGATGCTTCTAGTTTTCTCTCAATAATCTCTCCCCAGGGTTCAGATTTACACATGGAGTCCTGTTATCAACTTTGTTTGATGTCTTTAAAGAGGTCCCTTTTCTCTGACTGGGTGATATGGATCCTCTATGAGAACAGCAGTAAGAAAGCTTAAGAGCTTCCCCTCATGTGATCAACAAACTGATTAGATCTTCTGGTTTAGCAACTTCCTCTCTTCCCTCACCAGCTGCTGAACACGTTGCCAGTAACCTTGATTGGGGATGTAATTGGTTCTTTGGATTTTGCTCCATTCCTAACAATATTTCAAGTTTGTAATTAGATAGTAGGTTATGTAGACTGAAAAATGGTTCAGCTGAATGTAATGGAAAGTGTTTCCAGGTTTTTCTTTCATCATAAGAATTCATTAAGGCATGCAAACCAATTTCACTTATTTCCTCTTTTGTTTCTCAGAGAAAGGGTTTTTTTTTTTTTTTTTTTTTTTTTTGAGGCAGGGAGGTGGTGATGATGGTGGCTTACAGAAATTCTAGAAAAAATACATGGAGATGAAATATGTGTAAAACAAGCAAACTGAAACAGTCTCCAAGAAGGAAGTCAAGCAAAATTCGTGTCGACATTTGAAAATCTTTAGTTTGGTTAGAGTCTTCACTCGTACTCTGTTATTTAAAATTTCTTGTATTTAGCTTATAAATTCTAGGAACCTAGATACTCATTATCATTCATTTATTTATACATACATACATTTAACCACTAATCCATTCATTTATTCAATAAACATTTACTGGATATTTGATATAAGCAACAGGTTCAGGGTAAACAGAAATAAATATGACATGTTCCCTGCCCTCAAGTAGCTCATAATCTAAAGGGGTAGAAAAGTAAATGTGAAGATATAAGTTCTCTAAAATTTTAAAATGGAAATTTCTAGAGAATACAATGGATTCCCAGCAAACATTATGATCAACTCTATAATGGTGGCAGTAGATGGGTGGGAAACTTTTCTTAATAAAGCAAAGGAAGAAAGAAAAGGAAGAAATTTCTGGGTGAAAAAAAGAGCTTTAGAATCACTTTTCTATAAACAAAACTGAGGTGCTCAGATTTTATGTCTGGCTTACCCCATTTTTTCTGCACATGACATCACATCCCTCATCAGGATCAAATTATACCACAGATCCTTGCAAACAAATTGTACAAAATAAACAGAAGGATTTAAGGGAGGATACATAGTTCTGTTTGTTCAAATCAAATATTCTCCTTTAAAAAAAAATCCTATCTAGCACTGTCTTTTACATGAGATCCATATGTCAACTGGGATAACCCTGCTCCTTAAGCTAAAACTACTCAAAACTCCCATGCCACGATCAAAGCCCTGTCTAAGAGTTCTATGAATCCCTGGAGAACTTAGGTTTCCATGGTCCCTTCTAGCTCTGAGCACCTCATGCAAATCAGTTCTATTTATGGATTATTTCATCTTCCTTGCATGGTGCCTCTGATTTACACCACTTTGACTCAGGTTCAGAATTTCAGATCTTTTCCTTGATCTTAAAAAACACCAACAACAAAATCATACAGGTATGGTGCTCATACTTGTAACAACAGTGTGAGCAGCAAAGAACCAAACAAATCTCCATGTGAACCAAGACCCCACTTAGGCCAATCCACCTTTTTCCCTTGGCCACCTGGATACAGCCGTGTCACTTGCTCTTTCTTCATCTTGGTGGTCTCTCTCTCTCTCTCCTTTTCCAACTCTCTTCTCCTTCCCGGTGGGCCTCTTGGCTTGCTCCTGAGAACTCCAAATTCTTTCTACACTGTCCAGAGTAAGGCAGTACTCTGAGCCTCAGTCCCAAAATTCAGCTCTAGGACACTTTGTTTACTCAAAATCCTCTCAGGTCTGAGTAACCCTGGGATGGTGCTTTTGTTCTCAGAAGAAATTAAACCTTTAATACAATCTGCTTTTCTTAGACAGTGCTTATGGTTTTCTATAGCAATCTCCTCCTACGTTACACCCAGCACTCTTCACGTTTGAGGATGACATTACTATTCATCAAACCCTGCTTTCTTTTCTTTTTACTTTTGTTCTGATTGTCTTCAGAGCTGGTTTGCAAGAAATCCAGTTCCATTACTATAGAGCCATGCCTCACTGTGAACTTCAAACATTACTTTGTCTGATCATGATTTTGTTGAATCTGGATGTTTTAACTCTCTAGAAACCCAAAACACGCAGAAACAAGTATTATCCACCAATTATGATATTAAAAATGTACCACTGTCTCTGGATTTACTTGTTCTATAAACCTTAATCCTGTGCTGTACATTAAATTAATCTTTGTTCTGCTCTAGAAGAGTTGACAGTGTGACCAAATAATAGGTTCCAAAATGCTTTACAAAGAGACAACATCTTTGCAATTAGAGAGTAGCCTCTCAGGGGATTTCTTTAAAGGGGCAAACTTCTTTTGCAGCATATTTCCCACTTCATTAGTTAGAACATTAGTCTCATGCTTTGCAGTTATGCCTCGTACTACATGCTCTACCTCTTTGGATATAATGGTGATAATAAAGGAATATCCTTGAAAAGAAAAAACGGTTGTAGAAATGTAAGGGATAAGACTCTTCCTCCACCCTCAATTGTGACTTAAGAAACCCTCCTCCATGCTTTCATAGAGCCTAGAGCATTACACATATTACATTGTATTGTAATTGCTCAATCACTTGTCTGTCTCATCTCCTAGATATGAGTCCCTGGAGGGCAGGAGTATGGTTTATCCAAACTCGGTTCCAAGCATAGTACCTGAAACTGGCATTGTACTCACAGGAGCCTTATGGAAGAAAAGAAAAGGGAAGGGAGGGAAGAAGAGAGAGAGAAGAGAAGGTATGATGACATTCATTAGTGGGAGTGAGATTATTCTACACAACTGCTTCCATTTAGCATCTGGGAGAATCCCCCTTCAGAGACGTGGTCTATCTTACAGTTTGTGGATGGCTCAGCATGAGGATCTCAGCTGTCAGCTGCACAAGGGTAGGTATAGTCTAAGCACTGGGATTAAATGCCTTTTTGTAAGATGGGCAAATAACATTCAAGTCTTTTAGATATTTTATGCCAAACTCTACCAGATGATATTCCATAAACATTAAAGCTGCTGAAAATCACAATGAGATTCTAACCATAAGTTTTGTTTTTAAGGTAAAGTGCTATCAATTTGTAATATCTTACTATTATTGGTTGAATTGTGTCCCCTTCAAATTGATATTTTGAAGTCATTACCCCTAGTACCGCAAAGTGTGACTGTATTTGGGAGATAGGACCTTTAGAGAGCTGATTAAGGGAAAATGAGGCTGTGAGGGTTGGACCTAATCCAATCTGACTGGTGTTGTTATAAGAAAAGAAAATTTGGACACACAGAAAGACCAGGGGCACACATGCACAGAGGAAAGACCATGTGAGGACACAAAAGAAGACCATAGCCTGCCAAGGAGAGAGGCCTCAGAAGAACCAACCCTGCCAACACCTTGTGGACTTCCAGCCTCCAGACCTATGAGAGAATAAATTTCTGTTGTTTAAGCCACTCAGTCTGTGGTATTTTGTTATGGCAGCCCTAGCAAACGAGTACACTTAGAAATAGCACTGATCTCTAGTAAAAATCGTTAAGACTAATCTTAGTTTTTCCACTAACCAGCAAATATTCACTTTTTAAAATTTAGTTTAAAAAGTTAAATGAATAAAGGAATGGAGTGAGTTACAAAGTGCCAAGATCTAGAAAAATATCACAAGTTAAAATTAAAAAGAAACCTAATGGTATGATCCTAGATAAATCTCTTATCTTTCGAAAATCTGAGTTTCCTCATTTCTGAAATAAGATTGTTGAAAGATAACTTATTGTATCCTGTAACTTTAAGAGTCTGTAATTTACTAGTAAGTACATCGTTGGTAATGCTGATTATGATGATGATGATGAAAAGTGAAGAGATTCAAGCCAGGATTTCACCAGCCGTGAGTATAAGATCTTATAATCAACATATGGCACGTGTTTGCATTGACTTGAAGACTATCATTAGAAACTAACTTTTTCAGTCTGAGAAGATAAAGGTTAAGAATCTATAATGTGACTGTATTTTATTAGAATAGTCTAGATTATACTACAGTAACAACCAACCTCCAAATCTCAATGGCTTAGCATCTGATTTATTTCTCTTTTCATTGTATATTTCCAGTGCAGTTCAGGACTGCTCATACTAGTCACTCAGGGACCCACAGTGGTAAGGGTTTAATCTTCAACAATTACTTTGGCAGGGAAAGACATGAGGCAAATTGAGCATGGCTCTTAAAACTTTTGCTCAGGAGGGGCCATATGCCACTTTTATTCAGACTCCATTGGGAAAAATAAATCACATGAGTATGCCCAATATTAAAGTAGGTGGGGAGTGTAATTTTTCTATGTGACAGAAAGGACGTGAAATGAAATATTTGTGAGTAGCCTGGAGATGATGACAACCGAAATGGTTAAGGATGCTCCCCAAATCTGATTGTATTCGTGGGTGAACATAATTTGGAAATTCCAATCAGTCAGAGCTAGGAAACTGCTTTAAGCTTGAGAGTTAATTTTACCACAAGAAGAAAAAGAAGGAGGAGAGAGAGGCAGAAGAAGAGGCAAAGACCTATCCCATATACTACAAAGGAAGCTTCTGAAACTCTCCCTCAAGAGGTGGTATAGATGGAAAATTGCTTCAGAAAAAGTCTAAATTAGTACATGGAATTGACTCCATGCCAACTGGTAATGAAAAAATTTATGATATCCCAATGTTCCCAGTCATTGAATCACTCAGTTTTTTGTTTTGCTTTAAACAGGTAAGCTATGCCTTAATACATTAATATCCAATGTACTAATACTTCAGTAGTAACACTTCTGGGTGCCCATAGAAACAAATATAATGTGTCTTGAAATTTGAATTTTCTGTCAGGTCATGTTTTACCTATTCAGTCAGTCAAAGAGGACAATCAATTTTATAGCATTAAATACAGTGCTACTAAAAAAATCTACTCAGGAAAGCTATTCTCAAAATTGTTTAGTACGTAAATTGCCAAGAACTCATATTGGGTGTAGTCTCTCTGCTGGGCACCTTACATATAGTATCATGTTTACTTTTCTCCTCAACCTAGAGATGTAACGTGTAGTGATCCTGAGCTGTTCTAGAGGCTTGTGGAGCCAAGACTGATGGATATTTGACATGAAACATTCCTCCCTTTCCAGAAAAAATTTGGGTTAGATCAACTGTCAGTAGCGGGAGCAATCTGGAGTACTTCAAAAAAAAGCCTTCCCAAAAAATTACTTAAATAAATAACAAGGACAGAGAAAAAAAGCATGAAATCATCTTGTCTTTTCAAATTACTGATCAAATCATGTCCATGAACGATGAACTTGCACAGACATTTTTTAGTCTCCAGTCTCTAACCTAAGATAGGAAGAGTATCCTTTCAATAAGCTTTTGAAAAAAAAAATAAAGATTTCTCCCCAATGGAAGGCCAAGAAACAAATACAGGAGATATCTGAAAAGACTCTTTTGATGATATAAATCTCTTGAAATTCCAAATCTTACACTATTTGTTTTGTAAAGAGAACAAATTAATTAGTTAATTAATTCATCAGACAAAAGAAAGAGAGTCTCCTCTGATCGTTGACCAAGAATCTCTGGAAAATCTTACTGGTTCTATTTTACAGATGAAGAAACTGAGGTTCAAAAAGGTCAAGTCATCTGTTCAAAATCCAAAACTGGTCTTGTCTTCTCACCTTCTCCACTTTCTGAAACCTCATCTCCCTTTTTATTTCTTCCTATATACCTCTAATGCTTTCCTTTTTCTGCTTATTGCTAGAATTTAAAAATCCAACTCAGGGAAGTCCCCAGTGCGCTACATTCTTAAGAAACAATGACATACACCCCTCCAAATTTTTCCCACACCCTTTTTTTTTGCTTCCTAAGAAATTCAGACAGAATTTTACTTGTTAATCCTTGTATCAGTATTTACATTTCAAAACCAAGTTTGAAATATTGGTTGATTTTGATGAAAAAGGAATCCTTCATGGTGGGATTATGAACTTCAGGGAGAGAGAAATGTGAGTGAAGACATTCCTGGCGTCCTTGAAATCACACCACCACAGCATCAGCCGACATAGAGGGATGGCCTGGCTCTGATGCTTCCAATCCAGTCACCAGAAATCTGCTATGCAAAACCAGTCAACCTTGAGTACGACCCATGAATCAAGAAAGTTAATCCAAAAGAAAGGGTTTCAAAAAATATAAGGCATGAGGGGGATGATTTCAGATGCTTAATCCAACTACAGTATTTAAAAAAAGAGAAAATCCATAAGCTTTCATGTTCTTATCTGCTCAGAGATGAGTCATCTACTCTTTTGTCTTTTTCTGTCATTCATTTAGCCTGCAGTTACCGTCTAATTAAAACATCTGGTTACTCCCACAGATGTTTCCAGACTGACTATTTCACTCTCTGTCACAGCTTGCTTGATCCCCCTCTTGTAATAAGAGTGTGATCTCTTTTAGTTGATGCTCAGTAGCATTTCGACATAGGACTAGAGTAAAGATAATTTAAACTGAGGTAAATCTAAGCTAAGGACAATGGTCTGCAAAGGAAATAGCTATGTACCAAAATTCATGCTATAATCCAGTTAAAGAAAGCCAGGATAATGAATAGAGAGGCAACTTGCCAGAAGGCTCTGACCCTGCTCTGATTTTCCCATGGCTATTTGGCATACCAGCACACACTTGAGTTTAATTTCTTTGTTGGTACTTGTCTTGCCTCTTTTTTTTTTCCCCAGTGTTGCAACTTGCTTACCTAAGCCTCATCAACCCACTTAAGCAAACAAAAATGGGAATTTCCATGGAGCACATTTCTAGAGAAAGTCTGATGTTGGTCATTGAATTGGAAGCAGCTGTGTTATCAAATGTTCACAAAATGCTAATTAACCCCTTTTACTGTCATCACCCTTCCACTCCAGTGTTTTAATGTTCAACCAGAGAGACTATGTTTAGAATATGCTTCTTTTCTGAGAGCTCTAAGTACATCTAAAGAGCTAAATCTGATAGAGGAAATCAGAAACTGAGATGCGACCTGGAAACAGGATTTTTCTGTGGCTCCTCATGAGATAGATGTCTGAGCTCTGGGTACTTTAATTTGACCCACAGCTCAACACACTTCTATGTTGACTCCTAACTGCTATAAGCCATTGAAATAGTAATTTGGATACAAAAGAGAAAAAGACCCAGTCCTTGACTAATGTTTTTCACAGTTTGATGGAGGAGATAAGTAAAATAACTCATATATACCGATGATTCTAGGAGGCAGACACTGCCAACCAATGTTGAAAATCATCCTTAGGGAGGAGCATGAGGTGACCTGGTGCTTCCATGATGCTGATGATGTTACGTTTCTTGATGTAGGCATGCTCAGTTTGAGCAGCTATGTGCATTTTTCTCTGTGAGTTTTTTGTGTATTTTTCTGTATTCTCTACATACTATTTTAATTTAAAAGTATTTAAAAACAGCTTTGACTAATTACTTATATTTGGCTCTAAATCTTCAGCATTATTTCTAATAATTATCCTGGTAATATTTAACATTTGACCAACTTAAATACAGTCATATGCCGCATAATGACATTTTGGTCAACAACGGGCCGCATATATGACCGGGGTCCCATAAGATTAGTACCACATAGCCTAGGTGTGTAGTAGGGTATACCATCTAGGTTTATGTAAATATTATACGGGAGGAAGAAATTTTCTTCTGCCTTTCCAGGTTCTTTTGGCTGGTCTAAGAATTAAATTGACATGAGACAGATTAACAAGAGAAAAACAAAGTTTAATAACATGTCTACATGGGAGAAATCCAGGAGAACCGAGTAACTCAACAAAATGGCCAAAGCCCTCACCTTAAATACCATCCCCACCTAAAGACAAAAGAAAATGATGGGAGTAGGGAGAGTCAGGGACTTCAAAGCGAAGGAAGGCAATTCACAGGTAGGTGAAAATGAGCGAGAGTTTGGAAAACAAGTGTTTGGCCACGCAGAAACAGAGGAACACAGAAAGAGCCCAACAAACAGGGTTTTCTAGGTTCCTCCCTGTCTACCACCTAGTTCATGTTATGCTAAGGTGATAGCATAAGGTGATAGTGAGCTTCCTGAGAGGTTTTTAAATCTGAATTGCTTTAGGGGCTGACCCTGTGGCGTAGCGGTTAAGTGCACGCGCCCCACTGCTGGCGGCCCGGGTTCGGATCCCAGGCGCGCACCGACGCACTGCTTGTCAGGCCATGCTGTGGTGGCATCCCACATAAAGTGGAGGAATATGGGCATGGATGTTAGCTCAGGGCCAGTCTTCCTCAGCAAAAAGAGGAGGATTGGCATGGATGTTAGCTCAGGGCTGAGCTTCCTCAAAAAAAAAAAAAAGAAATCTGAATTCTTTTAGGCAGTTAAGGGGAAGGTAACAATAAAAACTTTCGGAGTCTTTTGTTTGTTAAAAATAATCAGCCTAGAGCCAGCCCCGATGGCCTAGCAGTTAAGTTCAGCGCACTCCACTTCGGGGTCCCAGGTTCAGTTCCTGGGTGCGGAACCACACCACTTGTCTGTCAGCCATGCTGTGGTGGCGGCAACTCACATGGAAGGACAAGAAGAACTTACAACTATACACAACTATGTTCTGGGGCTTGGGGGGGAAAAAGGAAGAAAAAAGGAGGAAGATTGGCAACAGATGTTAGCTTACGGAGAATCTTCTCCTGCAGAAAAAAAAAAAATCAGCCCAAAATAATCCTCATGATGTTCGCACGAAGATGAAATCGCCTGACGATGCATCTCTCAGAATGTTTCCCTGTTGTTAAGCAATGCATGAATGTACCTTTTCAAACAAGGGGGGATAAAAACAAGTAAGCAACAACAACAATAGCTTTCTTAGTTAAGTAGGACAGTGAGCCAGGCACTGGACTAGGCATTGTAGATCAAAAGTCACAGTGTAGAGGAGAAGTTTCTTGGCCACCTACGGTCTTCAACTGAGACTTAGGACAGCCTATGCTGTTTTCAGGCATAGAGTTCAAAGAGGAGAGGTGGAGAGAGAAAGAAGAATTTGAAGATTTTTAGGTGAAATATGCTCTTTCTTGTTGATAGCTAACGACGCCACTTGCTATTGTCTTGTGCCCACATGCTTCACACATTTATGCCCAACTGCAGGGGCCCAAAGGGTGGCCAAGTTCCCAGCCAGTTCTAGGCTCTTCTATTCTCAAGGTTGCCATCTGCAATTCAAATTTTCATGTCAGCATCAAGCTCTATGAGGAATCACTGAGCAGCCTCCCAGCTCTCCAAGAAGCTATTGTGCAGTGAACATAAATCTATAGTCCTGGCTAGGTAGCACCACATCAATAAAACCAAGAATCAACTAGCCTCTGTTAGAGGAGGTGTGGAAAATCCAGTGAATCCCTCGTTAACCTTCTAGGTAGCCACAGTCATACAGTCAACATCCTCATAAAACGAAGAAGTAAAAATCATAACAGGTTTTTACTTGTTTAAAAAAGCACTATCTTAAGAAATTATAAAATGTTTTCTCTTGCTCTTCTCCTCTTCATTCCATCTCTATCCCGGCCACCCTCCCCCAGTCATTTCTTCTACTCCAGTTGCTATGTTGCTGTTCATAAAGCTGTGTACACCCAGCCTATGAGGTAGTAGATGGCAGAGATTTTATCTTACTCATCTTGTAGGCTCACTGCCTATACTAGGCAGCCACTCAATAAATATGGGTTAAGTAATGAATAATATATAAAGACCAATACAATTATATGAGACTAAATATAAATGTGAGACTTAAAACATAAGAATCTATGTAATCTGCTAGAAAATTCTAGCCCTCTATAAAATGTTAGAATTGGAAAACGATCTTATGTATCATTTAATCCAGTAGCCTCATTTAAAAAGTGAGGGTGCATACATCCAAAAAAGTCACATAGCCAGCCAGGGCAAAGCCAGGAACAGACCTCCCTCCAGGAACCATGCAGATTTCTCTACCTCATTTGTAGTCTTTTCTGATTAATTGCCCATTCTCATCACTAATGAGTCAGACTATTCTTGCTAACTGTAGTGACCTTTTCTCAACCTTCCAGCTACTTATCTTTTGTTTTAAATGTTCTCTAAGTTGCCTAAACTTCCACCAACCTTTTCAAGTTTAAGGAAAAAAAAGTGTGTAAAAGAAGGGCATTTGGAAACCGTATCTCAAATGAGATGTGAATTAATTCGGTGCAGGGGGGAAGGGGAGGGAAGAGGTAAGTGTCCCAGACCGGTAAGGAAATACCAGAGCCTAGAAAACTGTAAGCCAGGACCAGACACACCTGAGAAATCTGGAGAAGTCTCAAAGGAAAAGGACACTTTTTGCAAAGGAATAAAAATAAATGGATGAGAAGCCTCATTTGGGATATCTTTCAAAAAAATAAGCAAAATGAAAAGGAAGCAAAGTCCACAGTTGGTAAATTCATTCAAATATTCATTTATTCTACTAACTTTTAGAAGGCAAGTTCATTTGTACCAGACCTCATACCAGATAACCGGGCTATAGTGGAAAGAAACAAACCCACCTCAAGGAGTTCAGGTTCAAGAGACAAAGGAATGTTAAAGGAAATTCTCAGATGTATTGATTTTGAGCAAGGGTCTAGGTTTATTTCAAACTCAACATGAGGGTACTAACTTCAAAAAGGCCAGCTCAAATCTTGCTTCTGCAAAGAGTCTCTATAGAAAAAAACGAAAACAAAACAAAACAAAAAACACTGTCTTGATAAGACTGTTCATCTAAGTGCTAGAAAGGAATGGCTGTTAAAGTTTGTCGATCTAGTCCCAAGATTGTTTAAAGGTTTTAAGTTTGTAAAACTATCATATGTAGATGCATTTTGCAGGCCAAATTCTAATTCACTGACCTAGAAGTTAATCAGATACATCACCCACTAGTAAAGAAAGATTGCTCAAGTATGTTATCAAAAGTAATTTTGGGGGGCCGGCTCCGTGTCTTAGCGGTTAAGTGCGCACGCTCCGCTACCGGCAGCCCGGGTGCAGGTCCCAGGCGCACAAAGATGCACCGCTTGTCTGGCCATGCTGGGGTGGCGTCCCACATGCAGCAACTGGAAGGATGTGCAACTATGACATACAACTATCTACTGGGGCTTTGGGGAGAAAAAGGGAAAAAAATAAATAAATAAAAATTGCAGTTAAGTGAATTATAAAAAAAATCTTAAAAAAAAAAGTAATTATGTTTTTGCTCAGATTGAGACACTTTGTGTCTTTCTCAGTTCCTAAAATTCCTCCTCAGAAAAAGGTGAGATATACAAGCTGAAAATTATAACATATCCTCTCTGTCATGAATATAGTGACAAAAGTTTTTTGTGACTAAGTATTATTAATAAAAACAAAAAATGATAGTATAAAATGTTCAATGTGTGCTGTGTTGAGTTATGAAGACACACGATCAGTCCTCACTAGGAGAACTTATGTGGTTTACTGTCCTCTACCACACCCTAGATGGAATATTCTGTCAACTAGCAAATTCTCTTCACTCTGACTCACACTCATCAAGCATTCTTATCATTACCCAACTAGGGGTAAAAAGTACTTTGTGGACGGAGAGACCTGGTTTGAGTATCTGCCCCACCACTTAACCAGGTTTGAAGGTTAGAAAAGTCATTTAAACTTTCTGAACGTGTTTCCTCATTTCTAAAATGGAAATAGTTTCCAACTTAATAAACTTGTGACGGTTACAGAAGATAATGTATGTAAAAGCACCTGGCACAAAGGAAGCATCCGATAATTATAATTATTTCAATTAAATCACCATCATCATCATTTTTTCCAGCCAGCATGGGTGCACTCTGCCCATTGCATGGGGTAGAAATCAAAGCATCTTGGGTTTGAATCTTAGCTCCAAAACTTAGTAGCTGTGAGATCAGGGAAGATCATCTAATGTTTCTCATTTGAATTCCTCATCTATAAAATTGGGATAAAGTAAGAACTACTTCACAGAGTTGTGGTGGCAACTGATTGAAATAATGTGAGTAAGTGCCCACTCCCATATGGAGTAGTTCCTCACTAAATGATATTCCCCTTCCCCAGCATATCCAGATCTGGGACTCTGGCCAATGGAGAGGCATTCCTGTGTTATAAATGAATACATTGGCATTTAACACGTCCGTTCGGTAGGAAGTATTGTCAGTGTGAGGCAGTCCTCTAAAGGCCTCCTAGGGCCTGCTCATCCCTGGAGAAGGTGATCAAATCTCATTACAGAACCTACAAAATTGTGGACAAAATCAAGGTATCTTACCAGTCCTTGTCCACATAAGAAGCCCTTACCCATGATATCATTTGTTCTCTGCTTTAAACCGAGTATAAACATAATAAAAAGAAATGAAAATCAGAGTACTGAGTTCCATATTATACATCTAGGATGAAAAAGTTGGTTAGAAAATTCCCATGGGTAGAGTCCAGGGGACTGACTCCGATTTGGGGGGTCCAGCTGGTTGCTAGGGATGAGAGTAGTTTCTCAGGAATTTGCATCCTCTGTCACCATTCCCCATGCCCTGCCCTGTGCCCCACGTGTTGAGATCTGTGCTGCAGGCTCCAGCCATTCCGAGCTGCCTGTTATTCTCTGATGATTTTGTGATTCCTCATTTCACTGCCTCTGTACCATCTAGTCCCTCCACCAGAAGTGGCTCTGGCCCCTTTCTCCGATCTTTCTTCTACACCTGTGTGTCTTTTAAGACTCAGCTCAAGTGTCGCTGCCTCTGCAAAGACTTGCTTCTCTTACACCGTCAATACCCTTCCTCTGTTTCTTTGGACTCTGCCTTGACCTTCACTATAGACATCCCAGGGGATATCTTTTTAGTTTCCATCTTCTCTAAAGCACTGAATGTAGGCACTATGTCTTATTCCCGCCTCCCCGCTTTTTTTTTTTTTAATCTCAAGCCTAACCCGTGGTAAGTTCTCACTAATACTTGCCTTGAGACTGACAGGTCAAAAATTGAGATAAAAATAAGGTCAAAGTTTCAAGTAAACATAAAAATAAGCAGCTTTATCTTTAATTGGAAAGTGGAGGGCAAGTGTTGAGATCTTCCAGTCCGTTATTCTTAGCAAGTTTTTTGTTGTTATTTGTTTTATTTTGGTTTTAGCATGGGATTCATGTTTTTTTTTTTTTCCATCTCTAAAAGAGGAATAATAACTACCATTCAAGGTGATAGTAAGATTTGAAAAAGATAACATGTGAATGTGTATAATGTAGTCCTTGGACCAAGGTAAGAGATCAATAGATGTTTCTAATCTAACCCAATTATCAGCAGTCTTTTCATTAAAAACAACTTACACACAATAAGTTGTGACTGACATAGACATTACTGAAGATTTCAAAGTGAAAACAGAGAAAAGTGTTTACATCTCACTCCCCACCACAAACCACAGAAAAACCTCAATATAAAGCCTCTTCTCGGCCACGATACTGTTGGGGATCTCCTCTTTGACCCTTGGGCAAATAATGTTTAAATGGGCACCTACCCAGGAGTAGGATGGTTGGATTCTATAACAGATGAATGCTGAACTTTTAAAAAACACTGCCAGTTTTACAAAATGGTTATACCATTTTGCATTCCCACCAAAAGTATATGCGAGTTCTAGTTTCTCCACATCTTTGTCAACTTTTGGTCTAGTCAGTCTTTTTAATTTTAGCCATTTTATATCTTATATCCACAATGGTTTTATATCCATAATACATGAAGAACTACTTAAATTAATAAGAAAAGGACCAAAATGGGTGCAATTCTTGAATAAGCACCTAACTAAAGAGAAGGCTGATTCATCTGCTGAGAAAAGGAGCAGGAAGATCTTAAGGAGAAAGGTGAATCTTTAAAATGGACCATGAAAGGAATGACAACAGTTCATGACCAGGAGCACGCAGAAGGATTCCACGGCAACACTGGGAGGCCAGTTGAGGCATTATTCAACAGGGTTGCATGATTTCTCCAGCGCTGTTTATTCTCTTGGGAATAGCAGTAGAGCATCAGGGCCCAAGTCAGAGATAATAATTATCACACAAAATTATTCAGCAAGGGGTATGAGGATGGGATAACTGCTCAAACAAATAATCCCCAAATTCCAATGGCTTAGCACAAAAAAATAGTTTGTTTTCCACTTGACATTGAAATGTAGATCAATGGATGGTCTCTGCTCCTCACAGTCACTCAGGTACCCAAGATCCTTTTATTTTGTTTCTCTGTCATCCTTGAAGTCTCTCCATTCATCCAGTGGATGCAAGAAAAATGCTAGAATTAGAATTGAGAGGCTTTTATGGGCCAGGTCTGAAAGTGCTGCTCATCACGTCCACTCAAACTTCACTGGCCAGAACTTAGTCATTGGTTTTATCAAATTGTTGGGGGAAATGGATAAAGAAATCATATTTCCTGGAAGATGAGAATAATAAAGATACTGGTGACCACTTTCAGTCTCTGACATACAAGGCACAAGTCAGTTACTAGAGTATTTTTCAGTATAGGGTCAAAAACAGAGACATGGGAATTTTTCAAGCTCAGTGTGTATAGTGACATGATATATTATACATCCTCATCTCTCATTTCTCCTCCTGAAAGCTGGTTCACACTCCCACCTCCTTAATTTCCTTAGCACTTAGTGCCTAGTCTTCGTTTTTACCTTATTCCTGGCATCATCCTCGGTTGTACATTAGCATTCATGTTCCTCCATCAACTCTCAGCTCTGTGCTGAGGACTCACCTTTGTGCTTGAGTTCACTCCCTCTCCAGATAGCAATTCCAGCTGCCTGGGGTCTGATTTACACTCGTGCTTGGGTAGTTGGTTTCCTCTGCTCTTTTCTTTGCCTGTTCAAAATCCTATTTATTCTTCAAAGCTTAGTTTAGTTCAAATGACACTTCTCTGTGAAGCTCTGCCATCATAACCAAATACCTAGGCTGTAGACATGCTTTTAGATTCTAGATCTTCTATTTATTTATTTTGATCTTGCATTGGGAACTCAAGAACTTTAAGGGTCTTTTCATTTCATCTGCAAAATGAAAATAATAGTTGTCTTACAGAATAATGGTAAATACTCAACCTAGTATAGAAAGTACGAAGTCTCTAGTGTATAATAGATATTCAAGAATCCTAATGATAATTTCTATTCTACTCAGAACTTCTTTGGCATTTTCATTTTATCCATCTTTTCACACGTTACCACATTTTCCCTTGTGTTATTGGTGTCTGTGCACTTCTCCTCTCCCTGTCACTGGATTTTGGGTTATGAGCAGATGTTCTTTCTTAAGCATGTGTGTGTGAGTGTGAATTCTTAATAGTACCGAGCATGTTTATTCATGGCACAGATCCAATATATGTGTGCTGAGGTTCTCATCAGAAAAGGGGATGGTGAAAAGATTTAAGTTAATGTGGTAAGTACAAGAGAAATAGACCTTTAACAAGAAAGAATCCTGTATAAGCAAGCACAAAATATATCTCAGGAAACATGAAAGTACTATATGAACTGTAGCATGTTACACAAATGCAAAGGATTATTATTACAAAGTAGAATAAAACTGGAGTTAAAATTTCATGTGTTCTCCAGTTACCATTAAGAATCTAGTTCACAACTCCTTCTTTCATTGTTTTCCTTTCCCAGGAAGTGAGGTAGAGTGGTTCCCTGTTGAGAGAAATTAAACTTTGGTGATTTTCCACCAAGAAATTGCTTGATAGAGCTAAACACAATTCTGTAACTGCTCCTCTTTCCTAAATACTGCAGGAGAGCCTCATGAGCATCTGGTTTAAGAGAGACTTTAGTATGTGACCAGCTATGCATGTATATTAGAGAGAAACTTGACAAAGATTCAGAAATTGAGGGTCCACAGCAAAAGGAATGGTCTTTAACACATTTTTTTGCATTTCAGATACACAGATTTTTTTTTCCATCACACATGAAACTGACAAAAATAAATACACCAAACCCTTTCATTGTATGTAATGTTCATCTTTGTATTAGTATAAGATCTTGTTTCCAAATTCAGTTTTCAGGAAGTTGATTTATAGCTTTGAGGTTACTGTTTCTTATGTGTTTCCTAGAAACTAAAAGTTACCAAGTTAGTATGTGGAATTAAAAAGTGGGGCTAAAATAAAGAATAAAGACAACTAAAAATATTTCCTGTCCTCATTTTTTTGAAACCCTGAAGTGATTTTTTTTTAAAGAGCTCATATTATGGCCCTAGTTTAAAATACTTCCATCATTGCCATTTTATTCTGTAGAGCATTAAACAGACATGAAATCTAGGTTGCTTCTGATTATAGAAAAATTGGAAGGGACAGAACCTTTTCAGGTTTAACAATCTCCTGCCTCCTCTAGGGACTTCTGTAGTTAAATAAAATGCAAGAGTATCAAAAATGTTTATTTTTTTAATTAAATTTAAATAGATTCTGATAATTAGCAATAACACTTATAGGGCAAGATGTGTCTGCAGAGTGCTCAGTCTTTTACATGCACGAGCTGGCATTCCTTCAGTAACAACAATGACATATTAAGGACTTACTATATGTGAGACACACTACAAGTTGCTTCACAGAGTACACCTCTTGGCCAGAGTTCAATCCCCTTGCACCCTTCACCACTCACCAGACACACACAGACATCCATAAAAGAAATTCTGGAAAATTTTCTTGGGAAAAGATATGGCTAGCTAAATCTACCACACTGCTTTTCTTGGTCATGTCCCAAGATTTATGGGACATGTCTGCTCATATGCCTTTTTAGGTACTCAGTCACTCTCATCCATCCATTTATTCAAACCTATTCAAAAGTATGCATTGCTTTCCTGTGAGTTGGGGCACTTACTTCCTTATGGGATGCAAAACAGATATGGCTCCTATTTCCACAGAACTTTAGTAAAAGAGATAATCTGTAATCAGTACCTAAATGTGTACCTAAATAGTTATATACTAAAATAAGAGCTATGGTAGAAAGGAATCATATGCCATGAGAGAGAATAATAGTAAAGGTCTCGTTGACTTTGGAGGCTTGGAAAAATAAACCTTAAGAAAATAATATTTAAATGGGCACCTAAGAATGTTTAGGAGTTAGTCAAATGAGAAATGGGGGAAGAGAGGACAGTATTCCAGGAAGAAGCTCTAAAGTTGAATAAGTGTCTAAGCACTGAAATAACTGAAAGAGGACTAGTGAGGCAATAATATAGTAAGTAGAAGGAGAGGTAGAAGGAAGCAGAGCCATCATGGCGGACTCAATATGTCTTTCTGTGGTTTCAGACCTTTTCTTAAAACTATTATGAAATATTTATAATACTGATTATATCATGTAATATAATCTTTATACTATACAATATAATCTTTATAATACTTATAAATTACAACTATTTATTATACTGATGATTTAAAGCAGAGGACTAACATGATCAGATTTATCTTTTGCAAAAATCATTCTGGCTGCTTGTGAGGAGAAGATATTTGAGAGGGTCCAGAGAGGATATGCGATATTGGACAAGAGATAAATGATGATCCCTTGGACCACAGTGGTGGCAGAATTGAGAGATATTTCTCATGTAAAATAGAGAAGACTTGATGATTGTTGTAGCTAACCATCAAGATGGTTCCCAATGATCCTCACCTTCTGGTATTCATGCTCTTATATAAGCTACTTCCATATTGAATCACATTGACCTATGTGACCAATAGAATATTACAGAAGTGACAGTGTATGACTACTGAGGTTAGATCATAAAAAGTATTGTGGTATCTTAGATGGCTCATTCTGGGGAAAGCCAGCAGCCATGCCATGAAGACAGTCAAGCAGCCCTTTGGAGAGGTGCACATGGAGAGAATTGGAGCTTCACACCAACAATCAGGACCAACTTGCCAGTCATAAATAAGCCAACTTCCAAGTAGATCTTCCTGCCCCAGTCAAGCCTTCAGATCAGTGCAACCTCAGCTGACATTTGACTACCTCCTTAAGAGAGACCCCAAGCCAGAATTGCCCAGCCAAGTCATATTTAAATTCTTGAATCACATAAATTGTGAGAGATAACAAATAGTTATTGTTGTTTTAAGCTTCTAATTTGTTACACAGCAATAGATAATTAATATGGTGACAGATTGAATGTAGTAAGTGAGAAAGAGGGTGATATCAAGGATAATTTCTAGATTTATGGCTTGCATAGTGGGTTTGACAAGCTTTTACAGAGAATACAGGCAGTAACCTAGTTTTTGAGGGTAGAACAAATTCTGTTTTATTCTTGGTGAATTTGGGTTGCATTTGGGACATCGAATTATGATAAATATCAAGATTCTTAGTTGCAAGCAAAGTAAGCAAGCTTTGTCTGATTCATACAGAAAATAATTCACTAAAAGTTTTTGGGGGGGAAAATCTTTAGAAGAAAACATAAGAAAATATCTACATGAACTGGTAGTAGGCAATTATTTCTTAAACAAGACACAAAAAGCACTGAATGTACAGAATAACCCAATAACTTGGAAATTCTCTTCTTCAAAACTTCTCTTTATCAAAAGACACCATTAAGAGAGGGAAGAGGTAAAAGCAACCCACAGACTAAGACAAGATATTATATATACCTCAAAGGAACCATATCCAGAATACATAAGAAAAACCTACAAATGTTTGCGATACATATGTTAACAAAGCAGTATATCCAGAATATAAAAAGGACACCTACTAATTAAACAAAAGAAGGTAGAGATCTCAGGAGAAAAATGCTCATAGGCTTGTGTAAGCAGTTCAGAGAAGAAGCTATCCAAATCAAAAAGACACACATGAAAAGGTGCCCAAATTTCATTGCTGCCGTGGACTGAATGTGTATGTTCCCTCAAAATTCATTTGTTGAAACCCTAATCCTCAGTGTGATGGTATTTGGAGATGAGGCCTTTGGGAGGTGGTTACGTCATTTGGATTGAGCCCTCATGATGGGATTAGTGCCCTTATAAGAAAAGACAAGAGAGATCGTGTTTCTTCTCTCTCTCAGCCATGTGAGGATACAGGGAGAGGGTGGCTGTCTATAAGCCAGGAAGCAGGCCCTCCTCAAACACTAGATCTTTGAGAGCCTTGATCTTCAACTTCTCAACCTCCAGAACTATGAGAAAGAAATGTTGTCATTTCAGCCACCCAGTCTATGGTATTTTTGTTATAGCAGTCTGAACTGACTAAGACAGCTGTTTACCAAGGAAATGCAAATTAAAATGTTTAACTCTACTACATAGTTACCAAAGAGGCTAAAATGGAAATACCAGAAAACACCAAGTGTTGATGAGACTATGCAGGAACTGGGATTCTTATACACTCTAATAGAAGAGTAAATTATTGCAATCACTTTAGGGAACTGTTTGGCAGTACCTAATAAAACTGAACATTCACATACCTAATGACCCAGCAATTGCACTCTTAAGTATGTACCCAATTGAATTGCATACATATGTTCACCAAAAGACAAACACAAGAATGTTCGTAGCAATATTGTTGTAAAGAATAACGGAGCTAGCCCCCATCTGGCAACTGCTCAAATGCCTGTATTGGGAAGAAAGGATTAATAAATTGTGTATAGTCACCTGATGGTAAATAAAAACCAATAAGAATGAATAAATCTACAACTATATGCAAAAATGTGCATGAATCCCAGGAACACAATGTTTAGTGAAAGAAGCCAGACACAAAGGAGTGTATACTGTATGAAACTATTTATATTTATATAAAGTTCAAAGTCTATGGTTTTAGAAGTCAAGGTTTTGTTTACGTTTGTAAGAGAGGCTGTGAAAGGAAGTGGGCATAGAGGAGGCTTCTGGGGATGCCAATTACATATTTGTTATTTTTTAGTTTGCAGTCATTCATTAAGTCTGTACACTTAGGATTTGTTCACTTTTCTGTGTCAATGTTATATTTGAGTAAAGAGTTTGAAAGAAAAAAAAATGTTATCTGATAGCTCCCAGAATCACCACTCTGGTACAAAGCCAGTTACATGAATATAGATTCAGGAACAGGGGCCAAAATTAGGCCCCAGAACTGGTCCAGTGAGAACCCAGCTGTAGACACTGCAGCTTGTACCCCTGACCCTATAAGCACTGAAAACTGACTCCACCACAGCTGCTAGTCCAGGGTTTTGATCATTTTTCCCTTGACACCATGGCCAGAGGAAATGTCTCACAAATTTCAATTCATTATGTCACCAGTTCTCTATTCAAAGTCAGTGACAGGTACATCCGATTGATGGATCCTAGGTCATGGCCCCGTGCTCTAACTACAAGAAAATATGAGAAAGCAAGGATTTGGAAGTTTAAACTTCTGTTGTGGGACAAGGGGTATGTCTCTTAATTTCCTCAAACCAGAAAAGAGGGTTTATATGCTGGGAAGTTAAAAACAATGCCAGATTTTGACTATGATTTGTTATGCAGTAGGACAGATATGTCAGGATTTGAGTCTGTTAACTCAAAGGAGAAATCTGGGCTGGAGATATAAATTTAGAATTACTAACATATACATGTTAATTGACCCCATGTGTATAGATAATATCATAAAAAATATAGAAAGGAAAGAAAAAGAGACCTCAGGTCCAGCTTTGATAAATTTCAACATACAATAGAAAGTAAAGAAAGATGAGCTGGCAAGGCAGACAGAAATAAAGAGGAAAACTAGAAGGGCACAGTGTCACAGAAGGGAAGAGGGTATTTCAAGACATACGGAGAATTTAATTGCGTGAAATGATATTGAAACACAATTAACACAAGGTGTCAAAAGATATACCTTGTTTATAGAGACATGGAGGTCATTGGTGACTTTAATAAGAGCTGTTTCCCTGCAGCGATGAAGTAGAGATAGGGGAAGACAGATTAAAATGGATTGGGAAGTGAGTGGAAGGACAAAGAATGGAGACAAGTATAAATAACTATTTTGAAAAGTTTAATGATGAAGGAAAGAAGCAAAATTTTCTGGACTGTCTCATTTTGTCTCCATTAATAACACTTGTTTTCCTGTATTGTCACCCAAACCCTGTACTTCATAATAATTTGTAACCTAGGACATTGCTTTCTTTTTTCTTCCAGATACTGGCTACCTTTACTACAACTCTTTAGGGGCATGCCCTATATTCATTTTTTTTCATACTTTTATGTTCTAAGGGCTTGAAACAATAAACATTTTTAAATAAATGAATTAATATTTTCAGGTATAATCTTCACAGGGACCTTGAAAAGTAAGTAATGAGAAAACTGAGACTCATAAAGTTTACATACTGTTTTCATGTTTATCCAGCTAAGTCTGTGAGCGGACATCAAGATTTAAATTCAGGTATACCATTATGCTACACTAAGTTCTGAAATTTTTCACGTGTGTGTATAAATTATGTCATTCTCATGGTCATAATTCTTTATTTCTAGACATCACATCTTTATGCCAGGGAGCAAGAAAGGAAGCAGACAAAGATGCTAAGAACAAAAGATGTATGCCAGATAAGTCTGTTACCTTTTATCAAGGAAACATTGCTTTTCTGAAAGATCCCCCTGTAGCCTCCTGGTAATATCTTCTTGGCCAAAGCTATGTCACATGACCCCCAGAAATACAAAGGAGACTGGCATCAAATCTTCTGAGTATGCTGTTGTCTTGAATAAAGTTGCAGTTATGTTAGTAATGAAGAAGGAAAGAACCAATATTGGGTAGACAACTAGCAGCATCTAGCTCAGCACATAATCAGAAAATCATATATACTGAAAATTACCATTGGGAAGGCTCTATATTGAAGATATGAATACAACACAACTATATTTTCTCCACCAATAGAACACATCACTTTTTTTTCCCACTTAATGCCAGTTGAAGTTAGGTCGACATATTATAATACCTAAAATTTCATTTGCTGCCTTGACATGGGTCACAGGGTCTCAAAGGGTCCCAAAGGCCTAACCTTGAGTTCCCCTCCTCTCACCAGCTGTGCCTGCCCCCAGTAGAAAAGGCTCCCCCCCCAGCTAGTTCCCCTGTCAGCTGGACCAGCTGCATTCTACCTCAACCTTACTGCTTCAGTTCCCTGCCAGCTTGTGGAATAATTCAGACAAACCAGTTACATTCTCCTGTAGGAACTGAGGGGCACCTCATCCTCTTGTTACTATTAAGCCTTCTTCCCATAGCCCCTGCTTGTTCACTCTGTTCCTGCTTACAACCCCTGTGGCCCTATGTGGCAAGTAATGTCCTCCTCTTCTGGGCTGTGAGGATATGTGACTACTAAAGTGCTGTCAACCTCATGTGTCCAGTGTTGGGTGTCGTGTGTTTGATCATCTTGTATCGTTTAGAGCAGGAGATCCCTCCCTCACCAACAGAGTGAATAGGAAGTGATCTGAACAGTTGAGCAATAGGAAATTGCTAAAATTTGACAGTTTTTGATGTATAAAAATGACAGTTTTATATGGTTCAGTCTAATAAACGGTATACATTAGGGATCATGCTGTATCAAAAACATACAAATTCTTAAATTTTGAAATCACTCCAGTTCAACAAGATGATCATCCTATGCTAGGCATATGGTAAGAGACTATGTATGAGGGAGCCAAAAATCCTCTTGCTCACTCAACAAGTAGAACAGATGGCTTGTTAAACTTCTCTTTCTCTCACTCTTGATCTCTCTCCATTTCTGGAGGGGTGTGTTTGGAGGGAGGGTGTGTCTTGTATCTGTCTCTCTCTTCCCGGTACATTTGATTAATGTAAGGTAACTGAAATTCCTTGAGAAACCATGAAAATTATACCCACCATTGTAAAAACTGACTTGTACCTTCTGGGAAACTGGGGAGTCTTATAAAGACATATAAGGTTTTTGTAAAGTTCTTACTCTAGTGTTATGAGTTTGAACACCTGAATAGATTTAGGGAGATTTAGGGAATTAAATATTTTCCTGACCTGTAAAATAGTTGAGAGACTTGTGTCTCTCTCAAGAAACAGCAAAAGGAAGCAGGTAGAGGTCTATAGCGGAATGGGCACGATGAACACCTTCTGTAATATTCCAATTTATGGACCTCAAGGCCACCCCATCTTCAACACCCCACATAAAATTTTATATATATATAATATATATATAATCTAATCTATATATATTATAAATACATATGTATATAATCTTGATATGTTTCCAAAATTCCCAGGGGAAATCTTCTTGTTTAAAAATAGTCTTAAATTGCTATTGAATGATTCTTTTATAGAGTATAGAGAGACTTTCTGCTTACCATCCTGAATGATCTAAGAGAGTTCGGATTGAAAATCAACATTTCTGCCGTAGGGCAGGTGATTAAAAGGGATCTGAATACTTCACTTTGAAGCACCCTGCAGTCTTGCCTATGGACTTTGACCTGTGGGCAAACTTTGAATTTCCACTTCCTTTTCCAAAGGACATATGCCGGTTCAAATATCTAGATGGCTCAAATGTGCAAAATAAACCTACCCTCAGCAGAACTGAAAGCAATGTATATGACATTGGAACACTGATAGGCATTTTCTTGGATGAGAAATTAAAAAAAGAAAAATTCTTTGACTTTTCTTTTGTATCTTGAAATTTCTATCCCATTTTATTTAAAAGAATCATAAACAACTTAGCCTCGTATCTTGAGGAACAAATTTCTAAAAGAGCTCTGCCTCTTACTATAGTTCAATGTGTTTGTGTTATTTTTAAATTAACTAAACAAACATTTATTGAGCATCCTGCCAGTTGTTGGGCTAAGGATGGGGAATACAAAAATGAATCAAATCTTCTCATTGTCACAATCCACCAGAGTACCTTATTCATAATAAATGCTCCACAAATTTGTCTGATTGGATTAATTAGGATTGGATTAAATTACCATGAGGATTTGCCAGTATCTTTCCTATGAGTTGAGGTCTGGATGGGTCTTCCTAGAAAACCAAGGTCTACTCAGGAGGCAGAGAAAGCAGGAAAGTGCTGTAGGAGTTACAGCCCACCTTCAATGAGAGATATCGTTAGAGAATAATATGTAGCATATCTGACCTGGGGTATTTCATTTGTTAGGAGTCATCAATCCTCTTTGCCATCCTAGCACGAGTCACTCAGTTTTGAGAAAGAAGATACAGATAGTGGTCTTTGAGTAGCACTTCACTGAGAAGTAAGAATGATGATTTAGGGCCGGCCCCGTGGCTTGGTGGTTAAGTGAGCGCGCTCCACTGCTGTCGACCCGGGTTCGGATCCCGGGCGCGCACCAACGCGCTGCTTCTCCGGCCATGCTGAGGCCGCGTCCCACATACAGCAACTAGAAGGATGTGCAGCTGTGACACACAACTATCTACTGGGGCTTTGGGGGGAAAAATAAATAAATAAAATCTTTAAAAAAAAAAAAAAAGAATGATGATTTACTACCAAGAACACCAGTGGAATGAAGACATACAAACTTTGTTTATGAATTTAAGATGTCTATCAAGATCCTGGATGGTAATGTGACCTGCAGGTCCTCAGTGGAGGGGATGACTCAGAAAAGAGAGCTGTGTTGATGCATCTGTCAACACCAAAACACATCTCTGCTCTGACCTTGCCTGATTTAATGGACTTCAGCCCAACAACACTTGTTTTTCAAGACAAATGGTTTATAGGTAAGGTAGATTTATGACTCAGATTTAGATAGAAAAAATAATTACAGAACAGAAAATCAGCAGTAAACTGATGAAAATTTATGGAAATGATTTTTATATCATGAAATGTCTAAGTACAGTGAAAATTTTCAAGAAGAAATAAAATCCAAGGGAAGAACTTGGCAAAGCGTTAACAACCTACATTTTATAAAATAGAGAAAGAAAAACAATGTGCATTAAAAGGAAAACTGTCACGGGGCCGACCCCGTGGCTTAGTGGTTAAGTGCGGCACACTCCGCTACTGGTGGCCCGGGTTCGGATCCCGGGCGTGCACCGATGCACCGCTTCTCCGGCCATGCTGAGGCTGCGTCCCACATACAGCAACTAGAAGCATGTGCAACTATGACATACAACTATCTACTGGGGCTTTGGGGAGACCAAGGGGAAAAAAAAAAAAAAAGGAAAGCTGTCATGATCAATTAGCATTTATTACATCCTTATTATGTTTCAGGCACTCTGGTAAGAACTTTGTAACTATTATCTAATTTAATCCTCGCCAAACCACTATGAGATAGATATCATTATTATCCCCTTTTTACAAATGAGGAATCTCAGATTCAAAGACATTAAATAATCTTTGCGGGTTATAGAACTAGTAAATAATAGGATTTGCATTTGAACCATGCTCTTAAACATGTTTGACAGATGTTTGGATCAGTTCTGATAAATTTTGTAAACATGTAGAATATTTCTTAGGATAGGATTACATTCAGCTGCATATAACAGAAAAATTCCAAGTTTTTCTACCTAAATAAGATAGAAATTTATGCTCTCATGTAAAGAACTCCAGCACCAGATAATCTACAGTGTAGCAGCTCTAAGGGGCTCACCAAGGACCCAGCTTATAATCTTCCGCCTCAATACTATCTCATCACGTAACTCCTATCCTCAAGATTACTTCTTGGTCCAAAAAACCTACTGGAGCTCCAGCCATCAGTTTGAATTTCACTGGAAAAAAGTAGAAAGCAGACAACTTCCAAGTGAATCAACTTCCTTTTAACAGCCTTTCTTGAATTTCTGGACAACAGCCACTAATAGCTCACTGCCACAAACTTGGCAACTACCTCTAACTGTAGAGGAGGATGAGAAATGCAGTCTTTCATTCTAGGTGGCAATGTGCTCAGCTCAAAAAACAGAGTTTTGTTACTAAGGAAGAAAGGGAGAATGGATGTTGGGGGGGGGAATATAATGATCTCTGCCAAAAATGTCTGCAAATAATGGTTTTCTTCTAGTTTTATTGAGATATAATTGACATATAACATTGGATTAATTTTCAGTGTAAAACATGATTTGATATATGTATATATTGTGAACTGATTACCACAGTAAGTTTACTTCACATCCATCACCTCACATAGTTACAAATTTTTTTTCTTGTGATGAGAACTTTTAAGATCTATTTTTTAGCAACTTTCAAATATATAATACAGTACTGTTAACTTTAGTCACCGTGCTGCACATTACATCTCCAGACTGCAAACTGTGTTTTAAATATTTATATCTTATCCAAAATCCATAGCATTAAAACTACTATTTGAATTATTTGTTTGCAGTAAAATCTTAAATAATTGAAATAATCAATGAAATGGAAGGTTGTGTTAAATTTAATTCTTTGTTTTAGGATTTACCAACAACCATTTTTGTTTCACCCCTTAAAAAATAGATCATTGATTATTGCTTTAGTATATAGACTCTAGTGAACACAATAAATATTAATCATTGAAGTGCTGATAGCATTTTTTCACTTTAGTTATCATTGATCCCTATACATTCCTGCAGATTTATTTGTTTGATAAACACACTTTTAAAAAGTATCTCTTGGTGCTTTGCTAGGTGCTTAATTGGGATTAAAAGAAAATACAGTATTTTGTGTTATTTCAAGGAACTTAAAGTCTAGGAATATATAAAATTTTAATTAGGCATTTTGAAATAATCTCAAATTACAGAAAAGTTATAAACGCAGTAGGAATAATTTTTCTCCTGACTTTTCGAAAGTAAGTTGTTGACATGATGCTCTATCACTTCTGAATACTTTTGCATGTATTTCCTACAAACAAGGACATTCTTCTATATAATCACAAAAGTAAATACTGAAATATTACCATCAATGAATTTTCAGATCCCGTTAAAGTTTCAAAATTGTACCATATTTTCTTTAATAGCAAAAGGATCCAACTCAGAATCACGTTTTCAATTCACTTTTCGTGTCTTAGTCTTCTTTAATCAGCGATAGTTTCTCAGTTTTTCCTTGACTTTCATGAGCTTGATAATGTTGAAAATTGCAGGCCAGTTATTCCGTAGCACTTCCATCAATTTGGGTTCATCTGACATTTCTTCATAATTAGATTCAAGTAATCCATTTATTGCAGGAATATCACAGCAGTGATGCTGAGTGCTTCCCATCAAGTGGCACCTCATTTTGATTTGTCCCATTACTAGTGATGTGTACTTTAATCACTTGATTAGAGTGGTATCTGCCAGACTTCTCCACTGTAAAATTACACTTTTCCCCTTTGTAATTAGTAAATATTTTGTGAGGAGATATTTTGAATCTATCTTAATATCCTATGCCTCATGAAACTTTCAATTTATGCATGCATGTCTGTCTGTAGGTATGTCAGGATAGGCTCATAGATTCCTATTTAATTCAATGGGTTTTCATCCATTACTATTATTTTTTATTCTGATGCTCATGCTATCCCATATATTTTAGCTGGCTTCTGTATCATTTTGATGTTTCTGTTATTTCTTGGGCCCTTCTTTCTTTTTGGCAGAATAGCACATTCCGGGCTCATTTTGTACTTTCCCTTCTGCAGACCTGGAACTAGCTGTTTCTCCATGAAGTCTTTAGGTTTTTTATTGGAGAATGGTATTTACAAACCAAGATCTGGTTGCTAGGTGTGTTCACTTCTATGGAATTGTTGCTGCCCCTACGTCCTCACAATAAACAGAGCTAGAGAACAGACAAATAGATACAAAGATATAGATATACGCACATACATACATACTCACAATTACATCTATATTTATCTCTATATCTACCTTTACTTCAGATATCATAAGGTCACACTGATATCTCAAGTCCTAACCGACACCACAGGTTCAGTCTAGTTTTTGTTCTTGCCATATTTGTAACTTCCTTTTCTGAAAGCAACAAATCTCGCTCATGAAATCCTTAGTATATCTATTTATTTTTTCAAGTGCCAGGAATGTAAACAATCTTCTATTACTGCTGCCCACTTTGCCCCCTTGCAGACGCCCTCCTCTCCCTGCTTGAGCTCTGACACACCTTCCTGAGCTGCCTCGACTCCCCATGTGGAGACACCCTCCTCACTCTACTCCCTTCCTCCCTCCACTCAGACCACATACCCTCCGCTGTATTGTGCAGGGTTTGGGATTAGGCAACCTACTTGGTAAGGAAGGATGTGCAGGGGGGTAGGGCTCCCAGGTTTGATGTGAGAAATATTGATTCTATCCCCCAGCATGTGGATGCCCTCTTCACCCTGTATGGGGCCGTGTCGCCTCACTCTTGGTTTCTGATACCATTGCTGGAACACTCTCCTATAAAGATGCCCTCCTTATCCCCCTTGGGCTCCGCTCTGTGCCACAATGGCCCCCCTTCTACCATAGACACCTACTGTTGGCCCCACCTAATGACTTTTGGACTAAATTATTCAAGAAGGGAACGAAAGAAAAAGAAAAGAAAGGCAAGAAGAAAGAAAGTAGAGAAGAGAAGAGTAAAAGAGAAGATAATGAGGAAGAAAAAAGGAAGACATAGGATTTGGTGAAAAAAATAATAAAGTCATAAATTTCAAAGAGACCTTGAGAGCACATAGTCTAGTGAACCCTAAGTCTGGCTAAATATTGGAATCACCTGGAGAACATTTAAAGCCTAAGATCATGAATGTCCTGTGAAGAGGCTGTTGTTTAACCAGCTCCCCTGATGCCCTGTTCATGTCTCCTTCCAGTGCACAGGTATTTCAATCTATCCTATGCAGGCCCCTGCAGTTTCCTCCAGCTTCAGGGGAGTGTGTGTGTGTGTGTGTGTGTGTGTGTGTGGAAGTGGAAAGGAGGTGAAAGAGGGTGCACCTAATGAAACTCGCCACACTTGCACTTCAGCCAGGGCGGAGGAACTCCACATATATTTTTTGTGTTTGGCCTCCATGCAGTATTCCATTAAAAGGCTTTTCTGGGTTTAAAATGATGAGAAAGCATTGCTCTACACTATTGTGCTCCCCTTAATCACTGCATTTGGCCTTTACTGTAATTAGGGCAAATTCTGGAAATACTCAAGGACTCTTTTAGAAATAGAAGCATTCTTCAGTGCAACAAAAATTACTCCAACTTGTCAATCTCATTTAATATTGTATCGAGTAATACAGACCATTTCATAATATTTTGTACATAGTTAATAGGCTTCATTCTTTCATACAAAGGCTAAATTTAAAAACTCGTTATTTCTAAAACAAACTTGATATTTTGGAAGCTGTGATGTTTAGAAAATGATGCTCACAAACATTATAACTATAGTTATTTTTTTTAACCACTAAGCAGGTGAAGTACAGTAATATAGATATAGCTTTTCACATCACAAAGACATTAATTTCACAAATGTTTATCACGTGCCTTCTATGTGTTCAGCACTACGAAAAATAAGAGATAGTCCATCTATAAGGAAGGAGCCCATGTTCTATCTGGAGAGACACACAAAAAGCAAAAGTAATGCAACACGAACATCAGTACAAGTATAAAGATAAAAGAGAGATAGTGCTATGCATCCCAGAGATAGGGCATATAAGCCAGTCTAGGGGTTTTAGAAAAGGCTGTCTATAGGAGATGAGGTTTGAGCCGCAAAGCTTATTCCTACTGGTTATTTCAAAAGTACCCTTAAATGTGGCCTGGACGAGCTTCATGATGTGAAGTTCTGTGTGAAGCCCATTTGTTGCATCAACTCTAACGCAAGATTATCTAACAATCTCTATGCCTTCTTTAGATAGGTGTGAGTGGGCAGGTTCTAAAGCATGGCATCATTCACTCCTTCTTCCACACCTCATTTAATGGACGTTAATGGTTTTGCTTTTGTTTTTGTATTTTTTAATGTCTTCTTGTAAATATTTGGGAGGTAGCCTGCTCTGGAACAAGGCATGTAAGAGTCGAAGCTAGATAGCCTAGATAGTGAGAACTGGATCCACCATTTGTTAGTAATGAGATGGGCAATTCATGTCAGTTTTTACAGTTGCTTCATTTGTAAAATTGGTATAAACACATCTTTCCAGATACTTATGGTCATGAATTAAGCAACATAAGATCATATCTTTGTTATGTTTAATATATTTCATAGACATTAAACATTCTGATGATAAAATGTATACTTTTGTCACTTTCAAATAATGGAGTTTTCCACCCCAAAGGTGACAAGCTGGTACTAAGTGATAGTATAATGTATACTTCCTGGCAAACGGTAAGTGGTCAATCTATGTAAACGTTATCTACAAAAGTAGTACAGATCTACTAGTATGCTTCTGATATGAAATGAGTGAGAGAGATGAACCAATGCAGATAAATCAGTCAGCCTTCTAGGAGTTTGAAAAATGTGTCAACCATTTCAAGAAATCAGAGAAAGCTTCATGGATGAGTAACATTTGTTTTGTAGGGTAGATGAATTTTCAAGCATTGGAACGGTATAAGAAAGAAATAGAGACAGAGAAATGCATCTTTGGTTATTGACAAATTCTCACCGGAACATGACTAATAGATGAAATAGATGCATAAATACTTACACGTGAGCTAGAGTCTTGGATCTTTAGATCAGGTCAGGAGATTTAGATTATGTACAATAGTAAGACAGTATATTTGAATAGCTGAGTGACATACCTAGATATGAAATTCAGGAGAATTAAAATTATCCTGTCAACATTTGTAAGATGATTTGGTGAGAACAAAAAAGTGGAGTTCGAGATAAAATTGTCAAATTCAGGCTACCTATTAAAATCTACTTTTTAAATAGTTCTCATTAATTCCATAGATTTTTATCAATGACCTCTGATACTCCAGGCACAATATAGGTTAACTCCTTAATATCAATTTGTTTTCATGTCATTTGCTAGTTCAGGGATATTATTTTAAAAATAAATATAACTGCCCATATCTTGGTTTCTAAATACCACTCTTTACTAAATGTAATGATTGCTCGCTGGAGAAATGGTTGGCTCTAGAGCTAGAGCAGGGAAACTACAAGATGATCCTAGAACATCTTTTAGTGACAGAAAATAAGGAGGTGCCTAAAGAATGATGAGACGTCAAAAGGACACAGGTGCCAGCTTTAAGTGGCTCCCCTTGGTCAAATCTAGAAAAATTGGAACTTCAAATAATGATAATGATAAGAAACAATTATAACCCTTGAATAAAGTATCCATGAGTCTTACCTGATATAAGTAAAATATGTAAACGTATAAAGGAAAAACGAAAGCTCTTCTTGATAGTAGAAAACCACTAAATGAATGTATAAAGAATGATAGAATTAGAAAAATCACAACTTATAAAGCATGATAATAGTAATTGATTCCAGCAAAAATATATCAATAGATGCTAAAGTTGGTGGGTAAGGTTTGAAGAAAATAGGATATTTACACAGACACAAAGTACTTTTGCATGGTAACATGTACAAAGGGAAAAAATGTAACTTGCAGTTGAGAAATGTGGCAGACAACCAAGGAATCAAAGTTAACATCACCAGTAACGAGATAAATAGACATTGTATGGTATTCTGATAGGCAGAAACATAAGATCCAAATTGAGAGCTATCCTACCAATTAAATGACCGATACTCTTCAGAAATCTCACGATTCTCCAGTTCGAATATAGCAAGCTTCAAAAAAACATCATCCCGCTCTAGCAATGAGAAAAAAGGACAATCATCTACAAAATCATAATTTTATTTGAGCCCATCAGAGACCTGAGGTCACAAATCAATTGGGGGAATTGAATCTAAAGAGTGACATGTTCCTCTGAGGAGAGATGAAACACATGAAATATGTTACATTAGGCAACACATGGGAGGATAAATGATTACCATAAAAGTGAGTAGAAGAATATAACTGATATTTTAATAAATTCTTAAAGTCTGGGTATGGACCAGCATGACAGTTTAATATTCCCGGGAGTCTCAGATACAAGGGAAGTCCACTCTCTCTCAACAGCTCTTTTCTATGTGTATCTACTAGGTGTTCATGACAAAGACTTGGGACAGATCAGGAGACCCAAAAGAGCCCCCTTAATGGCACTGGCATGCGGGACCGGCCTAGGTGTCTGGGTGGAGGAGGCGTACTTGGAGAAGCCCATCTGCACTATTGGCCCTATATGAACACAAGGTGGTCATTGGCTACCACTTGGGAACAGAAAGGAAGGTCTGAGAAAACTCTTCCACTGAGGCCCCTGTGCCTAGGGCCTACCTAAGACTGAGGCTGGAGCAGGAGAACCAAGAAAGCTCTGCTCCTACCACAAGCCTTAAACCAAGTAACAAGCAATAACAGCCTTTCACCAAGGGAGAGGCAAGAGCATAGAGAAAACCACCTCTGTGGCATAGGAGTGCAGCCCACAGAAAGCCAAGGGTGGAACAGGAGAGCTTCTAGCATTCCAGGACTTAATGAAGCTTAAAGTAATGGTGGCCCACCACTAGAGGAAACCCAAACCCAGCTCAGCTACAGGTTATATTTACTCAACCCTTCCCCTCAAATCATCTGACAGAAGAAAAGGCTGCCCACTTCCAGGCATGAATTTTATTTACCTAGCCTTAATTGTCCTACTCACAAAGTCTGGACTTTATTTAAACATTATGAGACACACAAAGCAAGATAAAAGACCCATATTCAAGAAATAAAAGTATAAATAGAACCTGATTTGGAGATGGCCCAGAGGTAGACTGTCAGGCAGGAAGCTTATAATAGCTATGATTAACTTGTTAAAGGAACTTACTAGTGAAAAACGTGGCAACATGCTTGAAAAGATGGGGGTGATTTCAGCATAAAGAAGGAAAGTATAAAAAAGATTCAAATGGAAATGTTAGAAATAAAAATACAATATCAGAAATGAAGAATTACTTCAAGAGGCTTATCAGCAGAATGGACACAGCAGTGGAAAGAATCAGTAAATTTGAAGATAGTTCAATAAAAATTATCCAAACCAAAACCGAAAGATGAAAAACAGACTGAAAAAGCAAACAGAAGCATCTGAGTTGTAAAATGATAGCAAATGGTTTAATATACACATAATTGGAATCTCAGGAAGAGAAGAGGCAATGAGGCAGAAGAAATATTTGAAGAAATAAAGGCCAAGACATTTTCAAATATAATGAAAGGCACAGTTCCAGAAACCTCAGAGAAACCCAAGAAGCAGGATAAATATAATCAATTATATTTTAAAGAGATTTAAAATATTAAAGTCTGTTTATTTACCCATATTGTTACCATGTCCAGCCACTTTCTTCTTCTTTTTTTTTTTGGCATGTATGCACACACACGTGTGTATGTTGTGATTCAAAAGTCTATCTGGTATCATACTCCTTCTACCAAAAGAACTCTCTTTAACACGTCTTTTCCTGCAAGTCTGCTGGACGTAATTTATCTTAGCTTCTGCTGTCTGAAAAAGCATCTTGCTTTCCTATTTGCAAGATGTTTTCACTGGGCATAATCCTGGGTGGAGAGTTGTTTTCTTTCTGGATGTGAAATAAGCATATCCATCATCTTCTGGCTGGCATAGTTTCGGAGGAGAAGTCTGCTTATTTTCCGCCTTTCTTTCCTAGTGTGTAAAGTTTCCTTTTTCTCTGATTGACTTCAAGATTGTCCCTTTAACTTTGTTTTTCAGCAGTTTGACTATGAATTGCTAAAATGTGTTTTTCTTCATATTTATCCCGAAATTCTACAATTAATATAGTAGATAACACTCCCCAAGTCATTGCATGAGGCCAGCATTATCCTGAGAGCAAAACGGTGACAATTAAAAACCCAAAAACTTGGGGCTGGCCTGGTGGAGCAAGCGGTTAAGTGTGTGCGCTCCACTGTGGCGGCGTGGGTTTCACTGGTTCAGATCCCGGGAGTGCACCGATGCGCCACTTGTCAAGCCATGCTGTGGCGGCATCCCATATAAAGTGGAGGAAGATGGGCATGGATGTTAGCCCAGGGCCAGTCTTCCCCAGCAAAAAAAAAAGAGGAGGATTGGCAGATGTTAGCACAGGGCTGATCTTCCTCACAAAACAAATAAAATAAAGAAATAAAAATCCAAAAACTATAGGCTAATATCCCTCATGAACATAAGACGAAAAAGACATCCGAAAAAATTAGCAAATTAAATCAGAAACGAAGTTTTAAAAAGGACACTATATCATGACCGAGTGAGGATTTACCCTAGTAATTCAAGGTTGGTTCACCATTTCAAAAATCAATAGGTGTATTTTTTTTTTTTTTTTTTTTTGGTGAGGAGATCAACCCTGTGCTAGTATCTGCCAATCTTCCTCTTTTTTTGCTGAGGAAGACTGGCCCGGGGCTAACATCCATGCCCATCTTCCTCCACTTTATATGGGACGCTGCCACAGCATGGCTTGCCAAGCAGTGCGTCAGTTTGCGCCTGGGATCCAAACTGGCGGATCCCAGGCTGCCGCAGCAGAACACGCGCACCCAACACTTGCGCCACCAGGCCGGCCCCTCAATCAGTGTATTTTTATAGTCTCAACAGACTGAAAAATAAAAGCTATATGATTATCTCATTAAATGCAGAAAGAGCATTTGACAAAATTCAACATACTTTTAAGATAAAAACTAAGTAAACTAGATACATGCCTATCGGGGTTATTTATTTCTTTGCGAGTGAATTTTGTTACTTTTTTCTTTCAAGAAATTTGTTCATTTAATCTAAATTGTTGAATTTATTGGCATACAACTTCAAAATATGTCCTTATTATTTTTTAATGTCATAAAAATCTGTGGTTGTGGCCCCTCTTTCATTTCTGATACTGATAAATTGTTCTGTTTCTTGTTCTTAGTCTGGCTAGAGATTTATCAAGTTTATTGAACTTGGACAAGAAGCAGCAGTTGCTTTCACTGGTTTTCTCTGATTTTTTTTCTATTTCAATTTTAGTGATTTCTGCTCTTGTTATTATTTGTTTACATGTGTTACTTTGGGTTTAATTTGCTCTTTCTTTTATTATTTAAGATTAAAATGTAGACCATTGATTTGAGACAATTGTTCTTTTCTTCACATAAGCATTTATGCTATGATTTGCATCCAAGCACGGTTTAAGCAGCCTCACATAAATTTTGACATGTTGTGTTTTTATTTTCATCTAGCTTAATATATCTCATAATCTTCTGCTGGGAATACTTCTTTGACCATGGATTGTTTAAAAGCATGTTGTTTAATTTTCAAATTCTTCAGAATTTTCCAGATATCTTTTTTTAATGATTTCCAGTTTAATTCTTTTGTGTTCCCAGAACATATTTTGCATAATTGCAGTCCTTTTAAGTGTGTTAAGATTTGTTTTAGCACAGTATATGCTATATCTTGGTGATCCTTTCATGTGCACTTGGAAAGAATGTATATTTTGCTTTATAGGGGCAGATTGCTTTATAAATGTCAATTGTGTCATGTTGATTGATAGTGTTCAGATCTTCTATACTCTTACTTATTCTCTGTTTACTTGTCCTATCAATTACTGAGAGAGGAATGTTCAAGTCTACAACTATAATTATGGATTTTTCTATTTTTCCTTTCAGTTCTACCAGTTTTTGCCTTGTATTATTAGGTGCTTACACATTAGGATCATAACATCGCCTTCATGAACTGACTCATTTTTCATTATGAAATGTTCCTATTTATCCCCAGTAATAGTCCTCATTCTTATATCTATTTTGTCTGATACTAATATAGCCACTCCAGTTTTCTCTTGATTAGTGCTTGCATGGTATATATTTTTTCATCTTTGTACATTTTATCTAACTATATCTTTATGTTTCAAGTTGGGTTCTTGTAAATGGCATGTAATCGGTTCTTGTTTTATTATCAAGTCTGAAAATCTCTAACTAGAATCCCTTTTGATTGAGATGTTTAGACCATTTATAATTAATATATTTATCAATATGTTTCAGTTTAAATTTATCACCTTTCTATTTGTTTTCTATTTGACTGCCTGTTTCTTGTTCCTTTTTTCCTGTTGTATCAGAATAATAGAGCAATTTTTAAGTTTTCGTTTCATATCCACTAATAGTTCATTATCTATAACTACTTAATTTTCTGCAGCAGTTGTAATATGGATTATAATAAATATTTTTAACAGTAGTTCAAAAGATCAGAGAGAGTATATGGAAGTATACTGTTGTAAGATTCTTATACATGAAGTAGAGTAATATCATTTAAAGATTGACTCTGATAAAGATATATATTATAAACTCTAGAGCTACCTTTAAGCAATAGCAACACAGGTACTATCTTAGTCCTATGAGGGTTATCTAGTTTCCTCCTTTTTACACATTCTGAGGCCAGCACTCCATTCTTGCTCTGCTAATGTGAATTATTTTATTTTGTTTCATTTTCTTTTACTTTGGTGATGCTGTGGACTAAATTATGTCCCTCCCCAAATTCATATTTTGAAGTCCCAATCCCCAACTTGATGGTATTTGGAGATGGGCCTTTGGGCGGTAATTAGGGTTAGATGAGGTCATAATGGTGGGGCCCTCATGATGGGATTAATGCCCTTATAAGAAAAGGAAGAGATCTCTCTCGATTTTCTTCTCTCTGTCTCTCTCTCTGTCTCTCTGCATGCACACAAGGAAGAGGTCATGCGAGCACACAGTGAGATGGCAGTCTCCTACAAATCAAAAGTAGAGGCTCAGGAATGAAACCTCCTTTTTGCCAGCACCTTGATCTTGGACTTCCCAGCCTCCAGAACTGTGAGAAATAAATTTCTGTTTTTTAAATCACCTGATCTACAGTATTTTGCTATGGCAGCTCAAGCAGATTGATACAGGTATTAACAGAACTCTTCTTAAATGGATGAAATTGGACTCTAAGAGAAATCCCTGCATGTTACAATAAGAATGAACATAGTGGGTCCGGCCCCGTGGCGTATCCGTTAAGTGCGCATGCTCCGCTGCTAGCCGCTCGGCCTGGATCCCAGGTGCACACCTACATACCACTTGTCAGGCCATGCTGTGGCGGCGTCCCACATAAAGTGGAGGAAGATGGGCATGGATGTTAGCTCACGGCCAGTCTTCCTCAACAAAAAGAGGTGGATTGGCATGGATGTTAGCTCAGGGCTGATCTTTGTCACACACACAAAAAAAGAAGAATGAATATAGGTGAGTCTATGGACCCTCCCTATGTCATTTGGCAGAAGCTATAAAGAATAGTGTTAAGGAAGAAAATACTAGTAAATTTGATAATGGCAAAATGTTTATAAAGCATTATAATGGGAATGGAAGCTATTCAATACATGTATAAACCAGTAGGCTTCAAGTTTGGGATACATATGTCAAAGTGCCTACAGGAATTGCATGTGTAACTTTGCTCTTACACTCTGTATATGACAGTATACACAGAGGAAGGCCACCGTTAGCACCTTATTTGGTTGATACTTTAGACAGGCAGGGTTTTATATTCTTATTTATGTTCCCTACAGTACCTGGCGTAGCATTCTACATATTTTACCAGCTCATTAATATTTGTGGATTCAATTTGATTTGATTCCTTTTGATTTCACATTGCTTTCTCCCTCTAACCTTTTCAAAAAGGCATTTTATTTGATATTGTAAATTATAATATCTGAGCCACGGAACAATAAAATGAACACAAACTTAAGATAAGAGACCTTGCTTGGGTTCCATTGTGGAGAATGTGAGCAAATTGTTTCACCTCTTTGGAGCCCAGTTTCATCCTCAAGAAAATGAGGAGGTTGGTCAGGGTGATCCTAAAATCTCATTCATTCATTCATTAAAATGACACTGTTTTTTTGAGCACTGATTCTATTACAGGCACTGAACTAGGCATGGGTAATACAGTAGTTCTTGCCTTCATGAATCTTTATGAAACTAGCTCCATATAAATTTTTTTTATCCTTTCATCCTATTGCATTATCAGAAACCTCATTACCTTGTAATGTAATATTTGCTGGGAGAAAATAGCAGTGGTCAGTAGGATACCGTGGATTGACCCTCTCAACATCTATTCCCATCACTTTCTCGTATTGTACAGCTGGAAAGCTGAAAACTCACATTTTCCAGATTCCCTTGAAGCTAAGATTCTGGGTATGTTTACACTCCTCCAATCAGATGCACAAGCGTGAAGCCTGAATTCAAATTGGGTTGAGTGGGGAGAAAGGCCAGGTGCGAGGCATTGGTTTTGCTGGTGTGGATCGCAGCGGAGCAGAGAGGTTAAGGAGGTGGCGGCAGCACAGCTTCTTGAGTTAGCAGATTCCTGACCACGATGGAGACAGCAGCACCCTTAGACAGTCAGTTCTGTGGTGTAGCTTTACGAGTCATTGCTGGAAGTTCAGCCTAAAGTCTGTTACTGAATTTCTTCCCCAAATTCTGTAAGTCATTTAACATACATCAGTAAATTTCCTTCTGCTTCAGCACTCTGCAACCAAACACTGACTGAGTTGATTAACAAAGGGGAAAATAGGCCTAGGACGAGTTGTGAAAACAGTCTGAAATTTCCCAGACTGTTCTGAAAATATTAGTGATGAGAGATATTTAAATAGGTGTTTAAACATAATGGATTTCTTTTCATCAGGACTTCTCAAAAACTTTAAATAGTTAATTTGTGTTGTACATCACACTGTGCAGCATTTCCCCAATGCATTTGAGCAGGATATTAATTATTCATTTCAGGAGAAATCTATTAGCAACTTGAGAAACACAGAGTTTGTGAAACATGGTCTAAATAAAATACCCAGCAATCTGAGCCAACAACCTTTGCTTTTGTTCCAAGTCTATTTGTTCCAAGCAATCTGTTGAGACTTTTTGTTTCCATGTATCTTGTTGTCATGCTGTAGTGGGCAGTTTCCTGGACAGGGATATCAATATCCAACCAGTATAAAAAGTATATACTCCTGTATTGTAAGTTGGTGTCATTATTTATTTGGACAAAGTCGTTTCATTTCAGTCTGGATAGAGTAATGAAAACCAGATGCAAGAGGAAGCCCAGTTTATTTTATGATCCCAAAGAAATCAAAGTGAAAACAATAAGAAGATAAATATATTTTGTCTCTATTTCCCAGTTTCTGTGTAGACCTAAATGAGTTAAACAGGGGTAATACTTTTACAAGAGTCAGAAGAACTGTGAGTGTTTTTGTGGTGAGATAGCATTTGAATACTACATTTGAATACTAGAGTTTGTATAAGTATAGGCTTGGGATCAGCCTTAGCTTTACAAAATTAGTGACGTTATAGTGCAATGTGATAAGCACTGTCATTTCCTAGAGTAAAGGGAGAAATTAATTCAGCCTAGAGTGAGAAGGAAAGGCATCACAGAAGATGTGATGTTTGAGCTCTAGAAGGCTTGTTAGAGCCGGAGCTGGCTAGGGTAGAGGGGAATGTAAATAAGATAATTGAGGGTGGGTCAGTGTGATTACAGACCCTGGATAGAACTTCTGCAGGTCTAATGAATTCCGGAAATCATAATCAAGGCTCACAACTTGGCCATATATCATAATGTGAATTAACTGATTAGAAAAAGGAGATGACAGCATTAGAGTGTCATTACTATGATTAATTATCATGAATAAACTTCATGTGTCAGTCTTAGGTAGGCCCTATATGCCCAGCCTTGGAGCCGCAACTTTTCAGCGTTCTTGCTCCCCTCTTCCCATGGTTCCTTTTCTATCTGTGTCAGGTCTTGGGCAGGAAAGTTTCCTACCTGTCTCCTAGTAGCTGCTGACCTTGGCTTATACCAGTCCAGAAAACAGGGTCCAGATGCTTTTCTCTCACCTTTCCCAGAGGCAGAGGTCTTTTAATTCTGCCTTTCTCCCAGGAGGAGTGGGTTTTTTTCCTGGGTCCTGAGGATGGGAGGGTTTCCTACCCTTCCTCAGAAACATAGCTTTTACATCATCACTTTCACATAAGCAGAGGACCTTTTCCTGGGCCCTAGCTGTCAGAGGGGTTGCTGCCCCTCCCCCAGTGGTTAAAGAATTTGTTTTATATGAAACATGGATCTGGGGACATAAGTGGTATTTTGCAACTTTTCTCCAGTGGCGACCAATCACTATCTGCACACCTGCACACCAGTGCCCCCAGGGGACTCTGTGCTGCCTTCAGCCCTGCTCCTAATGTTATGCAGAAACACCTCTGAAGGCCTGTGTAAAGGAACTTGTGAATTAGGGTGAACTCTGCTTGTGTCTAGGTTCTCACAGTCATTCTAAACTGGTAAACTATCCCACAACACTGACTTTAAGAATTGGTAACATTGTAGCTGATCTCCTCTCCCTGCTTTGATGACAGCAATAGTTTCCTCTCACCTTCTGTCAAAGATGAAAAAGTTCCTTAGTCCCATCTCTTCTCTGATGGGTATGCCATCATTTGAATTCAGTTAGCTTATCCTGCAACCTCAGCTCTCTTATGGTTTCAAGAAAATGTATGATTTTGTAGATTTTCTAACTTTTTCTCATTATTAAGACAGGGGTGACATTTCCTTGCAACTTTCTACATCCTAAGTAGAAATGGAAATCCTTATCTAATAGTTTTAGCATCAATTGATGATTCTTGCCTGAAATGGTTACTACTATTGTGTTCACAAATTTTTCTGATTTCACCATTCCTTCTGCACTTATTAATTGACATTTGAGAGCTTGTGTTCTGAAAAAAAAAAAAAAAAAAAAGGTGGAAAAGGGTGTGGGAGTGTCAATGAGTAACAAGGAAGGTACCCACAGTGTGTTTCCTGAGATATATAAACTACAAAGAAAAAATAATTACAGTTGAGAGACTATCAGGGAAATAGCTCCCAGAAAATTCTGATAATTTATCTTTCATCAGTATAGAATTAAATTCTACAATCATTTTTTGAGAGTTTACTAAGTGCCAGGCATTGAATTAGGCACCATACTAAGTTCTGTCTATACAAAAGAAAAGGACATTTTATCTGTCCTCAAAAATAGCTAACCTTTACCCAACATTTACCATGTCCAAGGGACTCTTCTAAATGATTAGTAAATATTATTTTATTTAGGTCTCACAGCAATCCTATGAGAAATGTACTATTATTATATTTTTATTCATAATTCAGTTTACGGCAGAGATTAATAAAAGTTACACAGCTGTGAGAGGCAGAGTTGAGATATAAACCCAGGCAGTATGATTCTAGAACCAATGCTACTATGTTACACTGCATCTGAGTACATTGGAGTGAAAGGGGCTTGGATTCCGCTGTGGGTAAGATCTAGGAATCTTAGAAACGCCACTGACTACTGGTCAGGTTCCATTAACCTCTCTTTAGGTTTTCATCTGCAAAATGGGGGAAATGATATCTATGTAATTAAGGCTTTGTAACAATTAAATGAAAATACAAAATATAAAAAAAGCTAGTATTACATCTGACAGAGTAATAATACAATTAACCCTTAGTTTCCTTTCTATTTCCCCTTCTGTCAAGGATCTTGATTTAGTGCAAGTGAAATATGTATAAGTGCAGCAGAGCTGTGACAAGAGATGTACAAAGTCCTATCCTAATACAGAGAAATGAGTTCTTCCCAAATGAGGAGAAGGTTAGAGAAAGCTACACAGGGCAGACGAGCCTGCAGCGCTATGAAACGCATGGCCTAATCCGTCTACTTGAAAATGAATGATAATAATCACATTCTAATGCTGACTTCCTTTCAATTTTCTCAAAATACTTCACTCACATTAGCAGATGTAGCTGATAGATGAGTCTTGATGATAGTTTTAAAAAGCATTAGACTCTTGGAACAGAAATCTTTTTCCATAAACAAACTGTTGGTCCTGACTCTGGACTCGGCTGTCTATAGTAACACAGAGAAGACTCTTTTCTCCTCCAACTGTCCACTCTTAAGAAACTAACAGATTGGATTTGTGTCCTCTTTAGGTCTTTTCTTGTCCTGCAAGGTCTATCAACTATTCTTCCTGTTCTGTAAAGTTTATTTATTCTAGAAACATTCACTGTTGTACCAGGCACTAAGAAAGCCATTGGGATGCAGTAGCAAGTGTGACTATATATCCTGCTCTGGAGGAGTGTAAAGTAGAGAGAGGTCAGACAAATGAATAGATGTTCTCTCAGAGAGCTACGGAGTCCATACCCTTCTTTCTCCAGGTTTCCATCTCTAAACAAACACCAGTAAAACATGAATAAACCTCACATTTCAGTCACATTTGATAATGTGCATAAAATTCTTAGAAAATTTAAAAAAAATAGGGCAACATTACAGTGAAATTATATCTCCCTTATCTAGCATTATGATACCCCTGGTTCTGGTTCAGGAAAAAGCCGCAGAACTAGAACAGCAAACACGACTAATCCTGCCAAGAAAGAGACAGAACTTGGAGACAAGAGAGAGCGAAGCTGACTGGTTCAGAATCAGGTTAGATGACAATATAAACCATTTGATAAAATCTGAACCCAAGGCCAAGATGTTTCCTGTCCTCGTGATCATATGAAGTATCCTTACTATCGGAGACAGTGTCCTTTTTCAGGCACTCCTATGACTCAGCTGACTGAATCCCTAAAGCATCAACATTAATCAGTTGGGATCCTTAACCAGTGGCTGTCAATGTAATTTATATGAGTTCAGTGGGATTACTTCAATCACCCCTGCCCCAGCCATACCCTTTTCATCCAAATTTGTTGATTGCATTGTACTCAAAGAGAGATAGAAATATCCTGACACGTAATTTCCTTTCAGGGGTGAGAGGTAAAGTGGAGAGAGGGGCTCTTCCTTGTTTTAAATATTCTACATTCTTTCCACATGAAGATGAGACTACTGATCCACTATCAGTGGTTTTCCTATTTTGCACTCTTAGAACCAAAGAACCACATTTACAAGGTGGCCAGCCAAGGTTAGCAGTTCATTCTACAACCACAGATTAGTTTTTTCCTCTATGCATAGCAAAGGAACTTCTGCCGACACCAAACCTTGAAAACATCATGTCTACTCCCCAAGATCATTACTAACTGGCCTAGACCCCTGAATGACATAGTTATTTTATCTCCACAGGTTTGAAATCAGGAGAGATGTGAGTCCCGGAGTTTGCCTAAAGAAAAACAAAGTTTTGCATCAGAGGGAAGGTACTAATGCTTTAAGGGAAAGACCATGATTGAATCAGCTCTTTCAATACTTCTTTTCGAGTAGCTCAGGAGAAATATGTGGGTTCCATAACCCAGAGTGGGATCATACATGCTTCTCTGGGCCTCAGAGCCAAAGGGAGAAGACCATACTTATTCTTCAGAATTATGTGAATCTTGTACAAGAAAAGAGCAGTTACAGCTTCAACAAAACAGACTTGCAAAGACGTTAAGTGGGGAAGAACTTAAAAGTTAATCTTAGGGTTTTATTTTAAAAATGAATGGAAACAAATGTCTTGGTCATGATGTGTGTATGCATAGTGGTAGGGAAACACTGAAGTACCAGGTTATAAAGTTCATTCTCTTCATCTCCAAGAGTAGTTGGAAGAAATTTATTGATTTCCTCACAGTTCCTTGTTTGGGGAGATTGCAACCAAACATGATAAACATGATGAATGCACATCCAACTGACTAAAAAACGTTTTACTAATAGTTTTGCTTTTGAACTCTGTGGACCTTTGATGCCCCATCCTAACTATTTCACCAATGTCATGAATGGCTCATTAAGAGTCATTTTATTCAAGAAAAATATATGAAATATGTACCTTGTCAAGGCATTATGGTAGACATCTTTTGGGGAGGAAGATATAGAGATAATCATAAATTATACATAAATTTTAAATATATAAATTGAGACAGATAGAGAAAAAGTGATATAGAAATTTTGGAGAAGAAGAAGTCATCGGTGCCAGTGGAGTTGGAAAAGGAAGAACCTCAGGATTTGAATTGGCTCTTGAAGGATGGGTAGGATTTGAACATGGAGAGAATAGAACATTCTGACCAGAGAAAAGAGTATAAGTAGAGGCATGGACTGTGGGGTTGAGGCATATTTGAAGGGAAATATTGAGAGAAAGGTTTGGAATGGAAAATTGAGATCCAAGAATACTGAGCAAAGGCCTAGAATTTCACCACCAGTGAGAACGGGAGTTATGCTCATTATAGAACAACTTGGCTCTATAAAAAATACTGTCTTCTTCTCACTCAGGATCTACTTTTTTGAGTTTAATTCCCTTTGTCTGAAATTCTGCCTTATTTTCTCATCCTCCCACCTCCTCTGCTATCCCTGATCACTTTTTTCTACCTAATTCTTATTTATTCTTTGGATATCAGCCTAAATATTTCTTCCACAAGGAAGTATTCCTTAACTCATCTGATGAAGTTAGAGTCTCTTTTTATAAGCATTCATAACACCCTGTTTCCTGCATAGTAGATATCAAATTTTAATTATATAATCTTTTGTTTAATGTTCATGTCTTCTGCTAGCTTCTAAGGCTTTATGAGGGCAGGAATAATTTTCATCTTACTTCTGTGGCTTACCAGTGGCTAGTAAACTGTCTGGTTCATAATGGGTGTACAATGAATATTTCTGTAACAAATGAACAAATTAAATGAAGATATAAAGACAATGAGCAATATGACAAGCTAAAAGCAGAGAAGATAAAAACTTTAAGGATTCACAAAAGCATAGGTGAGCAAGGTGACAATACTATTTTCAGCCAGGATTTAGCTGATAAATAAGTCTTTTTTGTGTGTGTGTGAGGAAGATCAGCCCTGAGCTAACATCCGTGCTAATCCTCCTCTTTTTGCTGAGGAAGACGGCCTCTGAGCTAACATCTATTGCCAATCCTCCTCCTTTTTCTTTTTCCCCAAAGCCCCAGTAGATAGTTGTATGTCATAGTTGCATATCCTTCTAGTTGCTGTATTTGGGACGGGGCCTCAGCATGGCTGGAGAAGCGGTGTGTCGGCGCGCGCCGGGGACCCAAACCCCAGCCGCCAGTAGCCGAGCGTGTGCACTTAACCGCTAAGCCACTGGGCCAGCCCATAAATACGTCTTTAAATTATGTGCTATGAAGAATTTACTAATTCAAGCAAAATCAATTAAGCACTAAATCTGTAATATACATTTGAGGAGGCGCTAAGAATATAAATAACAGGGGCCGGCCCAGTGGTGTAGTAGTTAAGTTTGTGTGCTCTGCTTCGGCAGCCCAAGGTTTGTGGATTCGGATCCTAGGTGCAGGCCTACGCACCGCTCATCAAGCCACCCTGTGGCAGCATCCCACATACAAAATAGAAGAAAATGGGCACAGATGTTAGCTTACAGCTAGTCTTCATCAGCAAAAATAGGAGGATTGGCAGTGGCTGTTAGCTCAGAGCCAGTCTTCCTCACACACACACAAAAAGAATATAAACAGCAAAATAATAGTTCCATATATGAAGAGCTTACTGCTTGCCAGGTTATGCGTGCATTACCTCATACAGATATGAATGAGACATGATACCATAATTGAGAGGGGAAATGGTAATTAGTAATGCAAATAATTATCTCTAATTTAATGTGTAAACATTGTTTCTAATTTAGAATATAGGTAATTACTGATAGTTTCAGGAAACAGAGACCATGGAAGAGATTAGTTCTGCCTAGGGGCATCAAGGAAAAATTCAAAGAGGTGACATTAAGCTAGGCCTGAGTTCAGCAGGTAGATAAGAACAAAGGGGTGTAATTAAGGGTATTATTGAGATAAATTGCCTGACAAAAGGCCTGAAGGTTGAGAGTGCTTGGGATATTTCAGGAATGAATGAGTAGTCTGTTGCAAAAGGGAAGAGAATAGGGTAGTAGTACAAGATAAAGGAGGAAAAATAAAATTGGGGCCAAATTGTGGAAGTCTTGGCATACGATGCTAAGGAGTTTGGACTCGACAATATTCTGTAAACTGTGTGGAGATTTCTAAAGTTTTTTTAAGTGAAAGACTAAGTGAGATAAAATTTATATTTTAGAGTATTCCCTTTTATCCAAGACCTTGTGATAACCAAACCTTAAAAGAGGAGATCCCAATCAGCAAAAGGCTGGTCTTGGTTAGCAACCCCCACGGGCTTATACGCAGGATAAATACCACATGATTTTGGCATTCAAAGATAGCTGATTCTGCATGGATCTTTCACCTTTCACCCACATTTCTGCACAGAGATCACAACTACCTTCAGTAACACCACCTGCACAAATCAAGGGTAAATATACAGTTGTATATCCTCTCCCTATCTTATCTTGGTGTAGTCAACACCCCAATGTTCACAACTGTTAATAAATGTATTGTTTTTCATGTCTATATTCCTTACAGAATTGTCAAATCTTAATAGGTAGAATACAAAGTTTGTATAATTTGAGCACATAAGGAGAAATTAATATTTTTCTCCTGTGGATTTTTTTTAGTTTCAAAAAGAAAACATACTTAATTTAAGCAACACATCAGTATATAAACCTACCTTCCATTAAAAATTACCACTGGCACTTGGTTTAATATATTATCATCTATTTTTCTATCCATAGACAAACATACACACATATGTTTTTCTTTCAGAAATGAGCTTGCCATACTGTGCATATTTCTAGCTATATAATTATTTTTCAATCCAGTAGACTATCATGGTTAGCTTTTCAAGTCAATATTTGCAAATCTGACATATACTTTTATAAATAACTGTATAAAATTGCATACTATGAACATATCACAATATAAATACAATATATAAGTATAAAAAACTATTTTTATTAATGGATAATAACTGCGTTTCTAATTATTAACTCAAAAATTACACTGCAATAAATATGATTTGACTTTTTTTGCACCTTTTTTGTGTGTGTGTGAGGAAGATTAGCCCTGAGCTAACATCTATTGCCAATCCTCCTCTTTTTGCTGAGGAAGATTGGCCCTGGGCTAACGTCTATGCCAATCTTCCTCTACTTTATATGTGGGACGCCTGCCATGGCACGGCTTAATGAGTGGTGTGTAGGTCCACGCCCAGGATCCAAACCTGCGAACCCTGGGCCACCGAAGTGGGGCATGCGAACTTAACCACTATGCCACTGGGCTGGCCCCTTTTTGCATGTTTTCAAGTATTCATTCGAGTGCTCATAATCACTACTTCAGCATTGCTGAGTCAAAATGTGTCTGCCTTTTAAATTTTGATTTTTCCAAATTATTCTCCAAAAAAGGCATATGAATTTACGCTAGCACAGAAGGTTTAATGGATTACCCATGTTCCCAAACCTGTGCTGTCCGACACAAGAGCCACTAGCCACATGTAGTTGTTTAAATTTAAATTAAATAGAATTAAAAATTCAATTCTCAGACATATTTTAAATAACCAATAACCACATATAGTTAGTGGCTACCATATCAGACACCACAGATATAGAATATTTCCATCATCACAGAAGGTTTTATTGGACAGTGCCATCTCAAAATACAGCCAACACTGGATGTTATAGATCTTTTATATTTTGGGCAATATGATAAATTTAATATGGTCTCACTTTAATTTTATGTTTTTATTCAAATTCTAAGCATTTTTCAAGTGTTATTAATTATCTTTCTTTTAATAAATGGCTGTTCATAGTCTTGCTCTGTTTTTCTATAGAATTATTTGACTTATTATTAATATGTAAGATAGTTATTGAATGACTCAATATATCTATGAGCCGCCAGAGAAAAATAATTTAAATAACATTATGGTGACATTATTTGACCCATAAAAAGGATTTTACTTCATTTTATTTTTTATTTTTGTTTTTCTGTGAGGAAGACCAGACCTGAGCTAACATCTGTTGCCAATCTTCCTCTTTTTGCTGAGGAAGACTGGCCCTGGGCTAACATCCATGCCCATCTTCCTCTACTTTATATGGGATGCCGCCACAGCATGGCTTGACAAGTGGTGCGTCGGTGCACACCCAGGATCCAAACCCCAGGCTGCCGCAGCGGAGTGGGCACACTTAACCACTACCCCACCAGGCCAGCCCCCAGGGTTTTACTTTATAGTAAATTATATTATATATCTATGCTTCAAAATAATTTTCTAAAGATCCTAGATTGCCAAGAGTTGATTACAAACTTGTGATTATGAATAGAAACTAATTAGACTGCTTTTCTTGATAAAGAATTAAATACATCTGGTTCATCTTAAACAAGCCCAAGTTTATTATCAGTTTTCCATAACTAAGGAGACTTTATTGAATTGAAACACAAAGAGATCACATAAGTCCTCAAATGTCTGGAAAAGGACCCTACAATAAAGATGATGTTGTAAAACTCTCTCCCCCAAAATGTAAGTAAAAGTGTAGCTCTGTCTGGTGTAGATGTAAAAGCGTAGAAGAAATCAAACTCTGAATGAAGTTTTTAATGCTTTAGTTGTAATGATTCGAATTTTGGGAAGAATTACTAACAGCTGCCTGGAAGATAGCAACAATAACAATTTCAACATTTCTATAGTATTTTATAATCTCTAAAGAATTTTCACTTAAACCACTGTTGAGCCAGAATTAACTCAAGACAACAATTAAAGTTTGGGAAAAGCCTGAAAGTGTAGAGTTAGAAGGTTCAAAGGTTAGGTTACAGAATATAGAAGATCCTTTCTTGAAATCTTCTCCTGGCCAATGTGCAAGAAACAGAGGCTTATTCTGATTGGTCCTGATGGTCCCCAACAGAGGCATTGTCACCCAGGATGTCAAGGGGCAACTGAGAAACCAGTGTGGTCTGAAAGCCAGAAAAACACCAGAAGAACTGGCGCACAGTCAGAGAAGTCAGGGGAGATGAGCAATGGGTCAAAGTTTGAGCAAAAAGTCCAAACCTAGAGATGAGAAAGAATGGACAGTATAGCCCAACGTGGAAGCTATAAAGGTTTTCAGACCTGTAAAAGAATAATGAGAGTGGTGGTGATGATGATGATGATGATGATAACGATGCTGATGATACTAACCTATGCTAGGTAGCCACACTTAGTCTTCACGATAATTTTATGAAAAATGTAATATTAGCTTTGTCATTTTACAAAAACTAGCTCAGAGAGGTGTAATAAATTGCCAAAATCTAATTAGGAGCAGACCGGTGATTCTAATTAAAATCTTTTAACTTGTAGTTCTTTACTCATAACCACTATTTTCCTGCCTCTGGGGGAGTAAAGTAGCCTGAGGATCTGTCTATATCTTTAGGCACAGCTGAAATGAGTGACAAGACTGTCCTTTAATAAGTGAATATGCAGATTGAACTCCACGATTCCAGACACAGTAGGGAAGCAATTTTGAACTTTCTTTGGTGAACTGAAAAAAAAACGCATTCTGCAGAAGAGAAGGACAAAGACCACACATTCTAGGCTGTGGCTTCTGGGGGGAAGAAACCCTGTTTCTCATTTAGGGACTTTTTCAGAGGCAGAATATGTGGCACTTTGTGTAAGGAATAGAAGCTTCTATATAGGGGTGATCTTATCACCATGCAATGTCAAGGTTGAGATTATTCTCAGCCTCTCCATTAAACTCACCTTGCCACTTCTTTGCCTTTGCTCCTCTCACCTCAAATACCTCAGCAGTGCCTGGTCCTGTGTTCTTTTCACCCTTTGGTTTCCACCAAAATGGAAGGAGAAACTTGGGGATATATGAAGGAGGAAGAATAATTGATCCTACCAAAGGAGAACCAAGGACATCCAGTGTTGTGGTAACAACCATCAGGGAAAACTTGCAACAGAGAGCTCCCCCCTGTGTTTGGGATGGGGATAGGGGTCTGGGGGTCTACTCTCATCGTGAGATGGCATCTCTTGCTAGTGTTGCTTGCATTCTCGCTAACAGTCTGTAAGTTCAGGTCCTGCTTTTTTTTTTGAAAGATTCACCCTGAGCTAACATCTGTTACCAATCTTCCTCTTGTCTTTTTTCCTCCCCAAAGCCCGAGTATATGTTTGTGTATGCTAGTAGTAAGTCGTTCTAGTTCTATTTGAGCCACTGCCACAGCACGGCAACTGACAGACAGGTGGTATGGTTCTGGGCCCAGGAACTCAACCTGGGCCGCTGAAGTGGAGTGTGCCGAACTTGAACCACTAGGCCATCAGGGCTGGCTCAGTCCCTGGCGTGAACCTAACACTTCATTTTCTCAGAATTTCCTCAAACGTAAATTTGAAATAAAGATACACATCTAGCTGGAGTTTTTGGAGGATTAAATGTGATGATTATGTAATCATTAATCAAGTTCCTGAATCAAAAGAGGCAACTTAGAAGGAAGAATTTATTTTTTTAAGTGGTGGTGAATCATACCATCCTTGCAAAATCTCTCTGAACTCATTTTTCTCATTGGTAAAATAAGGAGACTAATCCTGTAGTGTTATTATGAGAATTAAAAGAGGTGTGTATGCAAAGTATTTGGCTCATAGGAGGCACACAAGAATGGAGAGGTGTCAATGTCACTGTTTCCCTTCTAGGGTCTGCCTGTGTTAGACCATGAACTGAGAAAGCTCCATTGCAGATCCATCAGCTGAGACAGGATATATATATTCTAAATGCCCAACTATAGGGAATAATTATGTATATTTTGAAACTTCTCTTTGATGGAATAATCAAAATAATATTAAATTAGGTAATAAAAAATGGTAATCAAAATAATAGCAGGTATGAGTTCTATGCTACAGTGAAGAAAAACATGTATGCACACAGTCTGTTAACTCTATGAGAGCAACGACATGAGTGTGTGTGTGTGTGTGAGCGTGTGTGTGCAAGTGTGTACTTTCAAGTTCACTGTAGTTGTCCGGCAAAACACATGGCACCGATAAAGTACTCAAATAATATATGCAGGGGGAAAAAAGGAACATAGAAAAATAAAAACAGTTGTCTTGAATTAAGGTTGAAATTTTGCTTTAAACAATTTCCCTATTGAGTTTACAATACAAAAATGTAGGTGATAAAGATCATAGCCTCCTAAAATATTAGAGATAGTCCTCGTTCAGTACATCACAGTGCCTACATCTCAGCTTCCTCTACCCCTCCACCTCAAAGCAACCATTGTTAAGCGTTTTCTTTGTATATACAAACATAAAATTACACATATTATTCTACCAGGTAACTTGTTTTCATATCATGCACTATGACACATATTTTTCTACCAGGTAATTTGTTTTCATATCATGCACTATGGCCATCTTTCCATGTCTGTATTTGAAGCGCTATTTTATTCTTTTTTGAACAGCTCCAAAAATATTCCATAGTATGGATTTTCCTTAATTTACTTAACCATTCTCCTTAGTACTCACCATTTCATTATTATGATCAATGCTACGATGAACCCATAACCCATGGACTTGCAGAGTCAAAGCACTACATGTACTTAAAATTTTTATCGATATTGTCAAATTGCTCTTAAGAAAGGCTATTTCCACTGTTGTGCCCATCAATAATACAGCAAAGTACCTATTTCCCCATATCTTCACCCAAAGTGGATATGGTCAGTCTATTACATTTTTATCAATCTTATAGGCAAAAATTAATATCTCATTTTAATATGCATTTTGAATTAATTGGTCAGAATTAAACTATTTTTCTTTTACTTAAACTGATAATTCATATCCCTGGTTCATTTTTCTATTGGATTTTCTTTAATTATTAATGAGGAATGTATATGTGTTCAAAAGGAAGATTGAAATGCAATCACTAAAGAGCCCTGTTAAATTTAAGTCTTTTCCCCAGGAGAAAGCAATCATTTACAGCTGGGCAGAGAAGAAAAGCCCCGAGGGGAGCAAAAATGGTGAGAATTCAGACTTGACAATTATAGCGAGAGCTAGCTTTGCCCTTATCCCTTCCCCATACGCAGAGAAAACCCTCTGTTCATGAAAACGGGTGTCTTAGCCAAAGAGCAGAATGATGAGGATTAGACAGGGCTCTCAGTTTTCCACTGGGGAAGGAAGCGTCTACCAAAGCTTCAGATGCTACAGGTTGCAGAGATGTCAGTTCATCCTTTCAACAGATGATTGCTGGTTAATGGGGCTACAGCGGGATAAAACAGAAGCGGTCACTGCACTTCCTGAGCTTATAGTGAGGCTGGGGGAAATACAATTCAAATTCTTCCTCTCTTTCTTCCTTTTCCTCAGTGGAGGTTGGAGGATAAGGGCAGGTGGATGACTGAGGGGCAGAGTGGACAGGGATGAATATACAGACTGATAAATTTTGGGAAACTGTTGTCAGAATGGAGAGAGACAAGCTGCAGGGCTGTTGAACATGTTTGGGTTATTATGTAGCAAACCTAACAATAGTAAAACAGTTCCTAAATTATTAGTGTTTTACCTGGTTAATATTTTATTATTAATTATTTAGCCAAGTTAATAAAAAACAGTTCCTGCATTGTTTTTCTCTTATCTGGTTAAGTTTTCTTTGGGTTAAACCTCCCTTGTTCTCTCCATCCCATTCCAGAGATGCTGATGTTTGCATTCAAGGAGTAGACAATTTTTATAACAGTATTCATCTGTTTAGCTGTAGTAACTTGTCAGAAAAACCAATAGATGCTTGGTGCTTTCCATGTTTGAAGAAATAAGCCTATTTCTGTCTATCCCTAAAAATATGAAATGTTTTTAAATGTTTTATAAATCCCCAACTAAAATAAATTTCTAAATTTAAAACTGTGATTTCAGCAAATCGAAACTAAAAGAATAAACTTATTCCAATTATCCACTTTTAGAGAGAAGAAAGCAAGACGCAAAAGATTTAAAACGCTTTCCCTTGTAAAAATATTCTACTCCTTTCTTTCCAACTTTCATTTGAACACGAAAAGATGAAGCAAAAGAAAAAGATAAGTACCAGGGAAATTAGTACTGGGTTGGGTGGCACATGTATTCTGACAAAGCATGTGAGCATTTTAGCAGCAGCTGCAGAAACCATTTCCTCTTTTGGTAGGGCCACCTCAGTGTCAGTTTACTGTTCCCCTGGATCATCACCCCACCTTCCAGAGCTGCTCAGCCCCTCTCACATCCACATACACCCCTAGGAGCTATGGGATCTATTTGGGTGGCAGTTGCTCTTACTTCAAAGCAAAGGAAGTTAAAAATGACTCTACTCACCAAAAGGTGAGAGATCTTGTCTTGTGGTTTTGTGAGCTCTGCCAAACTGTTTAGCTTCTTGACTTTGAAACTTTCTCTAATGAAAGAGACATTTGTTAAATAATGTAAATGCTTCTTGAGCTGTTACAATTTCTCAAAGGATAATTTGCAGAGGGAAGTAGAAGCTCACAATAATGTTAGATTTGTCAGGTCTTGAAGAATAGGAAACTTTCCTTTAGTTTCATACAATAAAAAATTGGGTGCATAAGGCTTGTGGCATATAGTGAAAGAGCATGGGGATTGGACATTGACCTAGTCTGAATGCTGACACCACTACTTACAAGCTGTGGACTGTCTGCAGGGTGGTAACATGCACATTGGTATACTTAACTCGGGTCTTTATGAGGACTGTATCTTTTAAAAATTAGTGCAAATAGTAGGTGCTCTCCTCTCTGTGCTGAAATTCAAATAAACAAATTTCAAATGGTTGGAATGTTAGTAAGTCTTTATACAGTGGAATTATTATTCCTAAATCTAATTCAGAGACTTTCATGATTACAAAATATTCTTTCCTGATTATTCTAAGCCACATTTGATTAACACAGAACAATTAAGTCAAGGCAGACCCAGTGAGGCAGAGTTACTTGCCCAAGATCATCAACCAGCTAGATAGTAGTTCAGTCTGCCCTGAAATCCGGTTTTCCTGATTTCTTGGCAGAGAACAGCAAAAGCTGCTTCTCAAAGACGATATGTAGTAGTCCTATCCACCTTTTCTAATATAAAATAACCACTTTACATAATTTTTTAAATGTCATCGACAACCTTCATTTCATTTCTATCTTATTAGCACTACTTTAGATTTAGTTGCAAAAGAATATACATTTTGACTAAATATTTCTATAAATTTCCTTATGTAAATTTGCATCTTACTAATCACAACAGGACCTATTAATACAAACATATGAAAGAGAGCCATGCATATGAATATGAGACATATTACCTATTTACATGTATTTTGATGCATTTTGCACCCTGTACCCCATAAAACAACTTCATAAGGTCTGTATTTGGAAACTCTGGATATATAGTTCTTCATTTTTTTTCTGTTTTTTTTTTTTTTTTTTTTTGCATGTCACTCTTCTCAAAAGAACATGAGTTTCTTAAAGGCAGGGAGGGCAGATTCTTGGAAAAAATGTGAAGAAGGCCCATGTTTATACTGTTTCATTTCCCCTTTTCTCCTCTCTAGCTCTCAGGAAGCCTCCCACACTTGAGGCCCCTCCTGCTATCACATTCCCTTTTGGCTTTATCCAAATCTGAATCTCTTTTTCTAGTATCGCTCAGGGGTTGTATGGGAAAAGCAATGTTAGCCAACTGTGAAGTTAGAAGGGATTTTTAAATTTTATTGGTGGAAAGGTCATGATTTAGGCATATTTTGTTGTAGTTCTCAGAGGTGCTGCATTTTAACCAGGGGCAATTCAGTTCAACAACCATTTATTGAAGCCTATTCCAAGCCTATATAGTGATAGTTACGGCACCTCCCCAGCCCATGCCCACCCCTAGGAGCATGCTCAGAGACATAGACAAATAAAGGAAGTAAGTGAACCCTGTTCATTTAGTATGGGGGTGGAAGCAGGTAGATTATAAAGTTGTACAGTTGTGCAGAAGAAGGAATGATTAAATACAGTTGGGATAATAGGGAGGGCTTGGAATTAATTATACAAGTGGAATAAAAACAAAATTTCAGACATCAGTGATATACTAGTAGGGAAATTACTACCAAGAAGCTAAACTCTGTTTTCTTGTCACATTGACACTTTTGGATAGTAGGGAAAACCTATATACCAAATTTTCAGGAATGCAACTTTCAGATAAATCAACAGAGGATTGTACTTTGTTCTGCTGGGAACTTGACCAAGAGCTGTCTAGCGTCAACAACCAAGGTATGGTGGTTGAATGACCATCTGATAAGGTATTAGAGTTATAACTCACTTAAATAATTTTTATTCTCAAAAAAAGGTACCTGTCACTTTTATTGTGTCAATGCAAATAATCTATGATCTATAAATCAAAATTGGGGTGATTTTTTATGAGCCAGGTCTGACGACTACAGCCTGGGGCCTTCCTTCCCCAAGGAAGGAAGCAAGGGCACCAAAGAAGTGGGGTGTACAGAGTGGTTATATACCGTCTTGGAACAAAGAGCACACATCACATATATAGGAATGTCCCTTTTACAATATTCACGAGATTGCTTTGCTAGCACAGCAGATCAGTGGTCACAAGGTGAGCACAGCAGGTCAGTAATTAATCCTTAGTTTCCAGGAGGAGATGCTTATCCTTAAAGAAATGCCGATATGGGAGGAAGTCACATCCCTATCTTTAAGGGCATCATTCTTGTCTTTAGGGCATTGTAAATGTTTAAAGCAGATGTACAATGCATGCTCAACAGGCCAGATCAGGCCCTTTTGGAAAAACAAGGTCAGGGCAAATTAGTTTTAAGCCAAATGGCTTCCTCATATACTCCAATATATCTTATTGCTTTTCATTTATTTATCAATTTTGATTCTACAATTTTACATAGACATGTAGAGAGCAAGTATCTGAATGTCTCAATCTGTTTTCCGGTATATTCATACATCAGCATTTTAGATGACAGAATATAGGTCTTTTTATTAGGAATTTATTTAAAACATCTTTTTTTGGTTCTTTATATTACATTTGGTATTTTCTTTTTCTTTTCTATTAAGTGCGTAAGTAGCTTATATTATACATGAATTTCAGTTCAGAATCGTAAAAGGTCTCTATAAAATACTCGTTATAAAAATAAAACTGGGTCTGATCAGTTTGATAATCACTAATCAATTTTTCCTCCTGCTAATGGAGGGCTAGTGTTTTATTTTGAGAGAGAACAGTTTGGGAATTATTGGATTAATGGAAATAAACTAAATTGAAAATCAGTTGCCTAAGGTTTATTCCTGAATCTTAGTAACTGGTAATGTGACATTCACCAAGTTATTATCCTCTCTGGGTCTCCATTTCCCAATATTGAAATGAATCCATTAGACTAAGAGGTCTCCAAGATCCCTTTCTACTTATTCATTGAATCAAGACTGTTTTAAACTTTCTTCACAGTTAAATGTGCTACTTTGATTACACCCATTAAAGAAATTTCCAACTTGACTGCTCAACTCTTTAACACTGATGACCTAGTAAAAGTTTTAATGTTTTAACAACCAATGAGAGGCTTTCCCAGAAACTTAGGAAGGCAACATTACTCTGTCAGTCTGTCTCTAAACAGTAAGTATATTAGCTTAATTATATGAAGTCAGCTGTTAATCTTAAATAAAGGGCTGTAAAACCTAGAAGTAGGGTGTTGGCCCCACCCTTGCCTTTCTAGTTTGTGCTTACATTAGAGAGCATTTTCACTTCTGAGCTTTCAAGGGCAACTCCTTTTGCCAAATTGAAATTGGCTTTCAGGCCTAGAAACCAAAAGGTTATTAAGTGCATTTATTTTAACACCCCAGGACACTTTCTAAGTGTTATCAAGCCAGAATTTAGGGAAACGAAAGGAGAATAATGTGGACTTGCTCCCTCTGAATGCCTATAATCTGGTAGAAAAGGTGGACATACAAATATTTATTTGTAACCAGTGTGATGAGGGCAAAATGCATGTGCCTTAGAGGGCAGGGACACACAGAAGTCTGTCTTCAACACTTGTCCCTGATGCTGACACAGGGCCTGACACCTAATAGGCTCTGCAGGAAAGGAGCCCCAACTTCCAGCAACACCAGGAAGTCAGAGGAGCTCTCACAGAAAAGGGTGATATTGAACTGAGCAAGGAGGCATCTGGAAATAGTGTCACCTAATAATTACTGGCGATCAGACTGGCACACTGGAACCTGCTCACTATACCAGCTTTCTCCCACCAGCTCCCTGGGCAAGTTACTTCCTCTCTCTGGGCCTCCTGTTTTTCAGCTGTAAAAGGAGAGGGTTTTGAGCAACATAATCTCCAAGAGCTTTTGTGCATGTGTGTGTGTTAACTAAATCCTATAAAGTTTGCAGGGAAAAATAAACAGCTAGCACACAAAAACGGCAAGTTTGTACTACAAGCGAACTCTTCTGTGGATAATAGGCAAACAAAGTAACAGGAAATCAGACAAAACCAAGCAAAAAAAAGGTAGTGAAAGTTTTGGAAAAGGGAAGGAAGAGCTGTTCTCCAACAGTTGGGGTGGCTGGGGCTAGCAAGTAAAATGTTTTGAGGAAAAAAAACTGACTTGGTGAGGACTAAGTGGGGAAGAAAAGCAAGTAAAAGAAAATCCACTTAGATCTCTCCCTCCCTGGGCCTTGTCTCTCACCTTCTGTCTCTCACCACCACCACATGCTTCTCTCTGTCTCTGTCTCTCTCTGACCTTTGGTCCTACCCCCCCCCCCCCCATTTTCTTTCTCTCCCTGTCTCTCTGTCGCTCTCTCACTCTCTCTTCGTTACTTCTCCAGAAGCGAAGTCTGGGTCGCGCGCGGACCGACTGTGGCTCTTGAATCCTATTTTGAGACGTCCCTTGGCAACAGAACCCGGCCCTGGGCTCTCCCCGGGGTCAAGGTCAGGCTAGAGCAGGTGAGGGGCGGCGCGCGCTCCCGAGCCCCCGCCTGGAGGGCGGGGCCGCGCCCCGACGCCCAGCCGCCCCCGCCCCTAGACCACGCCCCCCGGCCGCGAGTTTCCGGCCCCTGTGGCTACTTCAGGGCGCACGCGGGTCGGGTCGCCTCACTCCCCGCCGGCCGCCCTCCGGCTTGTGTTTCGTCCCGCGCCTCTCCTCCGGGGCCCCGCCGCCATGGGTCCCTGGCCCCGCTGGCTGCTCGCCGCCCTCCTGCTGCTCCTCTGCGGCGTCGGCCCCGCGCTCTGCGACACACCTGCCAACTGCACCTACCCTGACCTGCTGGGCACTTGGGTCTTCCAGGTGGGGCGCAGCGGTTCCCAGCGCGACGTCAACTGCTCGGTTATGGGTAAGTCGCGGGGCCCCCGGACCCGCTCCTTTCCCGCGCCAGCCGGGGACGCCGTCCTTTCTGTCCCCGAGCCCTTCTCCCCGCAGCGGCCACCCCGAGCGCCTCCGCCGGAGGTCAACGCCAGTGGGAGGTCCGGCCGGCTTGGCTGGACTTCGGGCCCCTTGGGGTGTCCTCTCTCGCGCCAGGCTGGCGAAGTCCAAGTTCAGCTGCTGAGAACTTCTGACTTCACATTTTCTTGGTTATTCTCGGGGCCTCAGCACTTTTTTCAAGAACTTTTTTTTCCCTTTAATTTTTGTTTTTGTGTTTTGTTTGCTTTGGAAGAGAGTTGAGATCGTGCCTTCTCTCCCGTCTGCAGTTTTTATTGTGCCGGTGAAAAATGAGCTCAAAGACTCGAGAACATAGAAGGAAAAGTTTTCTTCTTTTGTCAGGTTGTGGGAAAAAGGCCATATGCGCAGCGGTTTTGATCTGGACGTGTGTTGATGCTGCTAGTCCGAGAAAACTTCTGGTATCACTTTGCACTGTTTGATGTTATCACAGGGAGGCATATAAAAGATTTTTGGTTTTTTAATAACTGTTTAGCCAGTAATTGCATTTGGAAATGCCCAGAGCCAAGCACGATGCCTGGGATGCCTGGCTCGTGGAAGGCTCTCAATAAATATCTAATGTTTGAACACACTGGGATATTCCATATGCCCCCAGATAACATGTCTATACCAAGGGCCAAGAATTTAGTGAAGGGAGAATAAAAACCACAGAATCTCGGGTCGGAAGAGGCGCTCTTGTTCTGCCCAAACCCTTACCACCTTGTGGCTTGTACAGAACGGGTGAAGCTCTCAGCTGCAGTTTCCTTGTCAGCAGAACGAAGATTGCCAGGTCATCTGTTACTAAACAGACCTATTCAACTCTCTAACTCCAGATGATTGTGTGGCATCTGGGACTCCTGGGTGTTGTAACCATTTTCTCTTTTACAAGTTGAATGTGGAGGTCCGAAGCAGAAGGGAGATTAGGATTTGCACTGTTCTGTCACATGCAATCTCCTATTTCAGAGCGTTAATCTGAAACATGGAAAAACTGTCTAAAGTATGGAAACCTCCAGATGGACACAGCAGAACCCTTTTCAGGGAGCCTCTGCCTATAAACCATACCTTTGACCTTAATCTAATAATTAAAGACACCTGCAGATTTGAGCCCCCATCTTCTGAAGGTTGAAAGCTTAGTCCTCTCAGCACAAATTAGCTTTATAAGATATAAACCTCAAGTTTGCTGAATACCTTGGAAGGATTTAGATTCTGAGGTTCTGAACTGTAGAGCCATTGAGGAGGAAGATACCCCATTTCTTCTCTGAAGAGATCATTTCCTTTGTCCTTATGATCTGATAGCAGGTCTTTATATTTTTATATTTCCACTTTATGACTACCATTTTGTCTTCTCCCCATTTCTGCCTGTCAATTTCGACATTCCCTGTTTCTTGTTTTCTTCAGTGGAAAAATTTTTTCAGTGTTTGGATGCTCAGAGGAGGTAGGGGCTGTACTTTTTGGGGTCTCTCTGCCTGCTGGGCTACTTGACATATCTGTCTTTTGAGCCCTCGCTTCACAGGCTTGCCTGAGACCCCTCTGGGACTCTACGAGGGAGGTGACAAAATGGAGACTGGTATCTTCACAAGCCCGAGAGACCCAAATTGGGTAGCATGAAAGGAAAGCAGCTTACAAAGGATGGAAATTATGGAGGAGATTTTTCCTCCCATTGAAGTCCAAATAATTTTCCTTTGTTGTGCATTTTCTTTTCTTTAGGACCACCAGAAAAAAAAGTAGTCGTGCACCTTGAGAAGTTGGATACAGCATATGATGACTTTGGCAATTCCGGCCATTTCACCATCATTTACAACCAAGGCTTTGAGATTGTGTTGAATGACTACAAGTGGTTTGCGTTTTTTAAGGTTAGTTTTGTTGGAAAATGCATTCGTATTTTCAATGATTTGCTATCTGAAACATCTTCTTATCAGGAGACCTTTGGTATTTTAGTTTTTGATTAAGAAGATAACCAGAACTGATACCACTTTTTCCAAGAGAAGTTAGATGGTATAATTTTGTCACTTTATTTGAAATGATTTCAGTAGATTTAAAAAAAACAAAAAAACAACCTAATCTATATTTGAATATGTACAATCCATCTGTATTTAAATTTACATTTTGTTAAGTATGACTAAATGCTTAATTTATTTCCCTTATTACCACACCTTTATTTCTCAATGTTGCCGTAGTCCCTTGGCTTTGTACTCAATCTATAGGAAAGAGAGATATTATAAATGTCTTTTTCTTGGAGTCATTATGCTATCCAAGTCATTGCTTGTTGGCTCTGGGAAATTGACCTAAATGACTCATTGACGATTTCTAATGTACTAAATAACTTAATGTGAATAACCTATTTGACTAAACTAAGACGAAAAGGTAGAAAGCATCCGAGTTACTCCTTGGGCTAATTAAAGTAAAAGGTAGCCCAGCCAGCCCAGCCTGTTTTCTTCTCTCACTAGGGAAGAACTGTTGCCCATTCTTATACACTAGTCCCCCCTTATCTGCAGGGGATGCATTCCAAGACCCCCAGTGGATGCCTGAAACCAGAGTAGTACCGAGCCCTATATATACTATGTTTCTTCCTATACATACATACATACCTATGATAAAGTTTAATTTATAAATTAGGCACAGTAAGAGGTTAACAACAATAACTCATAATGAACTAGACCACTTATAACAATATACTGTAATAAAAGTAACCATAGATCTTAGCAACTTCAGCATGCAGGTTTTTTTCTTTCCTTATCGAGTCACGAACTTTCACCTTTTCACTTAAAGGAAGCACTTTACAGCTTCTCTTTGGTGTATCGGAATTGCCAATATCACTACTCTTGCACTTGGGGGTCATTATGAAGTAAAATAAGAGTTAACATGAACACAAGCACTGCGATACCGCAGCAGTAGATCTGATAACCGAGACAGCTACTAAGTGACTGAGGAGTGAGTAGCGTATACAGCGTGGATATGCTGGACAAAGGGAACATCATAACATTCACATGTGAACATAACATTCACAACCCAGGCAAGATGGACCGGGATGGCACAAAATTTCATCGTGCTACTGCAGCCAATTTAAAACTTATGAATTGTTTCTGGAATTTTCCATTTAATATTTTTGGACCAAAGGTGACTGTGGGTAACTGAAACCGCGGAAAATGAAACTGCCGATAAGGGGGGACTACTGTATTCTAATGTATTGTTTCCAATTGCAGACACACTCTGGGGTAAAATAGTTTAGCACAGATTGCAGTCCATGCCAGATATCCTTCTGAAGTTGGAATTTTTCCTGTTAGCAGAGTATTAAATGGTTTAAGTAAATTGAATCCACAAGCCTGAGACTAGCTGTTTCTTATTATAAATAGCGTATAAAGAAAGACAGATTTCTTCATGTGGTAGGGTTTACAGCCTTGGAACATCTGGTAAGAATTGACCAATTACAGGGACTCGTGGGAAAGTGGGGAATGATTCTGTTTAGGATGATGAAAGACAAAGCACTAACAAAAGACTAACTTCTAAATTATTGTGATTTCTCACATGGGTTGTGATTTAATCACCGGGATCCGGTGTTACATCTGAGCCAACCATATTTCTTAGAATAGTAAGTCCCAATAACTTTTTTTTTTTTTTTTTTACTATCAGGACCCTTCTTTAATGTGAAAAAAGAAAAGAGAGACAGAGAGGAAAAAGTTGTTTCCCGTCACCTGGATGGGCTGGTCTGATGTTCAGCTGGTGGGAACTGGTCTGTTCATGCTGGTTTTTGAGGGCGAGCAGTCCATTTTATTAATTGAAGCCCATGCTTGACCAGTTATTAAACATTTTTAGTATCACCCCTGGATACTATGTATTTTTTTAAAAAAATCATAACACTATCTATATGAATTTTGAAAATTGAAGTGCATATGTGGTAAACATAATTCAATCTGAATATAGTTCTTGGTCTGCATATTTATGAGCCTAGGGCTTTGTAGACCTCTTATAAGGTACTCTGTGAAAGCCTTTCAAGCGTATTTGCCTTCAGGTTGAGAATCAATTATTTATGGAACTGATGCACAAGGAAAGAGATACTCAAGACTATTGTTACTATGTACCCTCCTCCCCCTCCTCCTGTCTTCTCCAGCCTCCCTCTTTCTCTTCCCTCCCCTTTACCTTCCCCTCCTCCTCCTTCCCCTTCCCCTTTCTTGCTTGACATATAATAGACACTTAGTCGATATTTGTTTTAAAAAGTGAAAATGAATCAAGGAACTGGAATTCAGTTGAGGAATAGGTTGAATAAATTAAGTGCAAGATGAGGAGCCGTATAAAAATAGATGAGTGAGTAGTTTTACCCATTTGGCTTAGAAAACTTCTCATTCTTCACTTCTGTAGAGTTGGAGAAACTGGTAGGGAAACTTCTCAAGTCACCATTTAATTACCTGAGCCATAATCAGATGTAGACAAGGGCAATTTCTCTCCATTAATATTTTTTTGTCACTTCGCTCTCAGCTTGAATAGGAGTCTGGAGCTAGTGGGGACAGAGCTCGTGGCTGAAGGAGGAATTGGAACACTTTGTTTTTCAATTACAGTGTAAGCAGATTTGGTATTTTTCCATAGCTTCGGAACATTAGTTGCAGCTCAATAGAAAACCACTTTTAACACCTAATAAGGTTCTAAGTGTTCTCAACCATAAGTGGGAAGAGTCAATATATATGCTGTTATAGGGCAGAACCCTACCTAATTGTATGTTTCTGGATGGCATTCTGTCATTAGGAATAAAAATAGGAAGAGTGTTGTTCTGCTCCTGATTTCACTGTATTTTTTTAAAGTACCCGTTTGACCAGAACCATTATCAGAGCCATTTTTCTTTTCCTGCTGAAAAATCAGCCACTCTAACTGGCTAATAGTTAGGCCTTGTGATAAGGATCATAATTTCAATAAGCAGAGTAGATATACATAAGATACTTGGTTTTAAAATTTCTCTTAATATAATCAAATAGTTCCAGATAACATCATGTTCTTTTAGCAAATCCAAATGAAAGAGTAATGGGGAGCAGAGTTTTAAAAAATTTAAGAAAAATGATAGAGTGGAGTTGACTTTAGGTAATAGGAAAGTCAAGTGCTTTTGGTGATGCTTGTTAACACAAAAAGCTTGCTGGATTTTACCACAAGCATCAGGGTATTTTCTACCTTGGTGCTGGGGAAACCATGCTGGGTGTGTAACTCAAGAAAAACGCAAACCTATTTAATGAGTAAAGCACATAAGAGTTTTTCCTACAGACTTAGATAGTATCTTTTAAATGAAAATTAATTTACTTTAGAAAATGAAGAATTCTCAAAACTTAAGCAGCATTTGCTATTCAAGTTTAGTGTCTTAGGTAAACTACAATGTAGTCCACTCAACCTACCACCATTACAGAAATATTTTGCCCTGTATACCTGCCATGGTTATTCTATACGTTGTTATTCTACAAATCTGTTGGATTTCCAGATCTCTCCATTGACTCATACCAGACCCTACCACTTATTTCCTTTTGCCCTCTTCAGATACACTTTGATCAGATTGTTTCTTATTGTTATTCCTCCTAGTGTTTGTTGAGTAGGTGATACGTGCAGAGTATTCTGTTAGGTTCCTGTTCCACCTTCTACTCCCCCAGAGCCTCCTGCAGCTCAACAGAGCAGACAGCTTCCACATCATTCTCCCTGCATTCCAACTTTGAAGGAATTGTGATACCACTCCTATTGCTAGGAACACTTGCTTTCTTAAATTCTCCTTATTCAGGCCTCACCTGGAAGATGAGCATTTTACATGATTTGAGGATCCTAAGCCTTTTTTCCCCTTGGTTTTAACTGCTTGAGAAATTGGGAGTGGAGTGGGGATAATCTATCTTTTTTTGCTTGTGATTTCAAGCTAGATAAAAGCTTGGTAGGAATTAAATCTTGATTTAACACTGAAAGTTTTTGCGTAGTTTGAGTTGAGTGGGAAGCAAAAGGTATATATTCTTAAAAGATAGTTTTTTCTACTCAAGTTCCTATAGGCATTCAGTTATCTGAACACTTTATGGGGGTTTCAAACTCAAATGCATTTAGGGCCCACCCAGGCAGATACTCTTAAGCATTTGACACAAACCTTATGTAAAACAATAAGGAGTAATTAGACCTATGGCAAAATGGAAACTTTAGTAGAGGCATTCAAATTCAATTTTCTTTTAAAACAATGTGGTGGACAAAATAAAATCTGCAGTAGTATCTGCAGGCCAGTTTCTAAGACTATCAGATTTTAATAGCATTTACCATTTGGTTATAATGGGCACACTCCAACAAATTTGCACCCCCTTCTAAGTACCTGCGGATTAAAAACATCAAACTGCTTATATGAAAACAATGGAACAAAACAAAGGATGTTTAATTATGGCTGACTTTATGTGATGGGTTGTAAGTGATTATTTCTTCTTCTTTATGCTTTTATGTGCTTTGTTCATTTTTTACGATGAGCGTGGATAAAGCTCCTCTGTACTCCATCCTCTCTGTCAAATTGCCCAGAGGAAGGAAGTCGCATGAAACAAACTAAGCTGCAAAGAATGCCCTCCAGTTGAATAGGCTTTCTAACCTTTCACTGTTTGTCATTTCACTTTCTCTGAGGCCGTAAACGGGAGCAGTAGAGAAGGAACTCAGATTTTATTTTGAAGATTTAAGCCAAACAAGGACTGAAGAAGATTCATAGAAGGGAAAATAGACTCATGGTAGAAAATTTTAATGGGTGATAGTCAATCTTCATTGATTTCTAATTGAGTTTTCGTTTGGGGCCACCAGGCTTAGTAGAACTGTAAACTAAAAAATACTGCTATGGGTGTTTCTAAAGCAGGTTGCTATTCAAAACAAGAACAATATGTTGGGAAATTCATATCAGAGGATTTATTTGCCCATTTTGTGTGACTTATAAATTTCAAGCTTATAACAACAGCCAGAAATGACAATCATGTGTTTCTACAATAAAGGATGTGGGAATCTTGTATCATTTTTCCACTGTGCCATCTGGGTTCATTTCTAAGATATAACAATTAGCTTCTAGAATACTTGTTATTGGGATACATTTACTTGTTTTAATATAGATTCAATGCACCAAGATCAGGATTTTGTCTTTTTTTTTAAACAACTTGGGGTTTACTTTTAAAAGTGTTTCAATTTGGGGAAAGAATCAGAAGTTTATGCATGTCTAATTATTTTATTTTCTTTCATGATGATGCTTAATCGCAACATAATGACTCAGTTTACCATTGTAAACTCTTCATAGGATGTCACTGATTTTATCAGTCAGTTGTTCATGCAACTGGGAACTGTGGGGATATATGATTTGCCACATCTGAGGAACAAACTGGGTGAGCGCCATTGAAATACTTTTAATTTTCTTATTAAAAGCAAGCTTCTCTTCTCCCTAGTGGCTTATGCAAATTAATGATTGTTCATCGGGGAGAGAGGGAGATGGAGACTGGAGAGATTATGGTTTTTGTATAGATTTCTTGCTTGAGCCTGCTTATTTGCTACTTCTTACCAGCCTGCACTATTTTATGTGAGTGATTTTTCACTTTAGTACCTTTGTTTGCATACTTCAAATTAGCTCTCCCAAGTATGATGCTCATAACATAAGTAGACATGAACCTAAAAGGTAAAGACCCAGTTAAGAAAAAGTTGGCTAAAGTTCAGTTCACATCCTTGAAGTAGCTATGCTGCCTCAGGTTGCTCATTCTTTTCCTAAAAAGACTTAAGGAGAGTTGAGGACGGCCCGGTGGCATAGTGGTTAAGTTCGTGTGCTCTGCTTCGGCAGCCCAGGGTTCGGATCCGGGGTGCACGCCTATGCACTGCTCGTCAAGCCATGTTGTGGTGGTGTCCCACATACAAAATAGAGGAAGATGAGTCCAGATGTTAGCTCACGGCCAATCTTCCTCAGCAAATAGAGGGAGATTGGCAACAGATGTTAGGTCAGGGCCAATCATCCTCACCAAAAAAAAAGCAGGAAGACTTAAGAGGAAACCAGGTGAGACCATGGCATTTTAAGTCTGTCTTCTAGTAGAGAAGGTGGCTCTTCCAGAGAAATTGATAGACCTGTCACTCATCCCTATGAGACATCACCCATCTTTTTTAAACTGGCTCCTTCTCAGAACATAGATTATTGAGTGGGAAGAAGAGGATCTCTTTCACTCTTTACCTTCTCCTCACACTTTCAAAATAGATGTTTAAATCATTACTCTCACTGGATCCATAAATTTAAATGTCTAAAATGTTGCTGGAAAAATTGAGTGGTTAGAGAGAAGACTTGATAGGGACTTACCCTCCCTTGCATTTTAATGTAACATTTTTCCCCTTTCCCTTCCTCTTTTACTTAGCTGTTAAGTAAAGAAGTGAGATATGAAAAAGGGAACTAGGACAAGTGTTGAGAGTGCCGTAGCCTTATTCTATATCAGCGTTTTCCAGACTGTTTAATGGACCAGCAGTGGCCCACACACCTCCCAGGCAGGAATTGCTCATCAGTTGTGTAACTTCATTTTGTTAAGCTTTAGAGGTTGTTTGGGCAGCCACTAATAACAGGTCAAAGTGAAAATTAGCTGAAACTAATTAAGCTGTTTCTTCTGAATTCTTTTCTGGTAGTTGAATAAGTGGAGATTGTTTTAAATAGTTTCCTTTCCTCAGAATCTTTAATATATTGAATAGTGGTAGCTCAGGAGGAAAATATAATAAGAAACTTTCCCAAAATAAGTTCACCATGTTTTCCTCACAAAAAATAAGGTATTCCCAGAATGCAGTTTACAACATTGTGTCTTAAAATTCTCACTCTTCCTCCTAGTTAGGGAGACACCTGTACTAGTAAAACAAACCCTAGTATTTGCTCTGTAAATGGGATAAATAGCCTCGTACCTGGAAATATGGATCAAAGCAGCATTGAGCCTACATTTACAGTCTGTAAGGTGTACATGTTAATGTATCTAGGTTGTGAGATTAGCCTATTTCTTAAGTACGTTTCAAAATTATGTTAGGTTTAATACAGTGGCAGTTAATTTCAGATGCATCTGCATGTGCTTCTTGAGCATGTTGGCTGCATGTGCAATGTGTGTTGCTTAAGCATTTGGCTTTTGAGAATGGCAGCTTTTTGTGAATGTTTTAAACAGCGTTAAAAAAAATACCAGCATCTCAAATACTAGTACTGGTATTTTTTTACTTAAAAGAAATTAATATAATTAAAGATTTTTAAGAGGCGGTATGATCCTTGTTGGCTTGTAACTCTAGTTTTTATTGTCTTTTAGTTATTAAATAGAGCATCCATTGAGGGGCTCGCTTAAAACCACAGCCAAAACAGACTTTGGGGCTAAGAGGCAGAGCAGCATGCAGCAGTGGACCTACCTCTAACAGCTAGCAGAGGCTTCTGGCAGCTACAGTCCCTTCTGGAGTCTTTCTGTGCATGTAAAATGCAGAGGAGTCCTGGTGACCTACCTCCGAGGCAGCTGCCCTCTCGAACATTTCCTTGGAAAGCAGCAACCGCCATTTTGGAATGTGAACAGCCAAAGACTGCGCAGGAAAAAGAAAAACAAAATTGGAAGTCTTAGGTGGCTTCACCATTCAGTCTTTGAATAGAAGAAACAATATGCAACACAAGCTTTTTTTCTCTTTTGAATACTCTTATATTGAAGTGATTTTTCCATACTGGTTAGGATTTGAATTTTGTGTTTTATTGGTTCACAGTGCAAATTTTATTCACAGTTAAATTATATTCCTGAGTGCCTTCTCTGTCTTTAATTATCTGGAGGAGCCACAGCACCTATTATAAGAAGAAAATAGGCTTCAAGATGTCTTGGGATGCAGAGTATGTTATTGTTGGGAAGATGGTCCTGAAGGGGAGAAAGATTGTCCTCTACTCACTCTGGGTCCTTTCTGGCTGGGCTACAAGTTAAATTGACATGAGACTGAATAGCAGGAGAAAGTCCAACGAAGCTTTATAACATGTATACATGGGAGAAACCAGGGCAACTGAGTTTGTCAACAAATGGTGGAGGTTTTCACTTTAAATAGCATATTCAGGTAGACAAAGGAGGATGTTGGGGGTGGAGGAGTCAGCTATGGGAGAATACCAGAAAGCACAAGAGAATGCAGATTTAAGTCCTTGCCTTCCGCACTGATAAGAGTTTCTAGAGATAAGGTCATCTCCCCTTCTTCCTGGTACAGAGAGGGAGATACCTTTACAAATGGAGATTTCTCTTATAAATGTAAATGTTTGCTCTTGGCAAGGACCCTCCTAGTCTATCGATAAAATAACCAAGGTAAAAAGACATATTTTGAGGTGGCCAATTCTGATCTCTCGCAGTCCTATGGAGGACATATTTAAAGGGAGGGAGAAAAAGAGGCTTTCTGAGATAAGCCAAACTGCTGAAGGGTGTCTTTTTGTAGATCATAGGCCAGAAAGATAATATGATTAATACATTTTTTTGTTTGTTTTTTTGATTAGATGCTAGCCTTGTGCTAAGAACTTGACATACTTTACCTTAGAAAAATCCTGTAAAGTAGATATTGCTAGCATCGAATTGCAGGTAGGGAAAATAAGTCTCATACAGTGTTTAAGCTCACACAACCTCTAATCGTAAAATGATAAAGGCTAGTCTTTCAAGCTTAAGGACTTCCCTGGGGCTAAAGAATGAAAGAAAGCCATTTCACAAAGAAGTAATGGTACTTGAAGTCACATTTGGATAGATTTTCTGGTGATTCCCAGTCTATAAACATTACAATGTTAGTTTAATGGAATAGATTACATACTGTGTTGGCTCCTGTTGACATATTTGGAGAAGAATTGGCTTGAAGCTTAGGTTTCCGTACCAAAAGAAGCTACTACTCACTTTCTTAAGCTAGGGTCCTTTCATTTCAGGACAAAAGTTTTCCTTCTTCCTTTTTAGTCCTCAAAATTGGAGGGAGAGCTTTATGAACTTAAAAGTAAATACAAATTAAATACCCTTGCCAAGTTGACTTCTCTTAATTACACTATTGTTCACACTGATTGCTATCTTTTAGTTCTTTCCTGCTAAACAGTGGACTACTTTCCTCCTCAGTTGTTTGGTTACAGCTGATTAATATCAGCCTTGGTAAACCAAAAATACGGGGCTACAACTGTTCTCCTGCATCCCTGCTTGAGGAATCTTTCTCTAGATAGCAGGTTACCATCATTATTTTTTTGGTTCAGACAACTTTTTATACCATCTGAGAGGCACTGGTCTACTATTCTGGGAAGGTTATGTCTTATAAAGATGAAGTAACAGTACAGCCAACTACTTCTACGTGGATACTTCCATCCTACCTCTGGACCTCATAATTCTTCATCACTCAGGACCTTGATGCCACCTCTGTGAAATCCTCCCCAGCTCACCATTAGTGGGAGAAAGGCCATTATTTTGGTTTTCATTGTACTTTGCATATACCTCTGCTGCGCAGTGCTAACTCGGTTGTAATGGAGTGATTGATAGTATGTCTTCATCTTCTTTCAGACTGAAAATCTGTATATCTCCTTGTATATCCTCAGCACCTAATGCACATAGAACTTTATGGGCGCTTGGAAATTAACCATACTTGTGTTTTCTTTTCAAAGACTTTTCACAAGTAATAGCAGTTTACAAATAATTCATTCTGTAGGGTTCTAGAAGCACAAATCAAGAATGGTACTATGTTTATATTTTTGGTTCTCTGCTCTAAAAAATATCAGGTTACCTGCCTGCAGAGTTCTAAAAGAGTTGTGTAATTTCAAACTGATTTTCAGGATGTAAATACTCACAAAGCAACCGATATATATAAGTATATATTTAATATGGAATTTAAAATCACCTTTACTAACGTTTGTTGGTTTTCTTTTTTTTTTCTGTTTCTCTGAGTAATTTTGCGTCTAAATGTTTGTTTCAATTATAGAAGAGAAGCCTTGATGGGTAAAAATTGCAGATATGTGTGTGAGAAGGCCCCGTAACATAATAATGCTTAGCATTTCCTGTTGTAATTGCCTGTCTGTCCTCTCCACTGGTCTTTAAACTCCGTAGGCAGGGACTGACTCTGTATTACTGACCATTTTATTCCTTATGTAGAGCACAATACATGATAAATAATAGGCCTTCAATAAATATTTGTAAAAAAAAGAATGAATGATATATCCTTGTGTTTTCTTGTTGTTTTATTTGACACATTCTTGGAAGTATTGTTACCTTTGTGTCCTTAGAGGCTGTGGTGGACCCTTAGGCCATATTTGTTCAATGACTTCATATAAGAGAGATGAGACTTTTAAATTTCATTCTGTTTATTTATGTTTTAATTTTTTGTGTGAGACTATCAAGGCCAAGAGAGGGCTCAAAGTTAAGAACAGTGAAGTTCTAACTTTCAAAATTACTGAAAACTAAATTAGCTGTCAGGGGAAATAGTGAGCTTTATGACTGCAGTGGTCCCCAAAGCCTGGGGAGTGAACGACTGGGACCAGCCTGGAATGCTGCAGGTCATGCCCCACCTATATTCAGTACAGTGAGAAGCACCAGCTAAAGGTTAGATTAGATGAACTCGACGATTTCTTCCAACCTCACAGTTTGAGTCTATGAGTGAGTAAGTGAGGAACGAGCCAAGGGACTTGGACTACTTTCCTGAGTGGTAAATTGCTGTTTTCTTAACTAGTTCTGGAACATACAGTTTGGTTTAAACTGAATGTCTTTTCAGCACTGGAAATAAATAAATTTGTGACCCTCCATTTTCACATGTAAATCCAGCTGCCAATTCCTTCAGTAAAATGCTAGAAGTTATTTGGTTGCAACCACTGTAACAATTTCCTGGCATTTCAGAATTCATCAAAATTCAACTTTTTAAATAAATGGTTAAGTTTAGTTAGTAGACAGAAAACCAGAGCCAATCCTTAAAACTGACCTAGGGATGTTTGTTTCTTTCTGAGGAAAGATGTGGTACTCTTGGCTGGGTTTGGGAAAATATCAATTTAGTAAAAAGTGCCTTGTTCTCTTTTGTTGCCTCTACTGACTTTGCTCACACGCCAGACCTGACAGCAAGTGGAAGTGGCTGTCTGCACTTATATAGATACATACAGTAAACAAAGGGCAAAGAATTGAATACACACTCTTTGTTCTTCCGTATTGCTGGAATGTAATATCTCCACATACGTGGTTTATCATTACTTCATTCAACTTTCACGCAAGGTGTTCTTTTCTGAAATGGTGAATGATCTTGATGGATTAGACCTAGATGTCTGTATTCCATAGTATATATGGCTACATTTCAAAAATTATATACATTCACTACTATACTAATATGTTTGCTACATATTAGTGTAAAATATGTAAAAATGTGTAAAATAATATTAGATGATTAAATAACATTTGATTCATTTATTGTCACAAAAATGTGTGCTGCCAAGTGTTTCCTGATGACATCCTTTGAAACAATATAAAATGCTTCATTATCATGATTTTTTTACCAAAAGCAATGTAAGAGTGTCTGTTACCGATAAATAATTTTCATTACTGCAAATTTTGGACATTTGGAAACAGAATTTTCTAATGTGTTTTAAAATCTTTTAATGATTTCAGTACTTTTGACCCACACAGCTTTAGAAGAATTATTGTTTCGTATTAGGGATGATGATAATTTAATAGAAAAGTTTTACTGAAACATTTGCTTTCTTGGTAAATAGGATTAAAAAGTGAATACTGTAGTGATGGAACAATTTCAAAATATATGTTTTCAAAAACTTCTTATTTTGGGGCCGGCCAGGTGGCACAAGCGGTTAAGTGCATGTGCTCTGCTGTGGTGGCCCGGGGTTCGCCGGTTCAGATCCCAGGCGCGCACTGATGCACCACTTGGCAAGCGTGCTGTGGTGGCATCCCATATAAAGTAGAGGAAGGTTGGGCCGGCCCGGTGGCTTAGCGGTTAAGTGCGTGCACTCTGCTGCTGGCGGCCCGGGTTCAGATCCCGGGCGCGCACCAACACACTGCTTCTCCAGCCATGCTGAGGCCGCGTCCCACATACAGCAACTAGAAGCATGTGCAACTATGACATACAACTATCTACTGGGGCTTTGGGGGAAAAAATAAATAAAATTATTAAAAAAATATAAAGTAGAGGAAGATGGGCACGGATGTTAGCCCAGGGCCAGTCTTCCTCAGCAAAAAAAGAGGAGGATTGGCAGATGTTAGCACAGGGCTAAACTTCCTCACAAAAAAAAAAAAAAAACTTTTAACATGGCTGACAGAGCTCACACTAGGAATAGGGCAAATGTAAGCTTTGTCATTTTTCTTATGTTTGCATCATTAGTATTTGAAAGTCCTGGTTTCTCTGTAATATGTCAAGCCAGTTGTTTATTTTGTGAGAGTTAGCGTAATTAAATCGTATACGTGCTTAAGTCAGTTTAAGCAGGCACACGTAAAGGGAGTATGCTGTGTCCTAACGTCTTATAGGTAGCACAGTGTACACCACAGGTGAACATCTGATATTGGAACTGAGTGGTGGTATCAGTGTTGCTTTGTATATTAAATAATAGTGGAAGTTGGTTTTTAATTTTCTTCTCTATTATAAATAGAAATGGAAATTATAATATTTTCTTTCCATTATTTGGGTAGTTCATCTTTTCATCTTATTTTGGAAACCACTGGTTGACAGGATAGGACCCATATCAACTGCTCAGTTGACTGTTGGGACTGTAGTATAAGTTCTTTGATGGCATGGATAAAACCTTCAACAGCTTTGTATCCCCCATGGTAACAGATGGTGTGTTTATATTTTACTTGTTTAGTGTTTTATAACTTTTTAAACTCTTAAAACTTCACTGTTACCTTTATCCTTCACAGGAATCCAGTGTAGTGGGTATCATTCCCATCGTCTGATGAAGAAATCGAGGCTCCCTAGTTGTAACTTGCTGCATGTTACAACTACAGCTACTGCTCATGTAGCAACTACATGCTACGTGAATGATAAGTGGCAGAACTGGGATTTAAAGGGCAAAGTCCTTTTTACTAAACTGCATTTGTCTCGTAGCCATTACATAAAGTAAGCGTTGAAGTATTTGCTCAGTATATTACTAATCAGGGAAACAGTGGAACAAGGTGTAAGTGATTTTCCCCCCTCAGTGTCAAAAAGCAGTTGAGAAAGAGATCCAGGATAAATAACAGAATTTCTAAAATATCCTAACCTGTTCTTTTTCAATTGGTTAGTATTACCAGGTAGATATAATTGGATAGTTGATTAAACGAGAGGGAAATTGAAGAAGAGGGGTTTTGAGAATGTTTGGCAACCCAATGGTAATGTTGAAGAAACAAATGGATAGTTATTGAATCCTAGTAGTTTTCTAGACTTAAGTGCGAGGGTTTGGAAGTTCTTCAGATTTTATGAAAATTACCTATTTGTTGCAGTAGAAATTGGCATAAATGAATGAAAACTTAAATTATCCCATCTGTGGAAGGCGGTCTTCAGAGACTGGTGTTTATATAAATGAAAACCTTTAGAAAAAATTTTGGCTACATTTCAAACTGTATAGTTTGGCCAAAACTTTAACTTTTTAATTGGTGGTAATGTCAAAACTCACATAAGAAGTATTGTGCAATAGCAGGTAAAATGAAAGCATGAGAACATTCAAATCAAGAAAATGACCAGGGGGCCGGCCCCATGGCTTAGAGGTTAAGTGCATGTGCTCCGCTACTGGCGGCCCAGGTTCGGATCCCGTGCGCACACCGACGCACCACTACTCCGGCCATGCTGAGGCCGCGTCCCATATACAGCAACTAGAGGGATGTGCAGCTATGACATACAACTGTCTACTGGGGCTTTGGAGAAAAAAAAGGAGGAAGATTGGCAATAGATGTTAGCTCAGATCCGGTCTTCCTCAGCAAAAAGAGGAGGATTAGCATGGATGTTAGCTCAGGGCTGATCTTCCTCACACACAAAAAAAACAAAATGACGGGGGCGCAATGTGTGGCCCTTAAGTTAAGGTACCGAGTACTTGGCTTCTGGAGTGGTGAATGCCTCTTTTCTACTAAGTTGTAGCTGTCTTGCACAGGGGTATTATGGCCCTGTCCTACCTTTTCTTATAAGGTAATTCAGGTTCCAAAAAAGACCAAATTATTTTAGTTTGGGAAAACTACAGAGTAATATAAAATAAGATTTTAAAATGGAAAATAATTCCATCAATTTTACGTGTCAGAAATGGTACACAAATGGATAGCTTCCTTAGTACATTTGTTTGAGTGATAACAACAAAAATAGTTGTAGTTTTTAAGGATTATTTAGGATTACTTAGAGTATTTATATAAATGAGTATATTTATACCTGGCTTTATGAATATTAAATGAGAAATCCACATTTGTAAGGACTGCCATTAGGAAGCTTGAAGGGATATTTTGGAACTTCTGGGTCAACTTAAATTCATAGATAGGGAAACTGAGGTTTGGAGAGGAAAATTGACACTTCTAAAGTAATATGGTGAGTCAGAATTTGGGTCTCTGTGATGTCTTGGAAGCATCATCCTTCTATTAATTATAAATTTCATATCTTTTCTGAATTTCTCGTATTATTGTTGAAATAGGACTTAGCATTTGTTGTTCTTTCTCTTCTATTATTCGTTCATTTATTCACTCATTCAGTAACTAATTGCTTCCTAGTACCAAACAGTTTCCCAGTTAACTGAATGAACAAAAAATCCTGTTCTCACAGTGCTTATGTTTTTGTGGAAGGAACAGCCTTATAGGCTGCTGTGAAAATTAAATGGGTTAGTATATAGAAGACACAGCCTATGAGGGGAAGTCAGTTATCATTATCCTGATTCATAGATGAGGACACTGCAAGTACAGAGAGGATAAGTAACTTGCTCAGGATCACACAGCCAGTAAGGGGCAGAGCTGGAGCCAATCTAGGCAGTCAAGTCTGGAGAGCATGCCCTTTACCTCTGCCCTGCATCAAAAACCCTTGGAAAAATGGTAAAAAGACTGAACTAGCCAAGGCAACATAGGTCCCTGAACAGCGGGCAGTGACCATTAGGACTGCTACAGAATTTAGGTGGCCCTTAACAGGCCTTGGGCAACAATTTGGACCTGACTCTTGAGAGTCAGTCAGTCTTCTCCAACTGTTTTTTGTTTTTTGTTTTTTTTAAGGAAACAATGGGTAAAGCAATGATCTTTGTAACCTGTGAACCATATTTGAATTCTCTCTTCTCCATTTGACTTTGCAAAGCCATTTTTTTTTTTCATGAGAAGAGTAATGCCTATTATCCCAAGGAATCATTGTGAGGGTCAAATGATGTAGATGGAAACTCTTGGCAAATTGAGTTTTATGCCTTTGCTGTGTGGTTTCTAGGAGTCTCCTCTCAGTGTTTTTGGCAGTTAACCTATATGTTTACTTCTCCAGCTCTGTGTGAGGAGACAAAGTGTGTGAAGAAGTGGTGCATGCTGTTGGGAAGAATGCTTGGTTCTAGGAGTCCTTGGTTATAAATTCTAGTTCAACCACCTCCTGTAGGTCTCTCGTTTTGTCCTCTGAGACTATATTATCTCTATGTTTTCTTAAGCCTCTAAGATTTACGAGTAATCTGTAAAATGTTTATGAAGTATGAAGTGAGAAGTAAATGTTAAGGTCCTATAGTTCTGTAATATTGACGAGGAAGAGTATAGAGTCTTTGAACAAATATGAACAATAAGAGACTGCAGCAAAATCAGTCATGCTCCAATGATTGTTCCCCCCCTCTCAAAATAACAACTCAGCCTTCCCCTCCCAGGGGAAGTTCATTTGGTGCTAGCCATCATGCTTGTAGCTATAACTCAGCTGTGCCAGCTAGGTGAGCAAAACCACACTGATGAGAAACATGGGGCCCATTTCTTCTAACTCGAGTGCCCCTAACTATTTTGGTACATTGTGAAAGTCATTTCATCTGAATCTAAATGTATGCTTAGATGGGGAAGTTTCTGGGCTTCTCCAAGCATGGTTAGCTTGCTGAACCACATGGTACTGTAATGAATTATTTCCATGTTTATTTATTTCATTGAATTCTGAACTTCCCTAAGGGCTGGGGCCACATCAATACATAAGTGTGTGCATGCCTAGCACCTTGCACGATGCCTGGGAAATATTATGTCACCAATAAGTATTTGATAAAAAAAATGAAAGAGCTTAGCAAACTATGAAATAGGTTATGTAATGATTTTTTTATTTTGTGAGGAAGATCAGCCCTGAGCTAACATCCCTGCCAATCCTCTTCTTTTTGCCGAGGAAGACGGGCCCTGAGCTAACATCTATTGCCAATCCTCCTCCTTTTTTTTTTTCCCTTTTTCTCCCCAAAGCTCCAGTAGATAGTTGTATGTCATAGTTGCACATCCTTCTAGTTGCTGTATGTGGGACGCCACCTCACCATGGCCGGACAAGTGGTACATCAGTGTGCACCCGGGATCCGAACCCGGGCTGCCAGTAGCAGAGTGCACGCACTTAACTGCTAAGCCATGGGGCCGGCCCCGGTTATATAATGATTTTTTTCAGGCAGTGTAATCATAATCTGGGACAGGTCTAAGTTAGCAGCCTCTGGAAAAACACCTAGACCATCCCTCATAGATATCGTCTTCTAGGACGTTGTAGGCTGTGAGTTTCATTCTTAGGAAATAAGAGTATTTTTAAAAGTGATTAGTTTCACAAAATTTATATAGCAGTCTCTACTTTGTAAATAACCAAGAAAATCCCAAGCAGAGACCCATTTCACCTTTCATTTCCATTTTTTAAAAACCATATTTCATAAAAATTTTACATATTTGCATTCAACTGAAGTGCTGTCTTGTCCTTTTTTCTCTTAATGTATCATAGGTTTTCTCTTTTTACTTCTCTATAGAGGAGTCAGCAGACTTTTTCTTTTGAGGCAGATAGTAAATGTTTTGGGTTTTGTGGGCCTTGTGGTCCCTGGCAGCTGCGCAGTTCTGCCATCATAGCACAGAAGCAGCGGCAGACAATGTGTAAACAAGTGGGCCTGGCTGTGGTCTCTTCAACTAAATTTGTAAATCAGGCAGCCTTCATTTGTGACAACATGGATGGACATTGAGGGTATAATGCAAAGTGAAATAAGTCAGAGGGAGAAGGCCAAATACCGTATGATTTCCTTCATTAAGTAGTAGATAATAACAACCATAAACAAACACATAGGGACAGAGATTGGATTGGTGGTTACCAGAGGGGAAGGGGGGAGGGTGGAGGGTGAAAGGGATAATTCGGTACATGTGTGTGGTGATGGGTTGTAATTAGTATTTTGGTGGTGAACATGATGTAGTCCATGCAGAAATAGAAGTACAATGATGTACACCTGAAATTTTTGCAATGTTATAAACCAATGTTACTGCAATAAACAAAGAAGCTAAAAAAATAAAAAAATAAAAAAAAATAAATCAGGCAGCCTTCCTCAGCCTTAGTTCGTTCACTTCTCTTCTGTGGAACTCGTATTTATCATGTAAAATATTATATGATGTTCTTTTGAGTTATTAATCTACTTAATTTAGTATTTGAACATTTAGGATATTATTTTGTTCTTGTTTTTGTTTTTAACTTTTGCGTTATACTGCAACGAACGTCTTCCTGTGTTGAGCATTTTTTTCCATTCGTGCGTATTTGACAATTTCTGTATGGTAGATCTCAAGAACTCTTAAAGCCTTGTCACACTGCTTTCTAAAACAGAGAGGTGGGGGGAGGGGCGTTGGCTTAGCCCCAGCTGGCCTGTCTGACTGGCAGGCGGCAGGGGAGGAGGGAGCATGATCATGAGCCTGTGTCAAAGAGAAACACTGAATAGAACTCTCAGAGATTTAGGCTGCGTCATATGAGGTTTCCAATATTAGACTGCTTTTGATCTATAAAAATAGCGGTTTCATGTAGTTCAGCATAATAAATATATATTTTATTAACCTTTGCACACAGCACACCCTCTAACGTGGCAGCTTGATCATGTCCTAGGCCTTTATTTAAGTGTTCCTTGCTCTGAGTTGGGGCTTTAACAGGGGCATGAGTGGTGAACTGAACTCATGCTAGTGAAGATATCCTTAGCCTGAGGTAGATAGACGGGCTTCACAATGTCATGAACGGTAGCTGTAGTAACCTCTCCTGTGCCATGTAGCTTAGTGGGTGGTGAATCCCAGGATTCAAATCCAGCTCTTGTGCATTCTAAAGCCATAGGTTTTTAACTCTACCTCTAAATATGATTTGAATTCGGAGAGAGTCAGATGCAATAAGGCAACTTAACCTTTAAGTGTAGTTAAGCCCACACATTCCTCTAAACTTGGGGTTTGCAAACTACAGGGCTGTTTTTGTAAATAAAGTTTTATTGGAACACAAGTCTAGTTCATTCATTTATGTGTTCCCTATGCACCTTTTACATTGCAATGGCAGAGTTCAGTAGTTGTGACAGAGGCCTTATAGCTTGCAAACCTTAAAATATTTACTATCTGGCCCTTAAAAAAGAAGTTTGCCAACCCCTGCACACAGGTCAAGTGATATTCATTATATTAGATTAGGAATCTGCAGACTATCGCCTGTGGACCAGAACCAACCTCCTGTGTACTGTTGTAAAGGACAGTATTGAAACACAGCTGACTGCTGTGCGGATTCATTTATGTGTTGTCTTTGACTGCTTTTGTGCTTTTGTTCCATGAAGTCAATGCCTGAAATTGTTTGTGCTCAAGTCCCTCATCATAGAAATTTAGCATGCATTTTTTCCTTTCTTCCTCCCACACTACACTCTCCTTCTAGGTTATGTGTCCCTCCTCCATGAGGAGATGTTATTTTTGTGTGTGTGTGTGAGGGAGATCAGCCCTGAGCTAACATCTGTGCTAATCCTCCTCTTTTTGCTGAGGAAGACCGGCTCTGAGCTAACATCTATTGTGAATCCTCCTCCTTTTTTTCTTCCCCAAAGCCCCAGTAGATAGTTGTGTGTGATAGTTGCACATCCTTCTAGTTGTTGTGTGTGGGACTTGGCCTCAGCATGGCCGGAGAAGCAGTGCGTCGGTGCGTGCGCAGGATCCGAACCTGGTAGTGGAGTGTGTGCACTTAACCGCTAAGCCACCGGGACAGCCCAGGGAGATGTTATAACATGAGGGTTTTTAGGCTCTGGAGTCAAAGCATCTGAGTTCAAATCCTACATCTATCACTGATAGTTGTTTTTCAGTATTAACATTGAAATAAGACAGAGCCCCATTAGTGAAATAAAGAGGAGAGAATATTTAATAATCAGGTTTCTTTAGTTCCCTCATAATCAGAACCTCCTAGTAAATTGGGAGATTGACAGAAGAAAGGGTTTTGTTTAGTTCTATGGAAAATTTTCATCATTTGTTCTTGTATTTTGTTGGAGTGATTATCTGAGTGGAAAAGTATAGTCTGACAGACTGAGCAGAGTTTTGTTTCTGCCACTTAACAGCTCTGTTACCTTAGGTAGAAGCTACACATCCTTTCTGAGCTGAGCGTCTACTTTCTCTCTGGTAAGATGTCATAGGTGCCTGCCTCCTCATAGGCTTACTGTGAGGAGTAAATGAGATAACTTTTGTAAAATGCCTGGAATCTGCAGATGCTCTAAAAATGTTAGTTTTTTTCCCTGCCTTTCATTCCCAAAAGCATTTTGTTATGTAAATTTTGGTTGGTGGCCAACAATGCTAATCACAGAAAAGTTTATTTCTCTTCCTTTTCTAGAGTTATTCTCAGGATGCAGCCTGTCAGGTGAAGTTTTTGCTTTTGCTGGCAGAGGCTGGTCCCTAAGGTGAACTGAAAAAAGGATGTCTTTATTGTGAATGGCAACCAGGGAAATGGACCTGAGAGTTGAACACAGACTCACTTGGCCTTTCCTTCCTTTATTTGGTCACAGTATGAAGAAGAGGGCACCAAAGTAACCAGTTACTGCAATGAGACGATGCCTGGGTGGGTGCATGATGTGCTGGGCCGGAACTGGGCTTGTTTCACTGGAAGCAAGGTGGGGACTACCTCTGAGAACATGAACGTGAACACAGCACACCCTCAGAGTCTCCTGGAAAAGTGAGTTGTCACCAATGAAAGATACATTTAGTTTTGTTTTATGGTATGTATAAATATGTGTGTATGTTAATTCTTTGAAAATTTTATTTTGATTATGTAAAATTTATTTGGCTTAGAAACATAAGGCATGTTACATAAAACCTTACTGGAAAAATATTTTGACTGATGTAATTGAGAGAAGAAAGTATGTTTTTTCAAAGCACTCCAAAAGTAATGGACCGATGATGGCTTTAAAGAAAATTTATATAAAGGACTACAGAAATGTAGTGACTAATAAAAATCATTATAGCCATGTAAAAACATGTTGCGTAATACTTGCAACATGTTTATGTTGCAAAAAATATAGGTGATACTAATTGAACATGAATTTTAAACAAGGCAATAAGTAACTGAAATTCTTCATATTTATGTAGTGTATTAGTTTGCTAGGGCTGCCGTCACAAAGTACTATAGCCTGAATGGCTTAAATAGCAAAAATTTATTTTCTCATAGTTCTAGAGGCTAGAAGTCCAAGATCAAGGTGTTGGCAGGTTTGGTTTCTTCTGAGGCCTCTCTCCTGGGCTTGTAGATGGCCACCTTCTTGCTGTGTCCTCATGTGGTTATCCCTCTGTCTGTGTCCTAATCTTCTCTTTTTATAAGAACACCAGTCATATTGGAGTAGAGCCCACCTATATGACCTCATTTTACCTTAATTTCTTCTTTAAAGGCCCTATCTCCAAATACCACATTCTGAGGTACTGGAAGTTAGCGCTTCAACATATGAATTTTGGGAGGACACAATTCAGCCTATAACATACAGTTAATGTTTTTGTTAAGTTAGGTCCACTTTAACTGAACCACACAAATAAGAGATTTCAGACTTTCTTAGTTTTGGAAGGAATAGATGAATATTGGTAGCAACTTTTTCTGTTTTTTTTCCTTGTGGAATCTATTGAAAGTGTACATGAGCATATCATCCAAAGCCAGGCCACACTGGCAACAAATGACTCTGCGGCAGAGAGGTGGGGACGTGAGTTCAAAGAGGATTGTACTTGTCTGGAAGAGTGCTGACCAAGATCTAGACTAATTCCTCCCCTCCATTTTGAATTTAGCTTTTAAATTGCTTTGGTTTGATCCTGGAGCAACACATTTCCTATTAAGCTGCTTACTTTCCACCTGATGGTTTAGGATATACTGTGGACTATTGTACTTATTTGATATTTCAAACATTGCCTCATTTAGTGAAGAGGCTGCTAACTGGAGTGTTCAGAACCTGCGTTGCCTCACCTGTAAAATGACCATTGGGACTAAATTACCATCAAGGACTCTTTCGGCTCTTAGTGATCTGTTATTCCATAGTAAGTTACATTATTTTTAGTTTCCTTGGATCTTAAACACTAAAAATAGTAGTGTTTAAGACCTACTTTGTCATTACTGTAATGCACATGGCATATAAAGTTATGATAAAGGGAAGTAGGGATAGTTACTGCTTCTCAGATACTTGTAGTCAGTGAAATAGTGACTCTCATCAGTGGAAAATATTTCAAGATACACATTTATACTTTAAAATTTACTCTTGTGTCTAAAGAAACAAACGACTGTAACTTGTTTTTGTTGTGCATTAGTATTGTCAGAAGTATGTTACAGGCAGTTCTATAATCTACTTAATAAAGGTACCTCTCTGGTGTCACACTTTGCAACAAGTGGGAAAGAACTTTGATAAAAACATTATCAATGTGATTGCACATTTTTCTTATTATTTTCAGTGCTACCAGGTTCCTTGGCTATCAAAATACTCTATGAACATCTAATTTAAAAGAGAAAGCAAAGTTCACAGTATGCCTAAGATGTTACTCAGGTTAAGTGTATCTTGCTTTGCATAATTGAATGTTAATGGAAGTCTTGGATAGTGAGTCACACTTAAGCCACAGAATCTTTTTAATAGAAATAATACGGTGAATTCTGTAATTCCTAGCACCTGGCACATAGGTGTGGTACATGTTTAAATTAAATGAATAATCAACTCCTCCAATTTTTTTGCTTTGTAAACATGCTCTTTGTATGTTAGATTTATTTATATCTGTATCCAAGCATTTGATATCAGATAAACCAGTGCTTCTCAAATTTTAATGTTATTATGAATCACCTGGGGATCTTAAGATATGCGGATTCTGATTCAGATGGTCTGGGCTGGATACTTAGAGTCGGCATTTCTAACAAGATTCCAGGTGCTGCTGCTGCTACTGGTTGAAGAATGAAATTTGAGTAACAAGGATATAAACCAAATGTCCATTTGGAATAAAATTTTTTTTCTGGCATCATGTGGTTGTAATGCTTGCCATGCTCTATATACATTATATACAGTTCCTACTGCCCTCCCCCTTGTTTATTATTACAAAGTTACAAAGGTACATTGTAGAAATTGTAGCGGGGGGCGGGGGAAGATGGTGATCCTATGTCACCACTCAGAAATACCCATGGTTGGCTTTTTTTTAATGTACTTATAGTATAAATATATATACTTTCACAAAAATTGATTAATTCTGTATAAACTTCTTCAATATCCTGCTTTTTAAATTTAATATAGTGTAAACACTCTTCCATATCACAAATAATCTTCTGAACATTTTTACTGAATAAACTATATAGTAGGTGAAGTACCATTATTGATTTAATCAGGCCCTTATTTTAGAGCATTTATTTAGGTTGTTTACAATCTATCACTAGTATAAAAGTGTTTCATCGAACATCCTTATACATTTATTTTAGTTAACTTGAACTTTTATTTTCATAGGAGACATTCCAATTCTAGGCTATTGATATATATACAGATATACATATATAGATTAATATATCCAATTCCTTCCTGAAAGTTTATACCACTTTCCACTTAGGTCCAGAGTATAAGAATGCTTATTTTAATGGGGTCTGTTTACATCAGTAAAGATTATATCTGAAGCTGTCTTGCTTTTGTTGGCAGGCATTCTAATAGGCTCTACAAATATAACCACAACTTTGTGAAAGCTATCAATGCTGTTCAGAAGTCTTGGACTGCAACCACATACATGGAATATGAGACTCTTACCCTGAAAGAGATGATTAGGAGAGGTGGTGGCCACAGCCGGAGAATCCCAAGGTAATACAGCAAAGCACATCTCTTCATCACTAGTAAAGATATTTGTGTTGAAAGACATCCTCCCTTCCAACCAGCTTTCCTTGGGTTGCCCACCATTTTATTGGTCATCCCAATTTAAACTTTTCGTGTTATCTTGTTTCTGACCATCCCCCTCTCCTATTCATTCATACTCTAATGCTTTCCGAGTGCTGTTTATGGTGTCTGCCCCTTCCATTACTCTCTTTCCGTTTTCTACACTCTGGCTCAGGGCTTTGTCCTCTCTCTCCTGCATCGTGGATCAGCCTCCTGCCTCCTGTCTCTTTGTTCTCTTCTCCTCCTTGTCGCCATTCTTAGCTATTCTATGAAATACTGCCAGTTTCATCTTCCTATACCCAGCAATGATTGAGTTACTACCTACAGTCCAATGAATAAATTTAGCCAGGTCACCAAAGCCATCTAAATTTGGCTGTAACTATATTTACCACCTTGACCTGCTTTCAAACAATATGACACACAACTACTGCAAAACGTTCCTTTCGTTTTTCTCCGTTCATACCACTTCTTTTGCCTCAAGTACCCCTCAACTTTCTATCAAAACTGTCACATTTGCCACCTGTAAAAATCTCAAAGTCCTTTCTCTGTTTTAAAGTCCAGCAAAAAATATTCCATATTTATCAATATACCTCTACTACCCTCAGCCAGAAGTAACATTTCCCATCTTTAGCTTGCATACCCCGTGGTATATTTCTTTGGGAAAATTATGTCATTCTTTGAATTTGTATACTCAGGAATTTGGTAGATTTCTTTTATTCCCTCAAAACTATAGCTGAATTTAGCAGGGTATGTGGTCCCTTAACATTTATTAAATGGTCAAGGATATTTCTGTGATATATCATACCTTGATTCAAGGAGAAATTGATATAACTGAAGGTTGGAGAAGTGGAAACCAATGGGAAGCTAATGGGAGTCAATAAATTGTGTAGGTAGGTTATTTTCTCTTAGTATATTGAAACATTTTCCAGTATTCAGAGAATATAATGATTATTTCCTTAATATCTGTAGAGTCATTAGTTCAAATTATATTGTTTGAACAGGCAGTGTTCAATTAATTAATCAGTAGGTCAATTAATTGTTAACTAAAATACATTGCTAACTTTTTCATCTGCAGACTAATAATCCTAATGCTCCGGTATTTTTCAACTGTGAGAGTGAATGGAGTTTTTATCCTATCCAACTGATAGCATTCTCATAATTCTGCCCCTTTCTCAAAAGAATCTTATACGATATTTCTCAGTGTGTTCTAAGGACTCACTAGTCCATGAGATGCTCTGGTTAATCGAAATTGGGAAAGGGAGCATATCATATCCCTTCTCAAATTCACTAAAGTGAAAGAGTCATACTGTGTGTGAGGCAGGATGTTGAGACCTGTTCTGTAAAACTCCAGAGGAGCATCACAGGCGGTGTTGTCAGAAACTCCAGAGGAGCATCACAGGCGGTGTTGTCAGCATTTGAGCCTGAAAGATTTGAGCCTCAGACATGACTGCTTTGCCACATGTTGTGTGCCACGTTTCTGAGGAACTCTTGTGTTGGAGTCTTTCTCCCTCCACCCAACCACCTTTGTTTTAGAGAAGGGCTAGCTTTATGAAGGGCTGCTTTTAAGGCTGAGGCTCCATAGAAGGTTTAAGATGAGGAGATGGAATTGAGTGAAGTGGGAAATACTGAAGCAGACATTGTGGTCTAGCTGCTGGTTTTCAGTAGCATTTTTGTATATAAATTAGTTCTGTTATAAGAGTCCAATGACATAATGGAAGCTCTCAGAGATTCTTAACTTGAGGTTTAGGGAGTCTGTGAAACTGCTGAAATTATAGAAACATTTATTGTGCATGGAGATCTCTCTCAGTCCAGAGCTTTCAGCAGATTCTTAAAGAATCTGGACACAAATGATTAAGAGCCAATAATGTATACTGTACTTATAATGTTTGTAATTCTCACTTCTCCATCTCCTAAATTCCTCTTACACTGTCTTCATTTTCACACCATTGAGCTTCATTTGTCACATTGTTTTGTGTGTGTGTGCAATGATGGGCAAACACTTTGCCTTATAGGATGGTAGGAAGAGGAAGTTAACATTTAAATGCCTGTTTTGTGCCAGATAGTAAGTTAAATGTATCAGTATCATATTTAGTCCTCTTAATAACATGGATGGTGATGATGGTAGTTATCATCATCATAGCTTAATAATTTATTAAGGACTTAGAGACAGGCACTGTTCTAAACACTTGTTAATCATTACATTGAATTTTCGTAACCATCGTTTGAGGTAGGTGTGATTATATACCCATTTTAATAGGAGCCAATCATAGTTTTGTGATAAGTTGTTTGACGAATGTCACACAGCTAGTAAGTGGTAAAGCCATTTGTAGGAGGTCAGTGTGACTCTGAGATACCTTCCCTGAAATTACATTGTGCTGCCAAACTTCACTTCCTTTTTTATCTTTCATATTACTTAGTGTATTCTTAGGTACATACAGGACACTTAGTTAATGTCTATTGATTGACTGAATCTCTTGGTCTCTCAATGTGAAATCACAGAAACTGTTTCCTTCCAGAATTTGTTTACACCCTAGTTTTTATTCATAAATCACGAAGAAACATCTAAGGTTTGTTTTTTGGTTTGTTTTTTCCCCACCCTCTATCTAAAATTTTCCACAGTGCATAGCTTTTATGTACCTTGGTTATTCCATGGGCATTATCCAAGTTATATGTTTTATAACATTGCTATAACTTCTTTGTATTTGTTTTAGTAATTTCTTTATGTCTCATGTCTCTTAATGCTGTCTTTCCTATGGTCAAAGACCACCTCATGTTCATCTCTGTATCATGTAGAGCTTCTAGCAATGTCTCTGGCTTGGTTAATATTTTAGTGAAAAATTAATCGACATTTCTGTATGTAATATGCTCTCTATTATATATAGTTCTCAAGGTTATGATTGCTGGTCATGAGTGATTTTTTCTCTATTTCATTTTACTTCCATTTTATCTTAGCATTAACTTATATCATCTCTAAGAGAAGTGTGTGAGAAAGGGAACCACTTGAGAATAGTTGCAAAGGATGTGAAGAAGTCCTGAAAGAATCTTTGCCAGTGACTAAATGGGAACCTGGTGAAAAACCAACTGTGTAACCACTGAAAAGTTAGAACAGTGTGGTATGACAATGCCAAATGTAGTAAGAAATTCAAGTAGTTTACAGTAACAGAAAAATAAATGTTACCACAGTGTAACGGGTGTGGCCTAACAAAAGAGTTGATGGAGCATAGAGAGAAGTGAGTTTTTGTTGGGGGCTGGTGGGTGAGGGCTGCTCTATGAGCAGTCCTTAAAATTAGAAGTTAGGGAAAAACTCTAAGGGGATTTCTTCTAAGCGGTGCGCAACAGGCCTTTTAGATAAAAGGAGCAACAGGACAAAGACATGGAACACTGAGAGCATTTGACAGACTTGGGGGAACTCCAAGAAGTCTAGTGTGTCAAGAGCTAGAGTCCTGTTTGTTTGTTTTAAATCTTTAATACTGAGAAGCTTGTAGAACAATTTTCTCATTTCCAGAAAATGTCTATCCATTATTCATCGTTCTGGGCAACTCTCCTTTTTGTGTCTTATTTTCCAACCATATCATATGAGATGTAGTTCTATGATGAGGAAGCAGTTTTGTCTGTTGTTTATGGAGTTAATCTGCCTACTTTCTACTTAGACCTTTTATTTCTGTGCCTACTTCACTTCTTTTACAACCACGTTACTGTCACCACCACCATCTGCTGAGTCAACCATCAGTAATTCCTGTATTTTCTCTGTATCCTTTGTAGGCCATTTTCAACTTCCCATCTCTCTTAGTCAAAATCTGTTGAAAGTAAGAGAATGCAACTCTTTAGGCATACTAAAAATAGCATCACACTGATTTACGAAACCAGTGTCATTTCATAGGAGAAAATTACTAGATCCTGAAAAAGAAATGGATAATAAAAACCATTTAAACAATTTAGTGGTGTAATCGACATGTTGTATAGTAGACGCATGATTGTGTAATAGACACATTGGAACACTGATGGGACAAATGCTGTTTGGGTCTGACTCTAGATCCTAGATAGCCAGGTGGTTGAAATCATAGAATTAGGGGTTAGGAAATCATCCTCAAAGGAAAGACTATATATTGATGTCAAATGTGTATTTCCATCCTAGGCCTAAACCTGCACCACTGGCTGCTGAAATACTTGAAAAGGTTTTACATTTGCCAGCATCTTGGGACTGGAGAAATGTTCGTGGTGTCAATTTTGTTACCCCTGTTCGAAACCAAGGTAAAAAAAAAAGTCTGATTTTTCATTAATTCATCCTGAAATATTTATTGAACATTTACTGCGTGCTAGACTCTGGGGTAGATTCTAGGGATACAGAGATGAAATGGGCATGATCCGCTTTAGTAAAGAAATGGAAAATATATGGCCAATGAATACTCACGTCTTCCTTTTGTATCCATGACAGGCTTTGGTAATAAATAATCTCTCCAACTGAGCTCAGCATTTCTTCAGTATCCTTCTCAATTTACGTTCCAGGTAGCTAATGAAATTAATCAGAGTGATATGTAAGCCAAACTCATTTGCCCTCCTAGTAGGAGAGACTCATGTAGAAACAGAACTGCATACAGCTAAAATTGTCTTCCTTCTGCAAGTGGTTTGCTGGAATCCTTCTTTGCTATCTGTCTTCCCACTTTCTCCCTACTCCCCTGTCGACCATTATTTAGTTTTTAATTACTGTAGAAGCCCAGAAGATGGATTCTAACATTTTTTTTCGGTAAAGTAGATTTTTTTGAGCTTTGTAAAGACCTTTCAATTCACTTTATGTCAGAATGTGACATATGATGATAAGTATTAAGCCAGCTTCCAGAATGGTGGCCTGGGGGCAGAGCCCAGGTTTACCAAAAGTATCACTTTAATTGCGTTTTACCAGTTATTTTCAGAAATTGGATACGGTATGAGTAGATTTAATAACTTTTCCTCTAGTAGCACTTGATAGCAAATTATCTTGTTATCCTAAAAGATATCCTAAATTTTAGCCAACAATGCCTTGGAGAATCATTTATACAATACTCAGGTTTATTACTTCTAAGCTCATTTGGAAGATAGTTATAGTAAACATGACTGATTTGTTACTATAAAATAGGTGTAGTATTTGCTGTCTGGAAACGTTCTGATTAGCATCTCCTGAGAGCGTTATAAATTAATAACACCGAAAGATAAATTGTTCTTCCCCTTTCTTAAAAATTCAGTGATAATAAGCCTCTCCCACTTCTCAGCATTTACCACTGACCCTTCAATTCCATCCTCACTGAATTCTTGCCAAGTGTTCTGAGTGTGCAGAGCTTTGAGCGGGTCTGGCAGCAGCCAGTCAGCAAGCTTCCTGTCCTTCATCTGACACCAGAGATCTCATCTCATCTCTTTCCTCTGTACCAGTTTTTCTGAGACTCTTCAGCTCTAGAGAAAGTGTGGATCCTGAAATCCTTCCCTACCTTTTCTTTCCTGGGAAGGACTTCTTTGGAAAGGAGGGATTGGAAATGAGAGAAATCTGAAGGTAATTGAGAAATGAATGGAAAGGGAAATAAAAGGGGTGATGTTAAGAGCGGATTAAAATTTGTCTTCAAACAGATTACCTATACTTATTTGAGAGGATTAAGTGTAAGTACTGCATGTCAGGTGTTGATTATTGAGGGCCTGGCACATAGTTGCTTCTGCTATATTACAGAGTATTTATAGAGGGTCAGATGTGTTAGGAAATTTTTTTTCATGACTCAGGATATAAAGACTAATATGACATGATCCTTGTCGTAGAGACTTACAGTTTAGCAAGACCTGCAAGCAAAACATTAGAATACAGTATGATAACTGCTTTGATAAACTATTTTTAAAATTCACTGGGAGCATAGGAGAAGTTTGAAAGAAAAGTTTAGTTCCACTCACTTCCCAAAAGATATGATTGAGTGATGAGACAGTAATTCAAAGGAAGGAAATTAGACTTTCTAAAGCCAAATTCTTTGACACTAGTTTTCTTGTAACCTGGTAAATCTATTATTGTCTCCAATGTTGCATATTTTTTGAGTGTTATAAATAGGATTTGTACAGACATGGACAATTTAAAAACAAAGGGCTTTGATAGATTAATTGCTTTTGAGTTGATTCCTTATCTGTAGTATCTTTTCAGATACTTGAGAAAATAATGTACTTAGAAGTTCCTCTTTTGACTTCCTTTTGGTTTTCTGTACTTTATAAGTTGGGAAAAAATTATTTTCTTTTCCTGCTAACTGGGCTGCTTGGAAATTTCCACTAACTTTAAGAATACCAGTGTTCCACAAAACCCAGAATTCAAAATTACCCACAGTTAAAGGAATTCACAACTTTTTTCTATTCAGAGCACAAATCAAGATAAATGAAAAAAGAAATTTTGGGAGGACAAATGAGGTTTTACCTTTACACTTGAAAATAGCTTTAAGCACCAGCCTTAGAGCTGGATTTACTTTGAAGTGTGAGAAGGAAGAGAGGCTAGGAAATTGGAAGAGATGGACTTTCTTTGTTCTTCTCCCAGCTGTGCTGTCTTTATTTATTATTGTGTCTTCAAGACAGAAGGGAGTGTCTCTCAGGTCACATTAATTAGGACATGCAGAGTGTTTTCCTAATGTTTAAAATCTAGTTCATTTAATTCTTATTCTACATACTGTTTATACTTTAGAGCTGGAAGGCAGAGATTCTGAACAGTTTACTTCACCCCATTCATTTTACACACAAGATAAAAAGAAATGCCAAAAAAGGTTAAGTGACTTGCCCAGAGTCACACAGCTGAGTGACAAGGCGGGGGGGGGGGGGGGGGGTTGGGAAGGAAAGAATCCTGACTTCTTACTCCTAGTTTAGTATGTTCTCTGCTGTTAGAAGGTGTCTGAACATAGTTAAAGAATGTGACAATCACATTATCTCTGTGAGATTGTGGAAATTTGATTACTGCAGAGCTCTGCTAGGCCAGATCCCTTTCTTATTCTTTATTGCATGGTAGTCTTCTTAAGGGGTAATGGTCCTTTTAGAATCTAGACTCTGGCCTGGACTTTTGAAGAGGCCTTAATTACCTTGGCAGCTGACACGTTCTCCTGGGAACATCAGGGGTTTGAGGAAGGTTAATTTCTTTCCTCATTCCCGTAATTTCTCTGTTAACAGAGCATATTCTGAGCCCTTGAATGTACCTGTGGCCTGTCCTCCCACAGTGCTGGCTGGTCAGATGATGGGAGTTTAATGGTTAATACCAAGAGAGATTACTTCCGTGGCTGCCGTGGGCCAAGAATGCTTAGTGGCCAAAATGGGCCATTCCAGGCTATCTTGGGATGTTATTTATTATAAGACCCTGATGTCACAAGAAAGGACCACTGGCTTTGGCTATTTACTGTCACTCTTCTAGTTCTTTGATATTCTATCATTTGAAAGAGGGATCCTAAGGATAGTATTATTTGGATGGTTTTGAAAACAAAATATACAAGTTGATTTTGGTTTATCTAGTAACAAGATGATAGGGAAAGACAATTTAAAACTTTTTAGGGGCCGGCCCGGTGGCGCAAGCGGTTAAGTGTGCACACTCCACTGCAGCGGCCCAGGGTTCGCCGGTTCGGATCCCAGGCATGCACCAACGCACCGCTTGTCAGGCCGTGCTGCGGCGGCGTCCCATATAAAGTGGAGGAAGATGGGCACGGATGTTAGCCCAGGGCCAGTCTTCCTCAGCAAAAAAAAAAAAAAAAAAAGAGGAGGATTGGCAGATGTTAGCACAGGGCTGATCTCCTCACAAAAAAAAAAAAAACTTTTTAAAAGTAGATACAGACCTATAAACCAAAAGGACACTAGTCCTGCATTAGGAGTTACTTAGGTACTAGCACCTGCCATCTCTTTGTGACTTTGGAGAGATCATTGCTTCTTTCTGATTCTCAGTGTACACATTATCAAGTGAGTAGGTTGTACACTAGATGAATTGCAAGGCCCCTTCCAAGTGTTTCTCTTCTAATTTTCAGAATTTAGGTGATCCCTCAGCTGCAAAAACAGTATATGATATAGATAAATCAGACATGTTTGTGGAGAGAATTTTGGAGAACATCAGAAATGGTAGCAAAGTGTAGTAAGGCTCTAATAGACTCTAAGTCTGGGATCTGTGGTATTGTTGAGCTACTTAGAGAAGGCTCACATTAGGATCTAGGGTTCTGCCTCCCTTGGAGCTTAGAAACAAGTAAAGGTTGACTGTTTTCACTGAAGTCACTTTCTTTCATGGATGTAAATATGTATCCACTTGTTGATAACTTGACTCTTCTTTCTGCAAACATGCATTGAGTTCCTTCATTGCATGGGGCACCAAGATGAAGAAAACACATTTCTTGTCAACACCCAAGGAAGTTCACAGTTTAGTTTGAGGAAAACAATATAAGTAATTTTAAGTAGAGTTGAGGATGTTCGAGGCTGAGCATAGAATATCCTGGCTTTCCTTTGCACTCAGGGAGGGCCATGAAGCAACAGTTACCTGGAGAAGGGAAAAACAGTGTCCCTGATAATATTTTGAATACATAGTATTCTTTTGAATACTTTTCTCTCTAAGGAAGGCAGTTACTAAATTACTAAATTCAGATTTAATAAAGACAATAAAAGCAGCATTCTCTTTACATAGAATGAGTTTTTTGAATTGTAATATTGTCTGTCCATTAATCTTATTTTACATGCATAAGGGAGTGCTCACCATTCAAATAATTTGGTAACTAATAATAATATATTAGTAAATTGAATAACATATCAATTGTGTATAACTGCATTAATACTAATGTCTTGGATTTGGTACAAGCATGTCTCTGTGTAGAATTTATATCAGTGGCAGAGGTGAAAGATGCTGTATAATAATAGATTAAAATTATATTCATTTCTTTCTAGAATTATAACAAGTCCCAGTTTTGTTATATACATGCTATATTTTCTTATATATATTTATTTCTTTTTCCCACACATATTGAAGAAACATATAGAAAAATAATATTGTTCATATAAATTACCACATAGTATAACATTTTTCCTTCTCTTGAAATAGCAACTATATTCCTCGCATTTGCTTCTTAAGTAAATGTGTTTTGTCTTTGCCAGAGCATCCAGGTACTAAAAATAAAACTGTTTTCTTTTCCCTTCTCCCCACCTCCATCCAGCTACTGTTATGTTCTTCTCTCCTCTTGGTGACACTTCAGGGAACATGCTGTTACCCTTTTCCCCTTAGAACCAGTCCATTTTCCATTTCACTCCCTCCATCTGTGTTATGTCGTTGCTTCCTCATTGGCTGCCTTAAATACCATATCCGTCATTATAGTTACCCTCTTACCTTTCTTTGGCTTTGTTGTATTTTGCCTCCTTGACTCTGGTTAAATCCAACTCTCTACAATACACCCATACCTAAGCCATTCATAGGGTCAATTCCACCCAACAAGTTGCTTTAGAAATTGCTGCTCTGGAGATATTTAAAAGTTCAACTCACATGTATCTCTCTGTAGTTTTGTCTCAACCTGATGGCTCAGAATGTTGCAGACATAAATCATTTCTTCATTATCAAGAATACTGTCAAATGCTTTGCAGAAGTTAGGAGTTTTTTTCTCCTAAAATATTCTCAAGGAAAGCCCCATATAGTAACGTTGGCCTTTTGATAAAAATTTTAAGCTGAAATCTTAATGTTTGCCTGTAAGGTCAATAGTGTTTGTTGATTGAATCTTCTTTATCGTGCTGATCTTTATGAACAACAGCAACACTCAATATAAATATATTAATGTATCTCATCCACTCAGGTTTTTTTATATTTCTTTGTGAGTGCTTCAGAGGTCTCTTGGGTTATATATCTTTCTTTTCCATCACCAGAATCTTGTGGAAGCTGCTACTCATTTGCTTCTATGGGTATGCTGGAAGCAAGAATCCGTATATTAACCAACAACACTCAGACCCCAATCTTGAGTCCTCAGGAGGTCGTGTCTTGCAGCCAGTATGCCCAGGGTAAGTGTTGTATTTCAGGCACAATTTACCTGTGTGGAGTTGGCCATTGTCGGCAAAGGCAAAAGGATGGTGTGGTGGAGAGTGCTCAATGTCTGTAATCAGAAAACCTGGGTGCGAGTTCTGGCCCTATCACTTATAAATGAGTGGTTTCTCATGGGATTCACTGCCCCAGCCAACAAAATGTCAATAGTTACTGTATACTGGATGAGCACTGGCTCTTAGGAGCCTTTTACATACATTACCCAACAAAGCTCAAAACCCTGAAAGAGTAGATATTATCCCTGTTTATAGAGAGGGAACAGATATGTTGTTCTTTAATATTTTGAAGGCCATGCAGCTTCTAAGCATTAGAGTTTCAGTTCCAAATAAGGTCTCACTCCAAAACCTGATTCTTATTAAAACCATACTAACACTGGTTTCTCTCTAGGAGAATTTTAAAGTTCTACACGTGGGCTTTCAGAACAGGGCGATGTAATATATGTAACAAGCCCAGCTGCCACCCATTGAGGGAGAAATGTTTCCATTTTAAAGTTTTCTGCTGTCAGCCCCAGATTTGGCCACTAGAGAGTTTCTCAGTTCACCAGTGAAACTGCTGATAAATGATATTTGTCAGTGAGCTTTTCATTCTTTCTGAAATACTTATTGAACACCAACATTGTGACTTCTTGGCCCTGTGGACTGTGGTGTATCAAGAGAGTCCCTACCCTCATGAAGCTTATAGTTAAGTGAGGGAAATAGAAATTAAATAATTATAAGAAAAATGAAGAAAAAGAGCCGGATTACAGATGTGTATAATAGGGCCAGGACTGGAGGAGGGAGATGAGGACCTGATTTAGACTTTTCTGCAGGAGGTGGTCAGAGAAGACTTCCTGAGGAACAGCCACCATATAGTGTCTGGCTGTTTAATAATGACAGTAACAGCAAACTTACATTGCTTTTACATGAAGTAACTGATCCTACAAGGAAGTCACTATTGCTATCTATAGTTTACAGATAAGTAAACAGAAGTACAGAGAAGTTAAATTCCTCACATAGTTTCAGACTTGAACCAACATAGTCAGGCTTCAGAGCCTCCCAGTTATCCACTATGCTGTAGCTACCTTCCACATCAGCTGCCAAATACATGTCTGTTAAATAGATGGGGATGAGAGTTGATGGCTAATGGGTGGACGGATGAAGTGATACTTAAATTAAGAACAACTTCCTGGGGTTACGTAAAGAATTAATGGAGTAGAAAACACAAAATAGGAAATGGCACAGCTTCTCCTGTGCCCCTTTCTAGTAGGGGAATAGTAACTCTGTGTGTTATTCATCCTCAGGCTGTGACGGTGGCTTCCCCTACCTCATCGCAGGAAAGTATGCCCAAGATTTTGGGGTGGTGGAAGAGGCATGCTTCCCCTACACAGGCACCGATTCACCATGCAAACTGAAGAAGGACTGCTTTCGTTACTACTCCTCCGGGTACCACTATGTGGGAGGTTTCTATGGGGGCTGCAATGAAGCCCTCATGAAGCTTGAGCTGGTCCATCATGGGCCCATGGCAGTTGCTTTTGAAGTCTATAATGACTTCCTCCACTACCACAAGGGGATCTACCACCACACTGGTCTGAGAGACCCTTTCAACCCCTTTGAGCTGACTAATCATGCTGTTCTGCTGGTGGGCTATGGCACTGACTCGGCCTCTGGGCTAGATTACTGGATTGTTAAAAACAGCTGGGGCACCAGCTGGGGTGAGGATGGTTACTTCCGGATCCGCAGAGGAACTGATGAGTGTGCAATCGAAAGCATAGCTGTGGCAGCCACGCCGATTCCTAAATTGTAGAGTATACCTCCCAGCATTTCTTACTGACCCCCGTCAGTCATGAGAGGGGACGGATTTATTCAGACTGGAGACTTTGACAGCAGCCATTTCAGAAGATTACAAATAGATTCCTTTGAAGATTTTTGCCTTTAAAATGAAAACCGCCCTTGGGGCTGGCCTGGTGGCATAGTGGTTAAGTGCCCGCGCTCTGCTTCAGTGGCCCGGGGTTTGCAGGTTCGGATCCCGGGCGTGGACCTACACACCGCTTATGAAGCCATGCTGTGGCAGGCGTCCCACATATAAAGTAGAGGAAGATGGGCACAGATATTATTAGCCCGCAGCCAATCTTCCTCAGCAGAAAGAGGAGGATTGGCAACAGATGTTAGCTCAGGGCTAATCTTCCTCACCAAAAAAAAAGGAAAACCATCCTTGATTTTAATATACCTTCCCATCAACCACTGGCCTACTTTTTTCCAAGTACTCAATTAACTGAAGTTTTTACGTATGATGGTGAGCCATGAAGTAATGGATTTTGCTAATCATTTATAATTCAAACATGCTATATTTTAAAAAATCTATGTGAAAGCACAGGCTTATTTTTAAATTGTATAAATCACAAGAAAATATGGAAATGATTATTAAATTTTTAAAAACTTTGTTGTAAATGTTCAGGTGATATGTGTTAAAGAATTTATGTGTGTGTGCTTAAGAGAATTTTTACTACTATCTCCAGTTAGATTCACTTGTGTCACTTATGTAAATACTTCAAGAAGGAAGAGCCTTTTAGGGTATTTCAATTAAAAACAGCAAAACTGTGAACCTTTACAATAGGGGGTATGCTCAAATAATGACTAGTGAACCCTTAAGTCATCTCCTGGATATTTGATGAGCCAGAGGCCATGAGGAAAAGAAATAGGAGGTTTCGATAAAAATCTGGATATCGGTTAAACTTTTTATGGTGTATCTTGCATTTGGAAGTATTGGTTAGCCCTTCACTGCGTGAGCAGTAATAGCTTAATTAGTGAAATATTAGCATTTTGGATTTGGACAGATCTTTGGGATCCCCAAGGGATATTTCACAGTGATATGAAACCACTATGCTGAGTAAACAGATGGCATCTATTAGAAATGATAGGCAAAATTAAGCAGTCAGAACTCTAAATATAAACAAGAACCACAATCCTTTTGGAGCTGGAAGGGACCCCAGAGATCAGGCAATCCAACCTCCTCTGCACAGAAGAAGAGACTAGGGCTTAGAGGGCAAATGACTTGTCTAAGGTCACACAGCTGGTAAGTGACAGAGTCATGATTAGAACCTAGATGTTCTAAGTCCAATTCTCCTTGAGAGCCTTAGACACCAAATCTCAGCACTTCCCACCAGAATAACCAGGGGTACTAGATACATGCTTGGAAATTCCACTGTGAGATATTAAGTCTCAGAGTTTTGTCTTAGACGTCATATACTTTTTGTATTACAGTTGACTACATTCATGACATTTTTACTCTCCTTGAGCTGAAGTATTATTCCAAAAGTTTGCCCCATGTTTAAAGTGTCGCTTCTTGGGCCTCCTGGCACACTGCCACATACTTTTCACCTTTTCGGCACAAAGCAGTAAGCAGTCTGAATAGTAGGCATAGCCAGGGCCTTTATCATCTGGAAGGCCTCCAAGGAGGTGTATTTTCTTTGTTGCTGTTACTGATTGAATGTAATTTTAGTCCTGCTTTATGCTTAGCCTTGTCACTATGTGAAAGTGTAAATAGACTTTGAAATCAAGTATGAATTTATTTTTCACTAAAATTTATAAAGATGCTGCCTGTCAGCTTAACAGGTAAGGTTTTTTTTTGTTTTGTTTTGTTTTGTTTTTTTGTGAGGAAGATCAGCCCTGAGCTAACATCTGTGCTAATCCTCCTCTTTTTGCTGAGCAAGACCGGCTCTGAGCTAACATCCATTGCCTAATCCTCCTCCTTTTTTTCCCCCAAAGCCCCCCAGTAGATAGTTGTACGTCGTAGTTGCACATCCTTCTAGTTGCTGTATGTGGGACAGGGCCTCAGCATGGCCAGAGAAGTGGTGGCGGCGGTGCGCGCCCGGGATCCGAACTCAGGCCGCCAGTAGTGGAGCGCGCACTTAACCGCCAAGCCACGGGGCCGGCCCAACAGGTAAGGTTTTATTTAACAGGTACGCATAAGCTTATCCTCTGGTTTTCTACTTGGACAGCCGTCAGCTGACACATACGAGAGCAAGTCATGAAGATGCAGTACACTCAGGCTTTTGCACAATTTCATGAGGGGCCCTGACTGAGCTCTTAAGAAAAATCATTGCTGCTGTCATTCAGTAAATGCTTTAGGAAATATTGAAAGACTTAAATACAGGTGTGAACCTAACTGGCAATGGGAAGCAGATCTCACAAGCATGATCAGTGTGAGGACAAGCAATAATTTGAAGAGGGCCAAAGTTTTCAGAGATTCCGAGAAAGGTTGCCCAGAACGAGAGCTCAAGTTACACTGCACTTCAGCCTGCATTTGTCTGCTGGAGGAGTCTGCTTTTCCTATTTCTATACAACAGAAAGATCACTATTTCATGCACAGTGATGAAATTCATTAAGGATGGTGACTAAATGGAACATCGTGGTTCCTCAAGCCATATGATTAAACTGTTAAGCTGTACAAAAGGCAGCAAGTTTCATTACCTAAAACTTGTTTATGTTTATATTGGTGCTAATAGAACATATAATCACAGTCTGTTGACAAATGGAGCTCTGGAAAAAATGGGATGGGGATTCTGGCTAACCTCCCCAAAGACATTCCCAGAAAAACTGTAGCGATAATATGCATGGATGATACCACAGGCCACAAAGAAAAATAAAGTTTAGCTGGGCGGTCTAGCACAAACATGATAATGACTCTGGTGCCTTAGTGCCTGGATAAGGTTTCTGGCTTTGCCACTTATTAGCCAAGAAACCTTAGGCAGTTTCCTTCCCCTTCCTGGGCTTCGGTTTCCTCACCTGTGGAATGGAGATAATGGGGTAGTTTTCACTCACTGTCTGAACTCTCACTCCCTAAACTTTTGCCATTGCAACAAAGGAACCAAATGGATTTGCACTTTTGTTTCACATTTGTTTTATTTAAGATCAGGCCTTTTACCATTCCAAGTGGCTGAAGTAAAGTAAATGCAGATAATGAAGTTCCCCTGGCCATCTAAACTTGCTCGCTGAACTCTATCTGACCTCTAACCACTGAACTCGGGAGCTGAAGAGATTTGGAAAGTAAGGAATAGGTGTACTTACTTCACAGACTTCTCTGAGGGGGAAATGCCTTCATATATGCAAAGTATGTAGAGCAGTGCTTGGAACACAGTAAGGACCATATACATATTAGTTATTCAGATCATCTTTTCTGAATTCAAATTGTAAAATAACCTTTTGCTATGGGGAAGCAGCTAAGACATGTACTATTAATAAGCAAGCTCCACCCTACTATGAGAGGGGTTTTTTTAGAAAGGGAGAAAAGAGCCAGTAGAGGAACATTGGCACAAAGAAACCCACAGAAAAAACCTTCAAAAACTGAATTTGGGATATGATTTTGATTTTTTGGTGTAGAGGTTTTCACATCCCCCACTGCACCGCTTCTTCTGCTGTTGCTTTTATGGAGAGAAGAACAAGTGTGAGAGGCGATCAGGTTTAGATGGCTACAGCAGAGATGAAAATCAGGCCCCCACTGACTGTACAGTCACTGTCACTTTGAAGCAAAAATGACTAAGGTTAGTCTAATGTTGTAACAATTTCATTTTCCTACTCAGGATTTTCCTGTCAGGATAAGGTAAACTAACAATAGTGCTGGAAGGTCATCTAGTCCACATCTGTCATTAAAATAAAAATGGGCTTGTGAGGTGAAGTAACATGCCCGGGGTTCCAGCTAATAAAGATAAATCTAGAGCCCAGTGTATCCAGAACTTTCTACTCTACCTGCTGCCTCCCAATTAAGAAAAATGGAGAAAGAAATCTAAATGTTGGGAGACAAATAACCTCACCTTGTTCTGTAAAGTCATTTCTAAGATCCTTTCCAGCTCCCAGAAATCCTATTCTCGGCTCTAAGCTCCCAGCCGTGTGTTTGGAAGGTTTCATTTGACAGTTTTCCTCTAACTATGATGAGGTTAATGTTTATATTTCTTAACTGCAGTAAAGATTTATTTTTTGTCTAAAGCTAGGTAGAAACTTCCTGACCAAGATGCAGAGCTTTAAACTTTCAAATTCTTCTGCTCTGAAGGGAAGTGCATGGACTTGAAATTGTATATCGTATCCGTGGTGGGTCAAGTTAGCCATTGGGCCTTAGTTTTATTAGCTGTAAATATTAACTTCATTGAACTGTAGTTCTGACTGAAAGTGTGAATTTGCCTGAACTGTAAAATAATTGAAACCTGGGGCTGGCCCCGTGGTGTAGCGGTTAAGTGCACGCGCTCCACAGCTGGTGGCCTGGGTTCGGATCCTGGGTGCGCACCGATGCACTGCTCGTCAGGCCATGCTGTGGCGGTATCCCATATAAAGTGGAGGAAGATCCACATGGATGTTAGCTCAGGGCCAGTCTTCTTCAGCAAAAAGAGGAGGATTGGCATGGATGTTAGCTCAGGGCTGATCTTCCTCACAAAAATAAAAAAAATAATTGAAACTCAGCAGAAATTCTGGCCATGCTACACAATGTCCTCATGATGACAGCAAACCAAAATTGCTGGAGATAAAGTAGCTCTTGGACAGAAAATGCAACACATGCCTTTGTTGGTGTCTTCCTTTTTCCTTTCAGAAGTCCATTTATTAAGATCCCTTTTCTTCAAATGCTTTTTAAGAGTTAGCAGAAGTGAGAAATTTAACCTCTCCTTTTCTGATTTTGAGGACATGATGCTGATGCAATACTTTGATTTTGAACTTTCTGTCCTAAAAGGCAATTTGTTTTTTGAAATTCAATTCTATAGGTAGTTGAATGGGGAAAGAGTGTGATACACTCCAGATTTCCCAAGTTGAGGAAAAAAAGCAGACTTCTTCCTTCCTCTAATGCAAAAGGTCTAAAGAGATTGAAATCCTAGCAATCAAGAAATAGCCTTCCTCTGAGGAAATCAGGAAAATGCCATGAAGCTGAGGTTTTGCATTAAAGTAATCATTGAGATGATTTATGTTTTTCCTGTAATGTATTTTCTGAACCTTCAAAAGTATTGAATAGTTTCAGTGTAGTGTAACATAAATGATAGAAAATGAATGCTTTTAGTATCAGATTTTTAAACCCCCATTCTCTCCTTTGTGGGGTTTCTGGAAAGCTAAAAGAAAAGCCTATTTTTCCTTTTGATAACTATTCCTCTGCCATCATAAGAAATGCACAATATTCCCAAGACACAATGTGTTTTGTGTGGACAAAATCCCAGTTCTGCAGGCTAAAATTCAGTTGAATAACAAGGATGAGTCTATGGAGAGAAAGTAAACAAAACAGTGTTTTGCCCTGAAAAGCGCATGGACTTGGGGATCAGTCTTTCCTCCTCCAAAGTTTGTTATTTGGACCTTAGTTCAGTTACCAAACAGATCTCCAGTCCTCAGTGTTCGCCTGTTAAAAGATGATGCTAATACCTACTTTCAAGGGTTGTGGCAGGTTTGAAAGAAGCACTGAGTCTTTATAGATTTGCTGCCTTGTGAAAAAAAGGTTTGAAGTGCTTTACAAAGGTAAAGATGCAGTACAAAATAAGTTAAAAATAGGTGAGTGAACTGAAGTAAAGGAAGATTGGGAGGAAAGTAGGATATGACTGTGAGCAAAGTCTGTACAGAGTCTAGTCCATTACCTGATATGTGGGGATCACACTTCAACAGTGGTGGTCAACCAGAGGTGATTTGGTCCCTCAGGGGACATTTGGCAATGTGTGTAGACATTTGGGTTGTCACATGGGGAGAGGAGATGCACTCAACAATGAAGAATTATCCGGCCCTAAATGGCAATAGTGCCAAGGTTGAAAAAGCCTGCTCTGCCACATGCTAACTCCGTTATACTTTTTTTCTAGCACCAAATAAATGTTATAGATTTTGGAGGAAGGAGAGAATTCTGAGGGCTAAAGTTATCCCAGAAGCTTCCAGAGAGTACAGGCATATCTCGGAGATATTGTAGGTTCACTTCCAGACCACCGCAATACAGAAAATATTGCAATAAAGCAAGTCAAATGAATTTTTTGGTTTCCCAGTGCATATAAAAGTTGTGTTTACACTATAGTCTATTAAGTGTATGATAGAATTATGTCTAAAAAAATGTACATACCTTTATTAAAAAAATACTTTATTGCTAAAAAATGCTAACCCTCATCTGAGCCTTCGGCCTGTCATAATCTTTTGCTAGTGGAGGGTCTTGCCTCGATGTTGATGCCTGTTGACTGATCAGAGTGGTGGTTGCTGAAGGCTGGGGTGGCTGTGACAATTTCTTAAATAAGACAACAATGAAGTTAGCCATATCAATTGACTCTTCCTTTCATGAATGATTTCTCTGTAATATGTGATGCTGTTGGATAGCATTTTACCCACAGTAGAACTTCTTTCAAAATTGGAGTCAATCCTTGCAAACTCTGCCGCTGCTTTATCAACTAAGTTTATGTAAATTCAAAATCCTTTGTTGTCATTTCAACAATCTTCAAAGCATCTTCACCAGAAGTAGATTCTATCTCAAGAAACTACTTTTCTTTGCTCATCCATAAGAAGCAACTCCTTAGCTTGTTGAAGTCTTATCATGAGATTGCAGCAGTTCAGTCACCTCTTCAGGCTCCACTTCTAGTTCTAGCTCTCTTGTAATTTCCACCACATCTGCAATTACTTCCTCTACTGAAGTCTTGAACCCCTCAAAGTCATCCATGAGGGTTGGAATTAACTTCTTCCAAACTCTTGTTAACGATATTTTGATGTCTTTCCATGAATCACAAATGTTTTTCATGGCATCTAGAATGGTGAATCCTTTCCAGCAGGCTTCCAGTTTACTTTGCTCAGATCCATCAGTGAAATCACCGCCTATGGCAGCTATAGCCTTACAAAATCTATTTGTTAAATACTGACTTGAAAGTCAAAACAAGTTCTTGAGTAATTCATGGGCTGCAGAATAACATTGTGTTAGCAGGCATGAAAACATTCTTCTCATTGTACATCTCCATCAGAGCTCTTGGGTAACCAGGTACGTTGTCAACGGGCATTAATATTTTGAAAGGAATCTTTCTTTCTGAGCAGTAGGTCTCAACCGTGGGCTTAAAATAGTCAGTAAACCATGTTGTCAACAGATGTGCTGTCATTCAAGCTTTGTTGTTCCATTTATAGAGCATAGGCAGAGTAGATTTAGCGTAATTCTTAAGGGCCTTAGGATTTTCAGAATGGTAAATGAGCATTGGCTTCAACTTAAAGTCACCAGCTGCCTTAGCCTCTAACAAAGCTTTGTCCTTTGAAACTTTGAAGCTAGGTGTTGACTTCTCTTCTCTAGCTATGAAAGTCCTAGCTGGCATCTTCTTCCAATATAAGGCTGTTTCATCTACATTGAAAATCTGTTGTTTGGTGTAGCCACCTTCGTTAATTATCTTAGCTAGATCTCCTGGATAACTTGCCACAGCTTCTACATCAGCACCTGCTGCTTCACCTTGCACTTTTATGATATGCAGACATCCTTCCTTAAACTTCATGAACCAACCTCTGCTGGCTTCAAACTTTTCTTCTGCAGCTTCCTCACCTCTCTCAGCCTTCATAGAATTGAAAAGAGTTAGGGCCTTGTTCTGGATTAGGTTTTGGCTTAAGGGAATGTTGTGGCTGGTTTGATCTTCTATCCAGACTACTAAAACTTTCTCCATATCAGCAATGAGGCTCTTTTTCTTTTTTTTTTTTGTGAGGAAGATCAGCCCTGAGCTAACATCCGTGCTAATCCTCCTCTTTTTGCTGAGGAATACCGGCTCCAAGCTAACATCTATTGCCAATCCTCCTCCTTTTTATTTCCCCAAAGCCCCAGTAGATAGTTGTATGTCATAGTTGCATACCATTCTAGTTGCTGTATGTGGGACACGGCCTCAGCATGGCTGGAGAAGCGGTGTGTCAGTGCGTGCCCGGGATCCGAACCCGGGCCGCCAGTAGCAGAGCGCGCACACTTAACCGCTAAGCCATGGGGCTGGCCCCTGTTTTTCTTATCATTTGTGTATTCACTGGAGTAGCATTTTTAATTTCCTTCAAGAACTTTTCCTTTGCATTCACAACTTGGCTAATTATTTGATGCAAGAGGCTTAGCCTTTGGCCTATCTAGGCTTTTGACATGCCTTCCTCAGTAAGCTTAGTCATTTCTAGCTTTTGATTTAAAGTGAGAGACATGTGACTCTTCCTTTCGCTTGAACACTTAGAGGTTATTAATTGACCTAATTTAAATATTGTTGAGTCTCAGGGAATAGGGAGACCCAAGGAGAGGGAGAAAGACAGGGGTTGGCTGGTCAGTGGAGCAGTCAGAACACATACAACATTAATGAATAAGTTCACCATTTTATATGGGCACGATTCATGGTGCCCCAAAATGATTGCAATAGTGACATCAAAGATCATTGATCACAGATCACCATAGCAAATGTGATAATAATGAAAATATTTAAAATATGGCAAGTATTACCAAAATGTGACACAGAGACACAAAGTGAGCAAATGCTGTTGGAAAATGGCCCCAATAGACTTGCTTGACGCAGGATTGCCACAAACCTTTAACTTGTAAAAAAACACAACGTCTGTGAAGTGCAATAAAGCAAAGCACAATAAAATGAGGTATGCCTGTATATGGGACTTGAGCTGAGCTGTGAAGAATCAAGAGGAGTAGTAGAAGACACATGAGGACCAGGGAGTGGGGGAAGATTGAAGTAACGACAGAAGATAGGGCACTTCCCTTCAGTTTCAAGATGACAAGCTGAGCCCTTGCTGCAGTAGCCCCCACCCAATAGGAACTCACTGATATGATTTTAAAAAATTATAAAACTTATTTTATACATAGCCGTAATTTATAGCAAGAATGGGGCTCATTAGTGGACCAGACATTGGATGAATCTTTATTTAAAAAAAGGAGGAGGGGAGAAAATGGGAAAATAGAATGATAATTGGAGGCCCATGGAAAATTCTGCCGTAGAAAATGGCACCACACCATGTCAACTCGCCAAACATTTGATCAGGATAAAGACAAGAAGGAAAGAGGTAGATTGTACTATTTTTGGTTAAAAAGAGCATTTGTTTAAAGCATTGATCCTTCACCCTTGCTAGGTCATGAAGCATGGACCCTTTTGAGATTGATAAAAACCATGGATCCTATCTCCTGAAAAATGCACATACTTATCCTAAATTGTGCATAAAATTTCAGCAGGCTCTTGGAGACTCACAAACCTCGGTACAGTATGCTTTGTCTACACGGGTGCTTTTTCTCCCAGCAAGTAGCCATTCCAAAGTGCAGATGTTTTCACTGTTTTCTTTCAACTACAGCCTGGGAGGAACCATTGCAAAGGCTTGGCAGATGGGATTCAGGGAGCCTGTACCAGGTAGACAACTCAACTTCGAGTGGTAATCGCACCCTTTGTTGGATCTGGTTTGGAAACTGAGATGCCCATTTGTTCCCGGAGCCTAGCGTTTCCCAGCCCCTTGTCTGGGTTTCTCTGGGGTTAGGACCTAGTCTTACTCCTGCGATAGTGTCTCTAGAGCAGGTCTCTGACCATTAAAGCCCCACCTGGTAACTACGGTCCTTCCACCAATGGAGAGACTCGTCTGATGCCCACTGTCTGCCTTCAGGAATTCTCCATTTTGTGCAGCCCTTGGATTCCCCATCTCTGTGCTCCTGCCATCCACAGGAGCAACAACGTTTCTTCCCTCGCCCCTTGAACCTGCTGCTGCCTCCTTCCCTTGACTGCCCACTGCAGCAGCTTCACCCAGTGGATACCTCTAAGTGCCAAACTCTATTTTATTTCTGCACCCAGTTGTGGTGCACACCAAAAACAGTTCTGTTTTTATTGATAAAAATAATATCTGCCATTTCTCAAGGTCTTACTTTGTGCCAGAGGGTGTGGTTAGCCCTATATATACAAGGTTTCATTCAATTCCTTGTAAAGATCCCGTTTTACAGATAAGGAATCAGAGCAGTTAAGTAACTTGCCCTAGATCACAGAGCTCATCTATTTACATGATATTTGAACCCAGGTATCTTTGTTCTAGAACCACAGCTCTGAACTACTCTATGCTTCCTCCCTGAAGATGTCCTTCCCATGTCTTCCCCAGTGGTGTTGGTGTGTTGCTTTTTCAGGTCCTGGTCCCTTTTGTTCTTCCTTGTCTTTTTGTAGGTAACTATCATACTTGCACAAGCCCTGAGAGGTAAGGAGATTCCTTCAGCATCTTAAATCAGGATGAATAAAAGAAAGGTGGTCTCAGAGATAGAGAGAGGTTAAGTCAGGAGAGGAACTGTGAGAAAGGGATGACATACTCTATTTTAAACACGTTGAATTTCAGCTGACCACTGCAAAAGCAGTAAAAGCTTTTCCTTTCAGCAAGTGTCTCACCAGAAATGTGATAGCGATTCTTAGGAAGCATTTGGCAAATCTAATGTTTAGCAGATTTGCAACAATCGCTATAAGCTCAAATGGAAGCTATTTTCTGGCGGTGCACTCGGCCCTCCAAGGGGGAGTGGGTTGTTATCCTTGGAGCGCAATGGCAAGAAAGGTATGAAGGACAGCAACATTCATTCCAGTATAAAAAATAAATAAATAAAAGAAGAAAGATGACTGAGGCCCTCTCTGCTGTATTTCGTGTACCTCAGGGTGTTGGTTGAAAGACACCAACCCAGAATGGGTTCACAGAACACATTGGGTTCACAGAAAGTTTCACCTTAATCTGGGCACTCAGTGATTTCTTTCTTATATTTGAACTGCCCACCTGTTGGGCTTTTGAAGTTTGAGATAGTAAAAGAATAAAAAAGAAAGAGCCCCTGCAGTTTTTGCATGAATTTTATTGAATTCAGCCAAGAGCCCTTTGGCATGAAGAGTGCTGGCTTTGGCCAGCGTCCAGAAAACATGTCTTAGGAGGATCCCCTCTGTTTTTGTTTTGGAGCAACTTTGCGCAGTTAATCACAGCATTATTTACAGTTATAAAAAGTTGGAAACAACCTAGAGGTCCAACAAATAGGAAATAGATCATTTGTAGTATGCAAGCCTGACAGTATATTATACAATACTAAAAATAACTCTGCCTCCAGTGTAGCAAAACTGGGAAGTGTTTATGTTCTAATATGTAGAAAAATGATGCTGTGTTTTGTTGTGCAAAATGGAAATGGACATGTAAGCACCTTCAAAAGGGCAGGAGGATTATGAATGGCTAAACAAGTTATTTCCTTTATTGTTTTTGTTGTAACAGCTATGTTATAAATAGCAGAAAATGTAATCAAAACTTGCATGACCAAGAAGCCCTCATCACATAAATATGCTCCAGTGTCTCTCCCCTCATAAAAACGCCACCAACTTTTCATCCTATTGCAAAGACCATATTATTCTTTCCTTCTCTCAACAGCTAAGCTTCTTCTAAGAAGTTTCTTTTACCTTCTCACTTTGTGTTTTCTCCTCAATCTATTGAAATATGCCTCCTGCCGGGTCATTTCTTTGAAATTGTTCACATCAAGATAAGCAAAAAACACCTTGTTGCTAAAAGAGCCTTCAGTCTTTGTTGCATTTGGTATTTGGTCCTGCCTTCCTTAGTCATGCCATTCCCAGCTTTCGGATCTCTGTTTCCTCACAGGTCTGTTTTCAGGCTCCTGGTTTCCGTTCATCCCTCAATTTTACTATTTCTCCAGCTTCCATACTAATCCCCCTTTCCCCATCACTACATGTTATCTCTTGTTGAGCTTTCTCACAGTCAGTCTATATTATCTGGTGAATCCCAAATCTAGCCTTCATCTCCAGAGCTCATGTATTAGTTATCTATTGTGGCATAACAAATTACCCCAAAACTTAGTGGTTTAAACTGACACATATTTATTACCTTACAATTGCTGCAGGTTAGGAATCTGGGCACAGTTTCACTGGATTCTTTGCTTCATGGCTTCTCACAAAGCTCCAACTAACGTGTCAGCTCATGGTCAGCTGTCTCATCTGAAGACTTAAATGGGGAAGCTTACTGAGAAATTGTAAGCAGTATTCAGTTCCTTGGAGGTTTTTGGATTAAAGGCCTCAGTCCCTTGCTGGCTGTTGGCCAGAGTTCACCCTCAGTGCCTTGCCATATGCACCTCTCCAATAGGACAGCTTGCTTCATCTAAGTGTGCTGTGAAAGCAATAGGAAGAGTATACTAGCAAGATAGGACTCAAGTGTGTGTATCCTAATCATGGAAGAGATATATCCTCAATGTTTCCATATTCTATGGGTCAGAAGCAAATTATCAAGGAGAAAGTATGACAGAAAGCCTGAGTACCAGGAGGTGGTGCTCATCAGGGCCATCATAAAGACACCTACCATAACTCTAAACCAGATATTTCACTTCCCACTTGTACACAGATGTGCAAGTCCCATTAGCCAGTGCAAAGTGCACAAATCTGAATACATCACCTTTTTCCCATCCCCAAAGAAAGCTCATTTTCAGCCTTTTAGTTAATGGCACCACCATTCACCAAGTTTCCAAAATCAGAAACCTAGGTATTATCATTGATTTATTCTTCTTCCTTACCCCCAACATTCAATGTCATGACCGCCTACTAATTCTAATTTCTGTATACATATTACATCTGTCTCTCCACACACATCTGTTTAAACTGTCATGATCTGTAAGTTGTGTCACTGCTATAGCCTCCTAGCATACCTTCCTACTTCCAGCCTTACCCTCTTCCAATTCTCACCACAGTAATGGTGACTATGTCACTCTCCTTCTTAAAATCTTTAATGAGCTTCCCATAGCTCAGGAATACTTCAAGGTGAACAAGGACTAGTAGTGTGAAAATGAACATTCAATAAACCTGTGGTTTTCATAATGCAGGCTACAGAAATATAAACTCAGAAGAATCTTCTTGGCTGGGAGGGATACACGGAACTTAAGTGACAAATATTATGAAGGGAATAGCTTTTTATTTGAAAAATATCCAAACTTCTTAATAGGATATGAGTGGTTTAGTGTGGTGTTTCAAGTACGGGGGACATAAGCTCAAAACAGTTGTATTTGCAATAACGTCTATCAATTGTTCTTTAAAATATTGTCTTTTTGGAGGGCTGAATCTCTTGAAGATATTTTGGTCGCATCATATAACTTTCCAGGCATCTTCATTTATTAAGGTTTCATACCAGTTCTAAGAAACTCAGACCTTTTTATTATAACATTTCATTCTCTCAGGGTCTCTGCCAGCCCAGGATGACGATGTGAGAACAAGAAAATGTTCCTGTGCAGGTCCTGGAAGAGGCAGGGCCCTGGACATATCAGTTCAGAGCTCTAATTCCTCCCCCAAACCTATTCAGTTCTAGCTGCTTGGAATTTAAATATGTTGTGGTCTGGTTTTTAACAAATCCCATCCTATTTCCAATCTGACCATGAAGTGGGGATGGTTAAGAGTGAAAATGGCATTTCCTAATCAGTTGTGACGTGATTGCTTGTCAAATATTTCCCTGACTGTTGTTCCCACGTTGTGTTGATGCCAGTTCTGGAATGTTTGTCTGGGAGCTGCCTATGCAGAAGCAGACCTGGGGGTGCCAACCATAAACTAGAGCCCAGACACCTGTTCTTATTTCAGTCTGTGCTGTCCGTGCCTTCAAGACATAAGTCACTGGATTCCCTAAAATACTCCTCATCCTTAAACTCAGTTTAACTGGATCAATTTCCCGGGCCTGGAAAATGGTTCATACTTGTTATCCTGACAGGCCCATTCAAAAATGAGATATGAAAAATAACATTTTCATAGGGACATATGGGAAAGAACTATTAAAACCCTTAAGACGTGGTTTGGCAATGACATTTTCCCTTTCAGAAATGAGTAGTGTTTCTGGCCCTTGCTGTAGTACTTTGTAGCTGGCAGCTGAATTATCTTGGCCTCTGCCCAAAAGTCTGGCCTCGAAAGCTGATCTTCAAATCTCCTGTGTTAAAGAAGGATTTAAAACATTTAATGGCCATCCATTTACATGTAAAAAATGAGACATTATATTAACCTGATATGAGATGCTGTGCCATAATAATGGCCATAATAATAGACAAAATAACTACCTTTTGCATGGTAGTATATTGTTTATTATAGTTGTTCAAAACAACCTGTGAGGGGCTGCCCGGTGGCGCAAGCGGTTAAGTGCGCACGCTCCGCTGGGGCGGCCTGGGGTTCGCCGGTTCGGATCCTGGGCGCACACTGACACACCACTTGTCAAGTCATGCTGTGGTGGAGTCCTATATAAAGTAGAGGAAGATGGGCATGGATGTTAGCCCAGGGCCAGTCTTCCAAGCAAAAAAAGAGGAGGATTGGCAGATGTTAGCTCAGGGCCGATCTTCCTCACAAAAATAAAAAAATTAAAAAATTAAAAAAAAAAAAAAATTTAAGGGGCTGGCCCAGTGGCGCAAGCGGTTAAGTGCGCGTGCTCCGCTGCGGCGGCCCGGGGTTCGCTGGTTCGGATCCCGGGCACGCACCGACGCACTGCTTGGCGAGCCATGCTGTGGCGGCGTCCCATATAAAGTGGAGGAAGATGGGCACAGATGTTAGCCCAGGGCCGTCTTCCTCAGCAAAAAAAGAGGCGGATTGGCAGATGTTAGCACAGGGCTGATCTCCTCACAAAAAAAAAAAAAAAAAACAACCTGTGAGATAGATATCTAAATAAGATAGATTGGTTTTAACAGCTGATTTTACAGATATAAAAACAGGTTTAGTGAGACCAAAAGCCTGACTCAGGGTATTTGGAGGAACCAGTACTTGAACCCACAGCTTTATACTTAAGCCTGTTTTTGTTCTATTTTACCACATTATTTTCAATGTTTATTATCTGAAATGCAATGTAGTAGGCATTGAGTTAGTAATTCTTCCTTTAACTATACCTGACAGAAAATTATACACCACTCTTAGCCAGTAAAGACTTGGAGAATTATTTATGCCTTCCTCAGCATTAGTAATTTTACACTATTTTTGAAGGTAATTATTTCACTCATGACTGATCTGTTATAAAACAGGTGTGGGCTTGGCTGTCTACAAATATGCCCATAAGTAAATATGTTCTGGTGCCATAAATTAGGATCACCCACCTTCTTTTTTTCCCTAGAAAATTTGTTTTAACTAGAATCCCCTGCCTCTGTGAATTCACCATCCTCTAACCCATAGCCTCATATTACTTAGTGCTTTGAGACCTCTAAATGGGATCTTTGTTATGAGACAAGGACATAGCTTATCTCCTCTGTATTAAAAGCCAATAGGAGATGGCCCTGTGGCTTAGCGGTTGGGTGTGCGTGCTCCGCTGCGGGCGGCCCGGGTTCGGATCCCAGGCGTGCACCGACGCACCACTTGTCCGGCCATGCTGAGGCGGCGTCCCACATACAGCAACTAGAAAGATGTGCAACTATGAGATACAACTATCTACTGGGGCTTTGGGGAGAAAAAGGGAAAAAAAAGGAGGAGGATTGGCAATAGATGTTAGCTCAGAGCTGGTCTTCCTCAGTAAAAAGAGGAGGATTGACATGGATGTTAGCTCAGGGCTGATCTTCCTCACCGAAAAAAAAAAAAAAAGCCAATAGCATTAACTTACTGTCTTTCAATTTGATAACAATTCCGGCTTATTTCAATCCTGTGCATATTGCTTCCTATAATTCTTTGTTGTTTTTCTTGGAGAAGGGAGATTAGAAATTGGTGAGGGAAGTGTCAAATGAAACAGTGTTCAAACCTATGCTTGTGAAGCAATTGAGGATCTCACAGGTGGGTTGGTGTGGGATAAAGTGAAGCAACAGTCTAATATACAGATTCCAATGGAACATGGTGATGTGATCTAGGCAGCTTTGATATTTAAGGGAACATCTACAGTTGATGGAACATGGTTGCAGGAGTCTCCTGGGCACAAATGAGGGCAGTAACATGGTTCAAAATTTGGGAAAAGATTCCCAGTTAGTGCCTGGATGAAATAGGTAGGCATAGTGTCAGGACCTAACAAAAGTAACAGGTAAGCATAGTATCTGGACCCAGGAAAATGGGCCGGGGCTCTGAGGGGGAACTGGAGGACAATCTAGGGGAGTGTTCAAGGTTCTGGGGAGGAGGAAAGGCTGCAGCTTTGGGCCTGGGTTTCCCCCAACATATATTGGATTTTAACAATGCTAAATAGACCCACCTGCCGATGAGGATGGAGTCAGTGGGGAGAAAGATTTTGTGCAGGGAAATAGTATAATCAAATCTTTACTTTGATAAAATTTTTAAGTGTTGTTAAGGAAAGTTTGTGAGGAAGGGAAGACTAGAAACAGTGAGATCAATTAGGAGGCTGCTGCTATCTTCAAAACATTGTCTGTCTCACCTTCATCCTTGTCAGACTTCTTTTTCCAAATATCTGTAGGATGGACTACCCTTACCAAATATTTTAACACTTATTATCTGTTTCTGTATCATGCCTCCCTAATGAGATTGTAAACTTTGGCAAATTTGCTGAATTTAATAGCATTAGGTTCATTATAAACAATCAGAAATATACATGGATGCTTAGCGGTGAAAAATACAAAGTGCTACAAATAAAGCATGGCCTGAGCAGAGAAATGGAGGTATAAGATGTTATATTCAAGGATATAGATATGCCAAAAAGGGAAAAATTGATTGATTCCTACAGCAAGGTGCTATCGAGTGGGCAACTTTTTGAATCACAAGTCACATTGACTTTCTTATGTTTAGTGTTTGAAAGGTATATTATTTTATATCTTTTTCATGCAACTTGTTTGTGTTTTTATGTGTTACTTGTAAACAATATATAGTTGGGTCGTTTTAAATCTAGCCTGACAGTCCTTGAATTTTGTTAGTGTGTTAAATCAATTTACACTTAATATAGTTATTAAAATGGTTGAATTTAAGTCTACCATCTTGGTGTTTAATTTCTATTTGTCTCATCTGCCCAATCCCCCCCTGTTCCGTCTATCTTGCCTGCTTTGGATGATGTAGGCCTTATTATTGCCTTAGTTATATTCTGTGCATTGCAGTCTTCAAATTCGCCAGTGGGAGTGATGCCACTTCATAATTAGTGTGAGTGCTGGCATCCTGGAGGTCTTCCTGCAGTTCTCCTGTAGACTTAGGTAGCCTTGTGCACCTATCTCCAGGGAGGAGTGATTTTTAGCAGCACTCCTGCCCCTCCTCCAGTGATAGAATTCTATCTCCCAGAACTCAATGTCTGGGATGCAGAAGGCTTATCTTTCTTCACCATCAGACTTAGGTAGCCGTCCACACTTGCACCACAGAGTGTCTATTATTTCCTCTTCTCTGTCCCCAAGCTTTCTTGTGAGCTCTTGGCGAAGACTTGGGGGAAAGAGTTGGTGGGTAGATGTGGAGATCTTTGTGCCTCAACATTTACAAATTAATTGAAATTCCATCTACTTTCTTCTTACCCATATCTATAGCAGCTTCCTCTTCCTCTCACTGTTCTGCCAAAGGTGAGTCCTTTCTTTCATCAAAGAGGCTTGTCACCTTTTGTATTTCAGTTCATTAGGTTACCTTGTGTCATCAGTTCTCTAATAGGCTAAAAAAATTTTATGGTTTTGTATATTATCCAGCTTGTCTTCATGATTAGAGTGGAAGCAGCATTCTCCTCTGACTTTCTATATCCTAAGAAAATGTAGAACTCAGATGATGCATTTTCCATACTTAACACAATTGCTGGCACACAATTGATGCTCAAAAAACATTTTTTAGTTGAATAATATTACTAGCCCCATCTACTAATTATACAGCTTTAAATTATTGTTTAATTTCATCTGTGCTTAAATTCAGATATTGTTTTGGAAAGAACCAGTGAAATAAACTCTAAAAATCACTCCATCATATCATATACTTGGATAAGTAGTTGAAAGGAAAAAGAGAATTCTTCCTTTGTGCTGGATAAGAGTAAACAAGGGCAAAGAAAGAGTAGACCTTCTAGAAGGCAAGCTTTTATGATAATCAAAGATACTCTGGGATAACCTGTTCTAAATATTACTACAAAATCTAATGAAGAGCAAAAATGCTAGTATCTCCATAATTCCTTTGTCATGGGTAATACACCTCTCTCCCTTTTCCAGACAGATCCTTGCCTCATGCACACACATAGGCATGCTTTATTTCTGGATCTTAGTAGTGAATCTGTGGGGAATAACCTCATATTGATCTCTGATAACTGCACAGACAGTCCGAAGTGTAAAGGATGGGGATATATTTAGAGGTCATCTAGTGGTTATGTAATATTCCATATAACAACATCTGGAAGTATAGTCATGGGAAGTGACCAGATCATTCTGCAATATATCTAGGTCAACAGCCCCACCTCTGAAAAATAGGCTGGTTGCCAAGGAGGGGGAAGAAGGACTTCTTTCTTCTTGTGACCAGAATAACAATGCCTTCATGTCCTGTAAAAGCAAAGACAGACTAAAAGATCATGAAACACACCTGGGTTACTAGAAATAAAATAGCTATCCCTTGTTGCCCCGGATCTATTACTTACTTACAAAGGTAGGCCCTGAGCAGACTTTGAGGGAATCTGGAACATAGAAATAAATTATTGAAAAAACAAGGAACCAAAAAGAATTCTGAGTTACATGAGAGGGTACAAAGAATATTCATGTTATCAGGAACTAAATTTGTTTAAACACAACATATCAAAGGGAAATTAATCACTAACGTATGCATATGTGTGTGGATGTATATGCGTGTATGTATACACATATGTATATACACACGTGTGTGTATGTGTGTGTGTGTGAGGGAGAGAGAGAAGAGAAATTGAGATGTGAAGGCGAATTGCCAAGAGAAATTTGAAGATTTTAATCATCAACTTTCAAACGGAAACTGGGGCTGTGCCTGATATGAAGATGAAACATTTTGAGCTCATCAGGCTTTCTTCCAGTTGGCAATTGTTAGGGTGTAGAATTCACAGCACATGGGTACTTCCTTTGTGTGCCTGTGCTTTGGAGATATTTAGGCTCAGGCCACATGTGTCCCACTGGAGCTCCCTCTCAGTCTGATCCTGCAAGTGCTGAATGCCTGACTGATCTCTTCATGAATCTGAAGCTGTTTTATCCCAAAGCATGACATGCTTTCAGTAACTCAAAAGTTCTTAGTCCTGCTATTAGGCTAGATTTTGCCTCACAAGAGAAAAGTGGGAGAACTATGCTTTCTGAAAACTGGCATGTATGGTAACCTTGTTCTGAACCCTTTAAAATCACCAAATGGTTTCATGGCTGCTATATATTTGTCTAGGTTATTTTGAGCCACATATACTTCTAATTTATTTGCACATGATATTCTTATTCTTAATTTTACTAGCAATACTGAGAGCTCACCTTTGTATCATAAAGTATTTTCTATTTTATCATCTGAGCCATCTTTATAAAAACCAAACTGGGCCAAACTATTTCTAAGACTGCACTGGTTAAAACCTTTACAAGATTACCACTGTCTTTGGGTTAAAATTCAACCTGCGAGTCAGTGTAACATAGAGGTTAAGAGCCCAAATCCTTAAGTCAGGCTGGCTAACTTCAATTCCAGGTTTTACTATATACTTACTCACCCATTGGTATTTCAGTTTCTTCATCTGGAAAATGAGAGTAATGATGGCACCCACTTCACACAGTTGTTAAAAATATTAAAGAAGATAATTTACCTAAAGTCATTCAGAAGTTGCTAGGCACGCAGTATGTTTGATGAATGCTAACTAATATCACTGTTGACACAGAAAGCAAGGCCCTTTGTGGTTGGAAACTTACTCAACTTTTAATGTACTCTGTGTCAGGAACTTTGCTAGATTTCTCCATATATGATTTTGTCCAATATTGACAACAATCCTATTGGATAGGTATTATCCTGGTTTTCAGGCATAGAAAGTAGGTATGTAATCATCACCAGCATCATCATTATCATCATCATCTTCATCATGTATTATTCCGATTTTATAGAGAAAGTAATCCCTTCATATGGACTTCAGTAATTTAAACAGAGGACATCACTCTGAAGAGAGAGAGAGAGAACATTGTTAACAGGAGCAGAGATAAGACGGTGCATTCAGTTTTCTGCTCCTGGCTCCAATATCTCCTTGAGACACAGCAGCACTGAAATTTCTCTGAATGTGCCCAGTATCCTTATAAAGAAATCCCTCTTTGGGCTAAAGCTACTTTTTCCTTATAAATTAAAAAGTCTTATCTGCTACTATATGGGAGACTACAGAGGATTAAAGTCTCAGAGATGGTGTGATAATTGGTCTTTGAACAAGGCATTAGGTTTGTTGTGGGGAGGACAAGAGGCAGAGATGCCAGATCTGTATACCAAAGGGTAGTTAAAGGGACAGTCTATTCTGAACCACAAGACATCCTATTCATCCTTCCCTCAATTCAATAGATGTCTGAATGCTTTATATTTATGCATCTAGAAGTTGCTACTGAAAGGACTCTATCCATAATATCGAAAATTCACTTGAAGTGGACTTGCAGCTTCCACTTCTAGATATGAATTTTTATGTCTATCTCCCTGGAAATTTTGCTCCATGACTAATTCGCATGCCTAGTAGGTGGGCAGCATGCTGCTGATGAGATCAATGCTGAGATGAATACACAGAATTGATGAGGTCTCAGAGAGAATCATAACAAAGCTGGAAGAAGCCCAGGGGACCCAGGGCACTGAGGCTGTTCTCGAGCTTGGCAGGGATAATGAACATCATAACTATAAATGCGCTCTGTCGGTATCACCAAACTCACATTCCACATCACGAATTCCCATTACCAACACTTCGTTCTGCTTGGTCCCATACAAAGCATCCTCAAATTTTATGTCAGGGAAAGAGTTAAGATCAAGACTTCTATATGGAAAGCCATATTCTAAACAGGATATGAGTTTCTTAATTGTTGGTGGCTCAAAACTAAGCTCTTTTGTTCTTTCTCTTTCCCCTCATGTCACCAATTTTATTTTATCTCTTCCATTAGTCTAGATTTCTTTTTTTTGTCTATACATGAAAGATAGAACTCTGGGACTGAAGTCATGGTGCTTCACCCACGTGACCTGATCAGATCAATCTCTCCTAGCTTTGACAATTTCATTACCTCCCCTGAGAGAGTTGAAAAATCTACTTTGTACTTATTGACCTTTGTGTGACAGGGAAGTGTCAACATTCATAACTATTTTTTTAAATACTTCTTCCTGGTGTAATATTTTTGAAGACATATTTAGTAACAAAAATCTCTTTTATCTACAGTTCTAATAGCTAATACTTTCTATTAATTAGCTATTCATTCCTCGTATCTATAATTCACTGATAATTTAAATTCTTCATAGTGAATTAAAGCAACCTTGCAAGATATATTGTCGAATAAAAACTCTACAAGATATATCATGAAAGAACAATTTACCAATTTATTGTTAATATATGCTTTTGTATTTTAATTACTTAAAAACTGGCAATTCATATGAACCACATTTGGAAAAATCTGCTCGATCGAAAAAAGTATAATCAAAGAAATTGGAGCAGGAAAGTCTTGAAATCAAGCAAGTTTAAGCCCTCCCTAAATATACATACTTCCATTTCTTGAGATAAAGCAACTAAGACTTAAAGAATAATTTTCTAAATTCATGGCAAAGTCAGGATTGAAATCTACACTTCCCATCTCTCGGCCCAGGGCCTTTTCCACTTCACCACCCTACCACAATACATCTTATTGCTTGACCTGTAACAGATAACTACAGATCTACAGTGAATAACTCAGCCTGTTATTGAGAGCAAACATTTATATAGTTGATCAAGGCGAGCTTATCATCTATTGGATAATAGGCCCCATGATCCCTGCCCCAATCCTCTCTGCTTTGTCTCTGAACCTATTCCCCCTTTAAAGCTTATTGGCCAGACCTACTCCGATGCAGTCATGTGGATTGGGAAATAGAATAAATTATCTGGTTTAATTAAAATAACAACAACAACATTGTATGCATTATCAAGAAAAAATATTATTTTGGCCTAAAAATTTCCTTCTGGGAGCCCAGGAGGGACGATTATGGAATGTTCTGCATTCTAAAGGCTGTGTTTGTTTTCAGTACATTTTAAGTGGAATATTTTTCACCCTTCTGAGTAGGGCAGACAAAGGCTTTAATTAAATAAATGTCACATGCAAACTCTTGCCCCCAAAGCCTTTATTGGCCCTAATTATCAAATACAGCTGTAGACTCTATCAATATTAAATGGTCTGTTTATTGTGTCCATTTATATCACACTCATCAGGGAGCATGTGGAAGGCACCCCAGAATGATCAGCTTTAATTAAAACTAGCTCAAATGGTGGAGAAACTATCCCATGCAAAAATGTGTCAGGTAAAAGAGGAAGTTTTAAAAAAAAAAAAGAAAGAAGAAGCATACTGGGAATATTACCAAGGCTTCTTTGGGAAAACTAAAGGAGGATATTTGATGATCTGATTGTCAGCAACTGCTGGAGAGAAGCTCAGGCATTTCAGGGCCCGGCTGAACTATAAGACAGGGGAGCCACTAAGTCAGAACATTTCTCTCCCCTGCCCAGGATTCCCGAGTGACTGCCAGGGCTCCACTAGGTTTCATTATAAATAGACTGGGAAGGAGAAGTGGCACATTCATTCAAACATATTCATTGAATTCTTCATTCAAGGAATTATGTAAAGGTAGATCTGGAAGTTCCTAGAAAGTTATTTTATGTATCTCAAACACAATATATAACAATTTTACTATTATTTATTCAATTTCTGCTGTGCTTTTATATAATATTCTTATCCTAACAACTCAGCACGGGTATTTTGCATTTTCCAGATAAAATATCTTAGGCTCAAAAACATTAAGTCCTTTCCAAATGTCATAGAGTTCGTACATGATGGAACCAGGATGTAAACTTCTGTCTAATTCCAAAGCCCAGACACTTTTCTCTATTCTATAGGGCTTCTCTATACTAATCAGAAGAATTTAATATTTTCGCCAATAGCTTATTAACATGGATAAATGAGCTGTAGCATTAAAGACCAACAAAGATGAGTTTAAATCCCTTCTCAGTTTCTTAATTTCTCTAAGCCTCAGTTTCTTCATTCATCAAATCAGTATACTAAATACTTCCTGAAAATTGGATTATATGGGATAAACTTTGTGAAAAGATTTTGGCCTGTGAAAAATGCTTGATAAATACTATTTCACATCCTATCCCCACTTACACTCTACCATGACACAATTTTGAAAGACACTTTGAGATGGAGAGTTCTTCATATCTCTTTGGAGTGTCATTGGACTTGCTAACATAAAGCCCCTTTGAAGGAGAAGATATATTGTCATTCACCCTTTGTGTTCTAACAGAAACATAAGCTCCTTTATTTGTTCTGTTTCCCAAGGAACAAATTGCTAAAGATGTGTCTCTTCAGTATAAAAATTGTGAAATTTGAAAGAAACAGTGATCAGACAATAATGGGAAAGCTGTAACAGTTTAGAATAGGCTTCTCAAACTTTTCCAGTGAAGTCCCCTTAAAGGCACAGCAGAATGAACTTGTGTCTCTATGTGGTTTAAATGCTCTACAGAAGCATGAAATTTATTTAAAGGATATGGTTTATCTTTAAAATAATGCAGTTTTGTACTCCTTAATATATACACTTTTTAAATTGAAAATCATTAAATCACTAAGTCTACTCCCCTCTCCCCCACCTTTCAAGTCATCCAGTCAGGTCCATGCTCCAGAAGATGTGCCTTCTTTATCTTGCGTCTCCTCATGCCTCACTGGAACATCCCTAAGAAGTCCTGGGGAAATTCAACATTCCAGCCTAAGAAGTACAAGTTTAGAAAGTATTTCAACCAAAGTAGAAAAAAGCCAAATAGTGATTTTTTTCCTTCTAGGAATTATTCCCGAAGTGATTGTCATGAAAATAAGTTCCTTTTTGGCATTAGACCTAACATACTGGTAATAGTCCCTGGGAGGGCAATTATTCCTAGATAGGGACAACAGAAAGGCAAGAGAAATGTAATTTAGGTTCTAAGACAACTATGCATTTTTCTATAAATGTCACTGTTTATGTATTAAACTATTAAACGTTAAATGCTTCAGTTAACTTAGTACTCAAATAAAAGCAAGATCTAATGAGAATGAGAAGTCCTAGTCTGGGGTCTTCCAGTTTTATAGCTGATTCCATTTCCTGGTTGACTTTTAAAGTGGATCCCGTAGTACATTGCTTAGATCCCTTGATCAAGCCTGAAGCCTTCAATTCCCCAGCCTCTGCAGCTACTGTGAATGTCACCCGGTTAGGGCTCTCAGGTAAGTCCCTGTCCAGAAATTGCTCTCTAAGGGCACCACCTGGTCAAAGATTAGGCCTGACTCCCTGAACAGAACATCCCTGAAGGGTCGCCCCAGCTCTAGGGCTCCCAGGCAGATTGGCTCTGTTTTTGCTACATCACAAGTCAACTTTTCTTCTTTTCCAATCCAACTTCCCTCATCCCTTTGCAGGAGCTGTTCCTGCCAAACAAATGTCTACCCTGGAGTCTCTTTACTAGAGAGCCCAGCCTATGACAGCTTCTCACACTAGCAAGCTAACTGCCTTCAATTCTCCCTACACAGTGATTTCCCAGGTTTCATTAGACACTGTGTCTGAATTTAAACGTGAAATTAAAATAACAACTATGTGAATCTGAAACATCATTGGTATGTGAATCGGTAACTGTAATCACCAAAGTGATTATTTTTAATTCAATTAGTTTTAGTGAGAGCATCCATTATGCTTCAGGCACTCAACTGTTTGAATTTACAGATTTAGTCTTATTACAACCATATGGTGTAAGTATTATCTTACTTGTTTAGCAAAGGAAGAAACTGAGATTTATTCACCTGGTTAAAGTCATGGTGTTAGTACATTGTGAAGTCAGAATTTGAACCCAGATCCTCTTTCTTCCAGTCTAGCTGTTTACAGTTTACTTTTGAACCTTTGTGCTGTTCACAAATATTTCCAACTCTGCCTTCTGAGCGCAGGGCAGAATTGCATTCTTACCCTCCTAATGTTAAGCGTGGCCATGCCACTTGCTTTGGCTAGTGAAATGGGAGCAGAAGAGCTGGTGCCGTTTTGCTTTACTTCCCTCCCTGCCACCACAGGGAACAGTGACATTCCAGATGGTAGTAGCTCTGTCAGTTTTTGTCCCTGAGTGAAGACCACATGGAACAGAACCCCCAGCACAACTCAAGAAGGGCATGGAGCACAAGTGAAAGTTTTAAGTGGCTACCCTCTGGGCATTGTTTGTGACAACAGCATAACCTAACATAATTGATACATAAATTATGACAAAAGGACAGATTTTTTTTTTCAAAGTATATAAGTTTATTGGGTAAAACTCTTAGCATAGGTAATTACCCAACGTCGTGCACATTTGTGAGTTGCTTCCTCAGAGTCCATTCACCTCTTTTTCTGCTAATAGGCCCCTGATTTTCCACTGGGGCAGTTACCCTCTCAGCCATTCAAGGGATGTTAAGCTAAATCCTAGCTCCAGACATGAGCCCACATTGGTTGAATCCAGTTCTATCTTCCTGGCTACAGTGATGGTTCAGGATTGGGCACAAGCTCTAATTTGGGCACTAGGAGCAAAAACCCAGGACTTAAGCAAGAGCTATTGGAAGAGACCCATTTTCTTCCTCTGAATGGGGAATAGGACTGCTGAAACTTGTGGCTGTACGAGAGCATCCCTCGGGGCCAAGAGGCCCCCTTGCGTGCACTGACGATGAAGTGGACTCTGGAGAAGGGAGAAAGAGAATCAACAAGAAACCACATCTTTTGTGACTCTGAGTAGCTGGATCTATCCTTATTTAAAATGAGCACTTCCTCTGGACTTTAAGTTTTGAGAGTGCTCAGATTCTTTAAGTCTATTTGAGTCTGATTTTCTGGCACTTGCAATCGAGAGTTCTAACCTATAAACTCACAGCTCCACCACCCAGAGAGAACCACTGTGGCCGTTTTAGGTTTAATTCCTCCCATACATTTTAATGCATCTATATATGTCTTTTTTGTGCCGTTGAGTTGATTCTGACTCCTAATGACACCATGTACAGCAGAACAGAACACTGCTCGGTCTTTTTGTGCCATCTTCTCACCTTCTAGTGCTCTATCAGACAATGCTCCACTGCTATTCATAGGAATTTCCTGGCCACTTTTTTCAGAAGTGTCTGGCCAGGTCCTTCTTCGTAGTCTGTGTTAGTCTGGAAGCTCTGCTGAAACCTGTCCACCATAGGTGACCCTGCCAATATTTGAAATACAGGTGGCATAACTTTGAATATCACAGCCACATGCAGCCACTACAGCATGACAACTGACAGATGGGTGGTATGGTTCCCTGATCGGGAAACCAACATGCTCTAGGGCAGTGAGAGTGTGGACTCTTAACCACTAGACCACCAGGGCTGGCTGCATCTGTATACACACAATAAATTTCCTTTATTTTTTTACTTTTACAAAATTGAGAAAATGTGTATACTCTTCTGAAACATTTCAGTTGATAATATTGTTTACATCTTTTTATGTCAACCAAATCTATCATTATCATTTTTAATTACTGCATAATATTCCATTCCAGGGGTATATCGTAAGTTGACAAATTTCCTACTAAGGAGCATTTAAATTTTTTCTTTTTTTCATATTATAAACGTGCTATTCTTTACACTAGTTATATTATCTCTTTAGGTCCTAGAAATTCTGTGCTGGATTACAGAATATGTACATTCTTAACGCTTTGTTGTATTTTACCAGATTATCCTCCAAGAGGAACATACAATTTATATTTCCATCAGTATGGAGATTGGTGTGTTTGATGGATAGAAGGAGGTGACTAAAGGCAAAATGCTGGATAAAAAGAAAATATTCATTTATTGAATATTATTGTTGATTATTTGCACAACACCATGATAGGTACTGGAGATATACTGGTGACCAAGGGCTCCTAAACTTGTTTCTCTGTATTTCTCCTTCTTCAATTTTGACAGGTTTGGAAAAATGTCTAGCTTATGGATGAAATAACTAACATCACATATCGTAATGTTACATAAATGACATCAGAGACAGCACTCTGGAGATAGTGGAGTTGCAACTTGGCACAGGTGGTGACATCACTGTATGGAACGTTGTTCACCCACAGTTTCCTTCCTATTCTCTCTTCTATACAGATGTGGCTAGCGGTCTGGAAATTTTATTTCTCAGGTTCCCTTACCAGCATCTTTTTAACTTAAGATATACTAGTAGAGAATTGCCATATTTGTTAGAATTGAAATATCCTTAACACTAGAATTTATTTTATAATGTAATATAATTGAAAGAGTTTGGGTTTTACAACTATGTAGATATAATTTAATTCAAATCTCTGATCTAACATATACTTGTTTCATGACCTGGGGTATTAATTTCTCTTTCTCAGCTCCTATTTACTCACCTATAAAATGAGGCTAATAATATTTGTGTTATAGCACTGATGTGATGATTTGATAAAATAAGGCCTATAAAGCTGTTAGCAAATTGCCTGACACATAGACGATACCAAATAGGTGTTTTACAGAAAGTGGTTCTCTGACCTCCTGCATCGGGAAGTCATTTTTAAAAATACAGATTCCTGAGGCCCATACCAGACCCATCAAATTAGAATCTCAGGGTGTGGTCTACATTTTTAACAAACTCCTTTAGCACTTCTTCTCTGAGATTAGAAAAGTATTGTGCTAGATGTATGTTAAATATTTCTGTCATATATATATATATATACACAAATGGTTCAAATAGCCAAAAAGCCTTCGATGAAATTCTTGAAATAATCTTAGAACCATCAACGGAAGTATCACCGTAGATGCATCAAAGTGAGCCCAACGGGGGATTTGGGGGAATGCAATACACACTTCAAAGCAATAGCTTCTAAAAGAAAAACCTTTGTGAATTATTTGTGTCTCTAAGGATCACATGAACAGTATAATCTGACTAAGGTGATCTTAGCTGATGAGAATCAGAGGAGGTCTGAGACTTGAAGACTGGCTGAAATCAGATGCCTATGAAATGGGGTGGCAGCCAGTGAAATCAAGGCAAAGACACTTCTATCAGAAACTCCTATGAGTAAACAATTATCCTGAAATTATCTGGTGGAATTCTAAGCTAGAAAGTTTATTTTTGTTGCTTTTCCCAACAGAGATGCCTTTGATGCCTGCTGGTTGTTTTCAGCAGCGCTGAGTGACTTTGGAGCTGCGTATTACCCTCCCAACCCCCTTATCACCAAGTCACTTTTCCCTTCTCCTCTCTTCCTGAGTTAATGTTTACACATGCCTATGAATTTACAGGCCAAAAAAGGGAACATTGAGAATAACCACGGAAGGAGGGGCTGACTCTAGTTCCAATGAAGCAATTATGCTTTCTTGTTTAAGAACAGGAGATTAAAGAGCACTTTGACTTTTAGTTTTGTGGATTAGAATGGGCAGGGTGAGGGGGACCTATACTCAATAGGATCGTGGAGAAAAGGGCGGGGGAATGCAGATCAGGGCTGGACACTGTGGCCTAAGACCATTGTGTAAAGAAGAACTGGGGCTCAGTGTAGCTTTGAGGGCCTAGAGTCCAAAAAGAGCTGCCTTCCTGGGCAGAGAGCTGGACAATGGAAAAGAAAAGTGGAATCAGAAAGTAAATGATCCAAAACAATAATTAATATTGATTAAACTTCTCCTAGAGGCTACTAACATTCTACTATTGTTGAATGTTTTATTTGGATTATCACATTTTTAATTTCCAAGAATTTTTTCTTGCTCTCTGATTGACAATGTATTGAGTGAGCATTAACAAAGGATTATTAAAATTCTGACGTCAACCAAATTGATACATCAGAATTCTCATGACAAATAGTTCATAATTATTATTCCACCCATTATGAAAAAGAAGAAATAGTACACACACACACACACAGTATACTGCTACGGCTTGGAGCAGAAGAGGTGAGGGGCCCACTACTCCTTCAGGCATCACACAGCTGCAAGGAGCAAGGACAGCAGAGACACGAACACATGATTTTGCTTCTTCCTGGCTCAAGATTTCATGCCTCGTAGGCACCATTTCAGATGTGTGAAAGCCCCGCCTCCCTCCTGCCCCGCCCGTGTTCTTGTATCATACAAGGAAACCATACCAACAATCCTCCAAATAACTGATACTGGATTTCCCCAAAATTTGTGTTGGTGAGGAGTCTTCAGTGATCTTAAATAAAACTGAGAAATTTAAAAAAATGTGACCTTACTTGTACCTTAAGTATTGAGGAGAAATTTGAACTTGCGTTCTAATCTCATTACAATTGCCTAAGTTAAATTGAGGTGAGCCCAATGTTTTGATTTCTGCCAGACATTGCAACACAATATAAGTATAAGGCAAGGCTGGAGCATTCTGATTCAGCATTAACTTGGGGGAATAAGTTGCTACGGTCATCATTTCTCCAGTCACTGAGAATGCGGAGAAGTAGGAATCAATTTGCCTTCACTTCCTTCCTTTCAAAGCCAAATCCAAAAACACAGAGAAAACTCTTCTGTTGCTTTTACCACTGTTGGTGAATTGGATTATCACTTAGAATTATGTCCAGTCCTTATAAATATCTGAGAGTAGCAACTGTGCTTTATTCTTTCATGAGCTCCCTCCTATAGCCGATACTGTTGGTTGCCTCATTCATCCACCCCTCCCTGGCACTCCCCTTTCTAGTTCGTGCCTACACAGTTCTACAGAAAGCCCCTATGATTCTCACCTAAGGGCATTCTTTAGACCCCAGCCCCCAGCAGGCCAGAAGTGCCAGGAGTTGATGCAGCAGGAAGCAACCCTCAGCCAACAAGAGATGGAAATTAGAGGATAAATGTACATCTCCCTTGCCCCTGGGGACGGGGAGGTGAATAACTTTGTGCCATGTTCTACGTGGTCTCCCTGAGTTCCCACTGGGACTGAGCCCTAGTTGCTCTCAATATTAACTTGCTTGATACAGTAAACTTTACTGGCTTTCTTGCATCTCCTATCTCTTACTCCCATTTTTGTATTGGTACTTCCTGGGATCACCTCCCAAATATACTATTTGCAGACAAATATTTGTTTTGGAGACTGCTTCAGGGAGCATCCAACCAGAGACACGTCCTTGGGATAGAAAGGGGATGTAATGAATACTCCATGGGTGACTAGGGTGGAAACTAAAAAAATTTAATGTAGCCATAAAGAGACATTGGTCCCATCAAAGGAGGCTGCTGGCTGTCCTCCAAGAGCCTCCCTCACTAGGGCACATTTATTGCCTTGCTGAATTTTCCCCAATCTGAGGCTTGCTGATCTTGTTAGATGTAGAGCAGGTTCATCTCTTGAGCAGAGTCATATCAAACAAGCTCATAGAACAGGTGTAAAACTCAAACACCAATTTATGCATTTACCATAAGAAATAATGGCCACAGGACCGGAATACTCAACCTCTAAGTGACCACTCCATACTGTTGCTAGAGGCTGACCTACATGGGATCCCAAATAGCAGCAGAAATGCATGAATAGCATGGAATTAGGACAAAGGAAGCCAGAGGCACCCAAGGTCTAAAGGGATTAGTCTCAGACTCTTTGATACCCACATCTGTGAGTAAGGACGATAGTGCCCATGAAAATAGAATCTAAAACTCCGTGGCAGAAAATCCCTGCAACCTTTCCACATTGGGGATCCCCTCATAAATAGGACTTGGAGATTATTGGTTAAATGTTAAAATCCTCCAGAAAATGCTCACATGTGGCATGCCTCTGAGACTCTCAACCGCTCCTTCTGATCCTCACATTCTGTCTTTAAATGTTAATAAATTCAATCAGATACAAGCCAGTTCTGCTGGACTGTAAATTATTCAGACTTGCTCAGTGATTTTGCATATGTCAGCTTTAATTTTAATTTCCAAGGGGCAAACCCATTTCTCTAGTATTTAGGGTGGGCAGGGCTAACAAACTACAGTGCCCACTTACTATGCCACCTACCCTATCCAGGCTGCATGGCATTTGTTCTCACAACCAGTCTATGAGCCCGATGTTACTATGCGTATTTTAGTCAGAAGAAAGCAGAGGTGCAGGGAGGCCAAGTTACTTACTGGAGGATGGAACTGGAATTCAAGCCCTGGTTAGTCTAAATTTATAACAGCTGCTCTTTCTGCTTTGTCACGCTACCCAAAGGCTGTGGTGTCAAGCTTCTATTAAAGAGTTGATTTGAAGAAAATCTGTCACTGCTAGAACAAAGTTTGACAACTTATAGGGTCCGTCTAGCTCTAAGAGTGTATGATTTTTTAATACACCTGGTTTTGTTAAACCTCAGAATTGAGACCTTTTTCTAAATAATCCTGACAAGAATTATTGCTCTTGGTTGTTCAGGGACAAGAACTGTCTGAGTTATCTTTCTAATTGCCTCAGTTTTTCACTCTACTGACCCTAGGATCACGTTATTCATTCACGTTACTCACCAGTCTCCTTACAATGCACATTGTGTCTGATATTGATGTTTCATAAGGAACGAGAGTAACTTTCTCAAGATTGTAAAAGATCTAATTACCTGTATTGACCCTGCCCAGAAGCAACCACAAACAATGCTGTAATTAACTGAGTTTGGCTATAAATGAGAAACATGTGAGTGATTTTTCTTACACAGGAAGAAAGGCAAACTCAGTAAGCTGATGAGTAACTTATTTAGCATTATGAAATTTGCTCAGTGCTTCTATATCTTCCCTTTTATCTTTCTGCTTTCCTTCCTTCCTCTCTTTTTCTCTTTCTATCTTCCTAATTTAAAAATGTTTATTTTTCCAATTATGAAATTAAATAGATGATCATCAAAGAAAGTTTTTGAAAATACAGGAAAATGGAAAGATAAAAAATATCCATTTTTGTACTATTTGGAAATGACTACAGCTAACTTTGTAATGCATCTTTCCTCTTTTTTGGGAGGGGCATGGCATGTCACACACTATTTATTGTTTGTTTGTTTTAAAGAATATCAGTGTAGGGCTGGCCCCGTGGCTTGGTGGTTGGGTGCGCGCGCTCCGCTGCTGGTGGCCCGGGTTTGGATCCCGGGCGCGCACCGACGCGCCGCTTGTCCAGCCATGCTGGGGCCGCGTCCCACATACAGCAACTGGAGGGATGTGCAGCTATGACATGCAACTATCTACTGGGGCTTTGGGGGAAAAATAAATAAATAAAATTATTAAAAAAAAAAAAAAAAAGAATATCAGTGTAGATGCCCTTTGGGGATTCTGTCTATTTCACAGTCTCCTTTTCCCAGCAGAGGTGAGTTTAGACAGGCCAGGAGGAGACAGCCAGGTGAAGAAAGACAAGCATACATGCAAAGGCTGTGAGGAGTGTGAACACAGGGTACTGGGGGAACAGCAAACGGTGCCGTAGGGCTGGAGTGTGAGAGGCTGGAAAAGGAGTGGTCAGAAAGTGAGCAGGGCCCAGGTGAATGTGAGCCCTGAATGCCAAGCTAAGAGGTGTGGACTCCAACAGGAAGGCCATGGGGAGAGCTTTAAGCAGGGTAGTAACATGATCAGAGCTCTAGAACGGTGCCTAGTACATAATAGGCACTCAGTACATATTTATCGAATGAATAAACGGAAGACTAAATGGCAGTTGTGCTGAAGTTGAAAGGCAATGAAGTGAGCTAGAGGCAGAGAAGCCAGTTAGAAAACTCTAATTTCCAGAATGACTAAGGGTCTCAACTAAGGTTCTGGAAATGGAGATAAAGATAGAATGGATTATAAGGAAATTAGATAAGGTTCCTCTCTCTCACCAAACATCCCCACTTGCCAGATGTGTGGGACACCTCTGCTTGGTGCCCTATGCTACTCTGCATAAGCCTCTTTTATCCCACTTCTCAGATTAAATTGAAACTTTTGGTTTAATTGACTGTTGGATGAATTAGTGGTTAAATTAACATGCAGAGAGTGTTGGTGGCTTTAAATGCAAATGTACCTGAGATAAATTTCTATCCTCGAGGCATCTACTCTATTAAATTCCTATAGATCTGAGTATCTGCCAGGTCCTTGCCTGAACTGGAAACACTCCTATACACTAGAATTTGGAAATGCTAAGCAAGCAAAAACTTTCTCTTTGTATGATACAGATTTTAAAACTGATTTTAAACACTTCAAGCCATAAATTATGTCACTCCCTGTGGTTATTTTAAATCCAGTTAATGAGATAATTGTGAACAAGGCCTAAGAGCATAAGTATTTGTAGGAAGAAGACTGCAACGCAGAATTCTCTAAGCCATTTAGGTGGTACACACATTTTTTGTTTTCGGTTTTCTTTTTTTTGGTGGTTCTATATTACAACGTGTTTTAGACAAAATATTTATACTCATATGTATTCAAATAAATTTAACCAGCATATCAAACTTGTGATTTCATGGATGATATGGCTAAGTAACAACTAATTTAATCAATTGAGAAAATAATAGTACAAATAATACTCAGATACGACAAAGATTATGGGTGTGATACGTGAATGTCAGGACAATCACTGTTCTCAAATGCGAGCAGTAGCACTAACCTTTCTTAAAAACAGTCCTTTAAATCTGCATCATACTTCATTGTGTACAAGCCCAATCAAATATGGCACCTACACAACCACATGACGTGGAAACACAGACCAGAGTTACTATTCCCATCACAGATGAAAAAATAGGATTTTCTCAGGAAAATTACAGAAACTTGCCTAAGGTCACAGGCTAATTTAAGGCAGAATTTTGCTTAAGACTTTAAGTTAGGATTCTTCTGAGAAGCAGAATCCAAGATTCCTGGCGTCTCACACTGTGTGGCCTTCCTATACACTGAGCAACCTCTAGCCAGCTGGTACTTCAGTAGAAGGCAGGCTACAGACCCGGTTGGAGCAGCCACCCCAGACAGACTCCACAACCAAGGAGAGCAGGTAGAGGGTTTGCACACAAGCCACACTGGGCCCCACAGTAGGTTTTTGGTTGGTGGAATTTCAGACATCTTACCTATTGTTTGTGTATACTTTCATTTACTGATCCATTGATCCATTCATATCACCACCATCATCATCATCATCATCATCACCACCATCTTCATCACTGTTACTATTGAAATGCTACTTTGTGTAAATACTGTACTAAAATATGAAATGATAAAGTCAAATAAGATGGGGTGCCTGCTTTTAAGGATCTCATAATCCACGGGAAGAGAGAGATATATAAATAAATAATTGTATTATGAAAGAGAGAATCTAAAACAGCAGCAGAAAGAGAGTACTAAGCCTTAAGGATGAAAAAAGCACCCAGTGGGGAGGGAGAGTGTGATGTAGGGAAGGCTTCATGGAGGAGGAGTCACATTAAGAAAAGTAGTTTGGGGTGAGAAGTGAAAAGGGCTTTTCAGAGGTGAGGCTTGTGCTAAGGCACAGATTTATTGAACATTCTGGTATGTTTGGAAAAAAGCATGTGCTTCCAAATTACTGGAGTATAAAGTATGAGGAAAGACATACAGAAGTCAGGGGGCAGAGACAGTCCAGGGCCAGAACAGATTTTACAGTGAGAGGGAATCGAGGAGGTGGAGGACCACTTCTAGAGGTGCAAAGTTCAGTTTGAATGCGCGTCATTAAATAGTAGGAAATGTGGCAATATTGTGTGTGTGTGTGTGTGTGATGTCAGGGCTCTAGATACTGAGAGAGAATGGAGATAGAGGAAAAAAAGAGTCTCAGATCTATCAGGAAATAGATAAATTGCTGGTTCTTTCAAGATTCTTAGGTCCTTTTACATTAACTGCTCTCCCGTTTCCTTAATGCTCTTCTTTTAAAGAAAGTTTTAAAGCAAGGTAACTACATACGGAAAACAAAACAAGAGAAAGAGGTATATATACACACACTATCACCTACGATACTGTTCTGTAATATTCACTGTTCAAGTAACAAGTTTGTGTATATTCTTTTCCTGTCTTGTTTTTATACCTGTTGCTAGAAAATTTAAGGTGAGAAAAAAGAGTCTTCCATAATCCACTACTATGAGAGCAATTTATCACTTTAAAGAAAAACAGAGATAGGGTACAGAGGACCTAGAAGAGATCAGTGGCATCAACTGCTCATCCCTTTATTTGTCCACTCTCTGGCCCAGTGCGGGGCTTCTCAAGGTCCTGCGATTACACCATGGGATGGATATGACTCGTGATGGGTGGGATATTAGTATCAACATTTAGTCAATGATTTCACCGTATGGAACTCCCTTCTTTACTTGATGTTCTTAAAGGAGAAGCTAAGGGGTCAGATTTCAGTGCATGCTTGAGACAAGCAGGGCCTGCACTACAGCAGTACTGCCTCTCCTGGGCTCACCTTCCATCTCGTCATCACGGGTAAGGGGGGCCCTCCCTTCTCCAGCTTAGGTCCCCATAAAGGGATATCAGAAGCTGAGGCTTTGTTCCTACTAGTTTCATTACTTCTAAAACCTACTTATCAAAAACAGGGACATAATTATTATTGTCTCAAATGCTTTATCTTGCCTGGTGAAACAAATCTTAGTAACACTAGGAACTAAAGCATTCTCATATTCAGAGCTTGCCGACCAGAATGAACTTATTAGGTTTGCTTTCTTATTCTAGTATGTGCCGTGCATAAAAAACTTGACATTTGTTCTGTTTTCTTTATCTCCCAAAGAGAAGCATCCACAAAAATATATATAAGAATTAGTATAGATTTACATCACACTTTAAAAAAGTTATTATGCCATAAGCATTTTTCATGTTTTGCATATGTAAGTATATATATATCCTTTCAGATGGCTAAATATTGCTTCATAATTTACTATATTTATTATTCTCCATGATATGACATTTATCTGGCTTCCAGTTTTTCACTATTATAAATTAACCTCTATCGGCAAGTAGTTGTTTCCATAGTTTATTTTCTTAGCTTAGTCCAAAGAAACAAATAATGAACCTAAGTATGTAGTGCTTAAGAGCACAGGTTTTGGAGCCAAATAAACAAAATACGAAATTCCAACTCTGACATTTACCTGTGACACAATTTATTTTTGTTACTGTTCTTGACATTTTCTTCTGAAAAGTTGGGCTAATATTACCTAACTCACAGATTTGATTGTAATAAATAAGTAAAATAATCCTTATATATGCCAATTTAAACAATGCCTGGCATAAGTAAATGCTTTGTTACTGTCTACATTTTAATTTTACTGGACTACGAAAGTGTTTCTGAAATGTTTTTTAACAACACAGAATGACACCAAAGTGTGAGAGCTCCAGTCTCCTTTGGATGTTATCCTGTCTGTAAATGTTAATGGAAGTTTCTTTTCTTTTTTTTTTAACTGATTTACTTTTTACTTTCAATTTACAAATTTAAAAAATGAAGATACCAGAAACCTAATTAATCCATATATATGGAGCACCTCTAATTAGAGTGCTGCTACACATTATATATAAATATTTAACTGACAAAAAAGCTCTATCAGAAGACCAGATCTCTTTAGCTATAGAGATAAGGGGCTATTCCCACTTTAGTTTTCCTTTAAATGTAATGTATCTGGGAGGGATGAAGCAGCATAGACAAAGCGACCATTTTTTGAACACTACTGTGTATATGTCAGAGGTCGTGCTAGACATTTTACACATAATATTCCTAATATCACAACCATCCCTACCTGTTGTATTGTTTCCATTTCTCAGATCATTGTATGTAATTGTGGTTTATTGGCCATGTTCCCTTCTAGGACAGAGGCACATTAGAATGAGGACACTGTGGGAAAAGGGACCTGATAGAACTGAAAGGGCGGAGAAACTACCAGTGATAACCTGTCACGTTCAGTCTTGCCCTGCAATCATCTGATCCCATAGCCCCATAACTCCTTGTTCTGACTGTGCCCACTGGGCAAAGCACACTGGATCATCTTACCCCGTTGAAACAGTGGGCAGGAAACTTGCCTCAGAGACCACACAATTTATCAATGGAAAAGCTACAGTCAGTCCTTTCCACTCAGCCTGCCCAAACCCCTTCCTGTAGTTGATTCAGACCAATGATATAAGGCCTCTTTGATTATCTAGTAAGAAGCCTGGCTACCTTCTTTCTAATACACTCTGTTGCAGGCACAGACCATGAAGCCCACTTCCTCTGGCTGAGAGTATGTGACTCCAGAACACAGGCTAATTAATGTTATGCCAATACCGCATTATCTTACCATAGAGGAGATGGATCAGGCATTTCTCCTGTCTTTATTTAAGCTATACACCTTTTCCATTCACAATCCCGGGAGTGAAACAATTACTGTGGCAATGCAGACTCTGGGTGCTGATTTTGGGTTTACTACTAATTTAGTGTGTGACCTCAGCAGGTCCCTTCCTTGACTTGCCCTCAGATTCCTCCTCTGTGAAAATGAAGCAGTCAGTCGGTTCGTTGCTTTCCTTGGTTCTTTCCAGCATTAGCATCCTGTGGGCTAAAGAGATTGGTAGCCATGGATTTTATGGGGTTCCACCTAGTGGCTTTGCCCCATATTGCAGCTCTAAGTTGGAAGGAGTGGTGAGAAGGGGAGCAGGACAAATATTTATTTTGAGTCAGTCTCACATTTAGTTAAAGCCTCAAATTTAGATCAAATTTAGACTTTGATGTTATCTCTACTTGAGATAATATAGACAGCTATTGAGTCTGTGAATGTATATGCTTAAGCATTAATTAGTTAAATGTAATCACTTAAAATATGCTTTAAATTTTGTAACCATGTGTTAACATTTCTTCATTTAAAATAATTAGAGTTGGAGCCTCAAATGACAGAAACAGTTTAGACCATTTTTTCTTTTGAGAAATTGCGCATGTAGAGAGCACATTCAGAGTATACCAAGCAAAGTTCTGCTGTGGTAAATTCCTTGAAGGAAAAGTTCTTATGGGAGGTAAGAAAAGCATGTAAAAATAATTAGTCCTATAACATAACAATCGTGTGTTCACTATGCACCTCCTTTGTAATTACGTTGAACACTGGGGATAGAAAGATGCAGGAGACATGGTTCCTATTATCCTCAAGAGATTGACAATTCAGTAGGAGAGACAGATGTTTATAAACATATTCACAATGCTGTATGTAAATACATGAGCTATAATAGAGGGTTTTTAAAAATAACTACAGTGGTAATACAACAGAAAGATCTATTTATTTTGTTGGGAGAGTTAAGGAATCCTTCATGAGATCGAGGATGCAGAATATAATAGAAGGAATCCTTCACAGAATAGAAGCTGGTACTTAAAGCATAATTCGAAGTTTTCTAATAGGATGGGGAAGAGCTCTCCAGAGAAATTGAACAGCATATAAAGGCACATGTTCAGTGGAAAATGATTCAAACAGTACTGACGTCAAATGTAAGTAAGTATTTAGAGACTGAGGGAAATACACTTATCTTTTTCCTATTCTATTTTCTCTTTTTTTTGGACAAAAGTCCTGCTCCCCTGTTCATTTCTTCTTTTTTCGGAAAGGACTGAAATCAGCATAGCCATGATTACAATGTATGCTTGAAATGAGTATGAGATGTTGTAAGGAATATGGCCTTTTGAGTCCTGGCTCTGTGCTTACCAGCTAAGTAAACTTGGGCACCTTCTTAGCTCTTTGAGATTCACTTGCTCCTTCATAAAAGTGAGAAAACAATAATACCTACTACAGGTATTGTTATGTAGATTACACGTGAGCACAAATAACATCAGGAATGAAAGTGAGGGCATTATTATTACAGTCTAGAGGATTTAAAATATAGTTAGAAATAATGCAGAACATTTGCCATCAAATTGTAAAATTTTGATAAAATGAGCAATGTACTTTAAAATGCAATTTATTAAAAACATACACAAGATGTGTTATAAAAATTAAATAGGGGACCGGCCCGGTGGCGTAGCGGTTAAGTGTGCGCGCTCCGCTGCGGTGGCCCGAGGTTCGCAGGTTCGGATCCCGGGAGCGCGCTGACGCACCGCTTGTCAAGCCATGCTGTGGGAGCGTCCCCTATAAAGTGAAGGAAGATGGGCACGGATGTTAGCCCAGGGCCAGTCTTCCTCAGCAAAAAGAGGGGGATTGGTGACAGATGTAAGCTCCGGGCTGATCTTCCCCACAAAAATAAATAAATAAATAAATAAATAGTCCTATATTTAGTGGAGAAATGTATGTGAAAATAAAAACTTTCCCACAAAGGAAACTCCAGGCACAGATAAGTTTAGTGATGAATTATTCCAAACATTTAAGGAAAAATTAACACCAATCTCATCTAAACTCTGTCAGAGAATAGAAAAAGAGGGAATACTTCCAATTTTACTAGGCCAGACTAATCTTGATAACAAAACCTGATAAGGACATTATAAGAAACAAATATTACAGGTTAATATGTCTCATAGACATAGACGCAAAACTCCCAAATTATATTAGCTGAAAATTGAATCAAGTGAGATCAAGGGGGATTTATTTCACATTGCTTCAATATTCGCATATCAATATAACCATTCTATTAAGAAAATAAAGGAGAAAATCATATGATTATCTCAGTGGTTGCAGAAAATAGCATTTGATACCACTCAACATCCATTCACATTTTAAACTTTTAGCATACCAGAAATAGAAAGAAATTTCTTAATCTGATGAAGAACATCTAGAAAACCCTCACTGAATGCCTCATGATTAATAGTAAAATCTTTGAAGTTTGCACCATGAGATCGGGAACAAGATTAAGATGCTCACTTTCACCTCCTCTATTTAACGTTGTACTGGAGATCCTAGTTAGAAAAAAAATGACATGAATACTGGAAAGGAAGAAATAACTGTCATTATTTGTGGATAACATAATTACAGATGTGGAAAATCCAAAAGAATCTCCAGATAAACTGTAAGAATTAGTAAGCGAGTTTAGTAAATTCAGCATACAAATATTAATTTGCATTTTTGTATATCAGCAAAAAGTAATTAGAAAAATTTTAAAACTACATATCTAATAAATGATGTACAAGGTGTCCCTCTGCACAGAACATTATAAAACATTATTGAAAGATTTTAAACATATTCAAATAAAATCCAGATCAAAAGCAAAAACATTCAGAGATACCCATAAAATGTTAGCACTAATTGAAAGGAAGTCCCAGTAAGAAAGCGACAACCTATTAACTGCTCATCATAGGGTTGCTGTCAACAAACTTCTATGAAAACTGTCATTGACTTCAAAGCTTTGATCATGTCTGACAGGAAAGGTTGTTGTATGTCTTATGAGTGTCTGGAACATCAGAGGAGCTAAAGAAGATAATATTAATGGTGATCTTCAAACTACAGATGAGGGAGAGTCAGGAAAATGGACAGGGCTGGGGGAATAAGTTGATTCATACATGTAAAGCTACCATGAGGATCTAAAGACAAGCAGTAGGTTGCCTGACTTGGTTTTTCACCTATAACCAAGGCATTGTATTAACAATAACTTCTGTGTTTTGATTCACCACTAACGTGTACCTAAATCTAGCTTTTTGTATACTAAAAGTCATTTATAGTCTGTCCTCTGCCTAACTGAATTTATTGGCAAAACTAAGCCCATGTGGTAAGAAACATCAGGACAATGTTATTCAGAGCATGGATAAACTTTCTGTGCCTGCTGTTAGGCTTGTGAATTTATTGAGTGCCTACTATGTGTCGAGTGCTATAGAAGATGTTTTACGTATATAATATCTGGTAGATATTATTGCCCCTTGCTTTTTTTTTGTTTTTGGTGAAGAAGATTGGCCCTGGCCTAACATTTGTGACCATCTTCCTCTACTTTATATATGGGACTTCTGCCACAGCATGACTTGATAAGCGGTGCGTAGGTCTGCCCCCGGGATCCAAACTTGAGACCCCCAGGCTGCTGAAGCGGAGTGCGCGAACTTAACCACTATGCCACCGGGCCGGCCCCCCTATTGTCCCTTTCTTAAAGATAAGGGAATGAGACTCAAAGAGGATATGCAACTTGTTCAAGGTACCCAGGTAGTGGAGTAAAGAGCCAGTTTTGAGCTCAAACCTACCTGACTCTAAAACATGAACTCTTTGCATTATACCATGATGCCTACAAGCCTGAGGTATGTGATAAACTGTTTAGTTCAGAATCTAATACATCATTAGTATTCAGTAAGTTCTATTATTATTATTATTATTAAAATATGACTGAGTCTCATAGAGATGTCCCCCCTTTTTTTTTAATGAAGTAAAGCTTGAATCTCTTACCCAATAAATGATTGCTCCTTCTTGACATCACATATTTTGAAAAACTTTAGGAATGATAATGCAAAACATGGTAGAGAGAGATTTCTCTAACTTTTTCTCTCAAGAAATGACAGTTATGATAGTAAGTTGATACTCCATGTAGGAAGCTTCGGCTAGGATTAGCAAATTCTGTACAGTGGGCTATTTTCCCTCTGCTATATTCACTTGTTAACAAACTCTTAAAAAATCTGTGACACTCTTCAAAGAGAAGGAAGTTTTGCTCCAAAATTCTGAGGACTGGTTTATTCCTGCTGTATATTAGTCATCTGATAAAACCTTAATTTATTTAATAGATAGCAATCCTGAAAGCACCAAAAATAAACTGCTGGTAACTAAATTAGTTCTTCCATCTTGATTGAGTTAGATTCATGTGGTCAATGGATTTGCAGTAAAGGGATCTTTTCTTGCCTTCTGAGTAGGTGACAGATTAGGAAGATCAAAGATAATTTCCTTTTCATACTTGTGTGAACTTTAGAATTACACCTGAGTAGTGTATTTCAAACAGTAGGATGATTATGGAAAAAGTGCCCAATATAGCGAAAGAAAAAATCAAAAGGAAGGGGGACGTGTAAGTTCTTCGATATTTGTTAATGCAACACATCAAAATTATGCCTTACCTTTGTGCAACCAAGAACAGTAAAATCTCAAAATTTAGTTCTTTATAATTACTCAATTTTTTAGGCAATGTTCCCTCTTCCTCACTTCTCATTTCTACCTGTCCCGATCCTACATATCTTCACTGCGTAGATCTGCATCTTTAGATCCTTTAAAGATTTTTTTCACATGGCATGAATATTAAGGCTTGTTTTGTGGTGATTTGTAAGCATACTTTCTGTATTAATGTCTTTCTTCCTCACTGAAATCACAGTCCTTTAAGACAGTGATTATTTTTAAATTTATTTTCGTAATCCCTAGGGAGCCTAACACAGTGCCTTCCATCTAGTAGGTGCCTGACAAATGTCTGGTTGTTGAATAAATAACAGAAATATCATTTCAAAAAAAATACAATAGAAACTAGAAATTGAAAGACAAGGTAGTCAAACTCTCTATGGGAAAGGACGATTTTTCTTTGTTATTCTGATAAAAAAGAATCCAATGGAAATGGAAGAAACCATTTAAAGATGTTTGCACAATAATATGTAGGAATAAATAACAACACTTCTAATTTACCAATTATTTTCAAGGAAAGAGGAAGGTAACTTTTTATTTAAAAACACAATTAAGAAATATTATCCACATATGAATCCACATTGTGGGTTGTCTGTGACAAATGTTTCATCTTCAGCAATCTTTTTGTCCTAACACTAGATATTTCAGGTAAGAGATAATTCTGTTACCCCTTTCATCTTGAGGAAGTGCAAACTCTTTTTTTTTTTTTTTTAATTTATTTATTTTGTGAGGAGCTCAGCCCCGTGTTAACATCTGCCAATCCTCCTCCTTTTTTGCCGAGGACAACTGGCCCTGGGCTAACATCCGTGCCCATCTTCCTCCACTTTATATGGGACGCCGCCACAGCATGGCTCACCAAGCAATGCGTCTGTGGGCTCCTGGGATCCGAACCGGCGAACCCCAGGCCGTGGCAGCGGAGCGCAGGTTCTTAACTGCTTGTGCCCACCGGGCAGGCCCCAGTGCAAACTCTTTTTTATTTAAGCTTAACAAAACACAGTTACTATTTCTCTGACCATTCCTTCCTGGATCCATTTCATTTCCTACAACATAGCGGCCACTAGAGTGCTGTTCCCATTTTACTCCTCTTTCTCACAAATCTCATCCACTGTTAGGAACTCAATTAGCACGTTGTTGGCTAAATAGTTGGCTGTTGTTTCAACACTCACCTTTATCCCAAGCTCCATCCTATATCTGTAAATGCGATCAGGCAGTGCCACTTGAGTGCCCTGCTATCATCCTCAAATCAGAGTCAGATTAAACTGTATTTGAATAACAAGTATCTGCTAGGTGCTTACTAGCCATGCCCATCTCTCTCATCTAATTACAAAATAAAAAATCTAAAATTTAAATACATAATCTTCTCGGCATCCCACATACAATGTTGCACTTTATAAGAGCTCCTTTGGATTGAGCCATCTGCTGTGCTCTACGTACCATACAAGTTATCTCTCACACCTGAGATTTCTTTAATTAAAAATAAATAAATAAAGGTAGGTGGTATTATCTTCATTTTTTCCAAAGAAAAATAGATAGACTCAGAAAGTTTCATGTGCCTAAGACTTCATATGACGGAGAAAGGATTTAAGCTGAGATTGTGATTTCAGTCAAAGCTCTTTCCACTACTCCTCACTGCCTCCAACATTCACTCTTTTATTCTTAAAATACAGTATAGTGGTTAAGAGCATTTATGAGAATCAGACTACCTGAGTCTGAATTCTGAATGTTACACTTACTATGCTTATGACCTGAGGTGGAGTTACTTTATTTCCCACTGCCTTAGTTTTCTCATCCATAAAATGAGACTAATAAAAGTAAATACCTCACTGGATTATAAGAATTAAATGATATATAAAGTACCTTGTACGGCAACTGGCATAAGGTAAGCTCTCAATATTATCATCCCTGGGAATTATCTAATATTCAGTTATGCTATCTTATTAAGCCTTTATTTAAAATTATCCTGTGTCCCTTTTCATCTTTTCAGTCTTAATATCCTTGGTCCAGATGTAGGATTCCATTGTATTGAATGATTGGTCCATTTTCTGTCATAGCAACTCACTCATCCCTGTATCTGCACCCTTTTTCAGGCTGCACTTCCCTCTAGGAATATCCTCTCTGTTTTTCTCTGTCTAAGCAGATCCTACTCACCTCTCCAGGCCAAGCTCAAATTTGTGCTTAACTAAATTCTTCTCTATTAACCCAACAAGAAGTCATAATTTCTTCTTTCCACTGAGAACCCAGGAGTTGACCTTGTTTTAAATTTGGATAGGATTTAAATTCTCAGGTGGTCCTACCCATTCCTGTGGACCTCAGATAGATACACACTACCCTTCTCTCCACATAACAGCCTCAGGACGTAGTTCTGACCCCATGTCCACTAAAGGACAGATTTCTGTGATCCTCATCTGGCTTTAGGGAGAGACGCTTAGATACTTGGTTCTCCAAGGAAATCATTCTCTACTTAGTGTTTCCACTCACTGATTAATCACAATCAGTTGTGGGTATGATGCATATAATTGCTAATATTGTCAGAATTTTGTGGGAAGAGAGTTAGGCTGTGTATTCATCAGGGTAATTGACTCTAGGTTCTGAGGAAAACACACCCAAATCACAGTGGATTCAAAAGATAAGTTTATTTTTTGCTTGTATTATAGTCTGCATAGGGTCAGGTGATTTGCTGGGGATTTTGATGTAATGCTGACTTCCAAGCAGTGACTCAGGGATATTGATTTCCCATCATGCATAATCTCAGAGGCCTTCACTTCTAGGCATAAGATCAGGAGAAAATTAGATAGAGAATCAGTGGGGTGGTTTATAGCCAGGCCTGCATAGTAGTATATTTCCATTTCCATTTTCTTGGCCTGATCCCATTCACATGACCCCAACCCAAATACAATGGAAGTTGGGAAATTAGTGTTCCTGTGTTCCCTGGAAGAGGAAATGGAATTGATCACCATCTATCTAGTCTGTGACAGGAAGTCAACAAACAACTGTAGCCCCCCCTGCCCACATACACCGATATCAATTCATACAACTACTATGAAGCTGTTTCTTCCCTGCTCCACCTGAAAACTAGATCATGTCTTAAGACTATTCCAGTCACGTCCAGATAATAAAACATCACTTTAGTTCCAAGAACAATTTCAGTGCAGTAATTGAAATGTCCAGTCTGAAAAAATAAAACCATATAATTTGTTTGAAACTAATGTTTCCTCTTCTCTAACTTGCACCTACATCATGTTAGGAAGCCAGTTATGTGGTAGGAAACATAATGGGCTTATTTGCACTAGTTGTGATTCTTGAGGTCCAGGGTCAGTGTAGGGAGAGAACAAAGATTTCAGATTAAGGAAAAGTCATGTTTCGATTGTATGGTTGTGATCTGCAACTAGTGTTCTCTGGGCATGGTGGATGGTCAGATTTTTTTTTTTCCTTCCTGGGGCACGTTTGTGGGTTCCTTGGATATTTCCCAATTGGGAACATCTGATTTCCACTCCTTGATGTTAACAATGTCTTCATCTTGACTGTCCATTCATGATTCCCACCCCTTTCTTTATGAATCTAATAAACACATATATAATGAGGCTGACTCTTGGACAGAGTCTATTTTAAAACAACCTCCAGGTAGGCTCCCTACTACACAATTCTTGTTGGGTCTTTGACAAATATGTATCCCTGTCGTCGGTGGAAACTAAGCTGCTTCCCAAGGTAGATACTTCTTTTCACTCTAGTACTAGGACAATAGCCACTGCCTAGTCATTTAGATTTCTCAGGCATTAGTTCTCAAAATCCAAAGGTTGTTAATCAAGTTGTCTAAATGTTCTTCTTGAAACCTTTCTCAATAGGCCTGAAGAGAGGAGAAGCACATCTTTTCCTTTATCTGGGAGCAAGAGGTGAGGAAAAAATATTTTAATATCCTCAACTACTTTCCTTCAAAATTTCTCTCATCCTTCAACCTCAACTCAGGAGGTGGCTTTTAGTCACATTTTTTGAAAAATCTGCATAGATGGTCTAGCATCTCTTTGGAGTTTTGTAGGAGTGGGTATTGTCATATATTGTTTTGTTTCAGCTATGGGTCTGCCCTCAACCAATACTGAGAAAATTACCAATTTGACATATTGTTAGCTTAATAGTAAGTAAAATTTCCAAGGAATGACTTACTTTTAAAAAATAAATTAGAATGCATTGACTAATGTCATATCTCCCTCTTTTGCATTCTGATTCGGAAAGAAAGAGGAAGAGTTAGAACTTAGAGCACTGAGAATTTCTGGGCATCATCGTGAGTGTGCTTGAGAGATCGTTTCGAGTGTGGGAATCTCATTGGTCATATGTGTCTCTGCAAAATGGTTGTTGAGAGCATATGTTGAAGGGACATGAAAGTCACACCCCACTTCATGCCTTTCAGGGCATGTCCATCACACATATCCATGCTGGATATTCAGTATGTAATGCGAAAACTTTTTGGTCATTTAACAAAATGAAGGTACCATACCATACTATCGAAATATAAGAGAAACTGCTAATGGGAGGGAGATGTGTACTTACTTACCTGAAACTAATCAAAGAGCTGATATGACTATAGTAATGTCAGACACAGTAAACTTTAGAGGGAGGAATGTTACCACAGATAAAAAGGGTCATCACACGATAGTAAAGAGGACAATTCACCAAGAACACATAACAATCCTAAATCCTGGGGTTTAGACTGAGAGATTGGCAGGTCTTTTTCTCTTCAGTACTGATAAACTGGGAGATCCAGCCAAGTTTCCACAAGCTTTTCAGCTCTTACCTCATACAACTTCAAGATCTGGTCAATGTCTCAAGGGGGAGATTGGTTGTACGCGTGAGGCCCACCTCCTCTCACTGGTCTTTCTTTACATCCTAATCACCCTGAGACTACGGAAGTTTTAACTTTCCCTTATAGACTCTTTTGCATAACTAACAGCCTCTATGCAGCCCTAGAATTTAGGAACCATTTTATGAGGGCCTTTGTGATATTGTGATTTATAGTAAGAAGTATATATTTGGAAATAGCCCTCTTTTCTGGCACAGAGTTCCTAAAACCCTTGGAGTTTCCTAAGTGCTGAGAGTGATAAAGGTGTCTTTTGTTATATTAATAAGGTGACTTGGAAAGCACCTATGATTAGAGGGTTGGAACTTCCCCCTACCTCCCTGGACAGGGGCTGGAGATTGAGTTCACTTACCAATGGCCAATGATTTAATCAATCATGCCAATCTAATGAAAGCTGCGTAAAACCCCAAAAGAACAGGTTCAGAGAGCTTCTGGGTTGGTGAACACATGGAGGTGTTGGGAGAATGGCTAGAACACCTGGAGAGGTCATGGACACTACATGCCCTTTTCTCATAACTTGCCCTATGCATCTCTTCCATCTGGCTGTTCCTGAGTTATATCATTTTATAATAAACTGGTAATCTAAGTAAAATATTTCTCTTAGTTCTGTGAGCCGCTCTAGCAAATTAATCAAGTCTTCGGAGGGAGTCAAGGGAAACTCCAATCTATCCCCGGTCTTGTGACTGCCACCTGAAGTGTGAGGGGGGGTAGGACTTGTAGGATTGAACCCTTCGCCTGGGGAATCTGATGCTATCTCTGGGTAGATAGGGTCAGAATTGAATTGATTTGTAGGATACCCAGCTGGTGTTGGAGAATTGTCGGTGATGTGGAAAACCCCCTCCCACACATTGGAAATTGGGAGCAGAATCATTGTAGCCTTTGAGGTCTCTTAAGTTTCCAATTTGTTTTATACCAGCCCTGCACGATTGCTAAAAGCTTTCTGATTTCTCTTTCTCCAGCAGAGACCCTAGGCCTGGGCCAAGCCCAACCCTCAACCTGGTGCAGGATAGGCAAATGCTTTAGAGGATGAAATGATTTGAGGGCATCAGCTCACTTACCCAGGGCACTCCCTTCTCTGAAATTTTAATCTAGTCCTTGTTCCCACAGTATCTGGATGCCTTTAAAATTAGGATTTGTATAATTTATTTGAGTTTTTCTAGGCTTAATTTTTTTATCCCCAGTGGGAGCATAGGTGTGTTCCAGCCTACTACATTTGAAAGTGGAAATCCTTTGCTCTATCAATTTTTAAAAATTAAACTGCATTTTATTATATTAAGTCTTCCCTAATTTTATGAATCACCTTTTGAATTTGGGAATTTCTTGTATTGAGAGATACAATCACTAAACATAGTTTATCTAAATAGATTATTCCATTGAGGAGCAGCATGAAGTTAAAAGGATTTCTTGAAATTCAATCCCTTTATCTACAAACATGAGTTCATATTTGCAGAGTTCTGAAAATAATATACTATGTAGAAAATGGCTTTGGATTATGAAAAAGAATATACAAATGTGAAGGGTTTTTTTAATTACAAAGTAGAGGTAAAGGAACAATCTGAAAAGTAGGATGATTTCTCTTTATATTATTTATTTTTGTAAGAGCTATAGAGATAGGATATCCAGAGTAGAGTTTCAAACACCCTTCTTTTAAACAAAGGCTTCTCAGACATATATGCAAGTCCAAAAGAGAGGAAAAAATGTCATTTTTGAGCATACAGTTTTCATTGCTATTTTCATGTAAATTATCTCATTAAATTTTCACAGAGTCTCAAAGATATTATTTTCTACATTATGAAAATAAGACAATTCAGACTGCAAAGGGTTAGGACTCTTACACAGAGTCATACAAGTAGGAGATTGAAAGGCCAGCATTCAAACCTCTGGAATTAAGTACACACATAGGTTGTTTGGACCATGCCAAAGACCCTTTTCTTAATCACAGTCTTGCTGGGAAGAGAAATGAGATTATAACCCAAAGAATCTCTGTAATCTGTTCTGTTCGAGTTGCAGCATAAAATACATAAGAAAGTTACATAGTGTCTCCTATGATAATTGCATGACCACCAAAGCTCATTTGCCTGGAGGTTGAAGGAAGCCATTCTAGAAGTCTCCCAGTGGGGTGATCATGTCTCTCAACTACTCACCATGTATTAATTTCCTATGATCATACTGTCAGAGAACCACGAGGAAAGCAGGATCTTTAGTGAAAATCAGTTTTTAGAAGATGTAGAGACTGTTCAGAGACAACGTTATCGAGGTAGAGCATTTTGCTGATGACAGAATGGATACGAGTTCTTGAAGATGTACTGGAAGGGTTTCAAAAGTTGAGGCCTAGGTAAGAAGTGGGATCAGATTAGGGGACACAGAGGTATAAGCAGTGGAGGGTCCAGGAGAAAGCAAACGATCTGAGAGTCCTGAACTTTGGGAGGTGACTGGTATGAACAGGAATAAGGCACAATGGAAGTAGTTCTGAAGGGCTTCAAGGAAGGTGGTGCTAGTAGGATTGGGTGGAAGGAGGAGTGAGGAGTAGGTAAGAACTGGAACTAAGAAGAAACAGTGGGTCCCCTGTGGGGAAGCCGTTAGTGTTTGGCAATACACAAACCACAGAAGGGTGGTAAGACAGCCCCAATGAGAGGGCAAGGAACTCATGTTGACTCACCAAAGAAACCTGAATGAGCAATGCCTGGATTCTTTAGTCAAGATTTCTTTTGATTATCACTTACAAGTCTTTAAATTTGGCAAAATGTTGTGATTTTCCAGTTTCATAGTTCTGGTTAATAGAACTAAAGGAATATCACTGACTGCCATATCAATAAGGTATTACTTTTTAGTAAGGCCCTGTTTTCCTTTACTAGATGTCTATTAAAATGTATTCATTCCAGTTTCAATGCAGTCATTTTAAAGCTTTGCTAAGTAATTTCAAGAACACTAAGTCAAGGATTCAATTATTGGAAAGTTAGTTTAATTCCATTCACTAATGATATGTTTTAAGGTTTTAAGATCCATATCTTTGCATTATTTGTAGTGAATCTATTTTATCACACTAACTTTATTGCAGGATATAAGGATAAATGATCAAACTACCAATCACAAAGGTAACAAAAGGTGATGGTAAATTTATGTGTTAACTTGACGAGCCACAGGGTGTCCAGATTAAACATTATTTCTGGGTGTGTCTGTTAGAGTGTTTCCAGATGAGATTAGCATTTGAATCAGTGGACTTATTACTGGACCAAAGTGAGCCCCCTCCTTGGTGAGTTAAAATCAAAACATACTCCAGAAGTAGTTGTCAGACAAAGCAGAATTTTATTTGCCATGCAGCAAACAAGAGGAGACCATAGGGAATCATTTCACAAAGCTATAAAATTTAGTTGCACCTAGGGCAGTTGGCATTTAGATCTTCTTCCTGGAACATAGCTGAAACTGACAACTTCAAGACTCCAAAGTTGTTAGAGAAAAGAACATCTGCACCCTTTTAATAAGACAAGAGAACTAGGTCAGACAAGACAAGAAAAAGAATAGGTTAGAGTTCATGGCTGGTGAAAAAATCCCTCTTCTAGTTTTATCCTTCTCCCCATCCTTGAGGGGTATGGGGTGAAGGTCTTGTAACTACTTCCTGCCGAGCATGGGCGTTGTCACAGGGGCTGGTAGAGAAGCAGAATTTTTCCTCCACTAGTTAGTCTAAGATAATTCTGTGGGTCACCAGGCATGGCTCCGAGCTGTTTATATCCTTGAGTTACAACAGTCTGTAGTTTTATAGCTTTAATATGTTTAGTCATAAATTGTATCAGACGATTAAGAATGCAGGGTCCAAAGAGCAAGAGAAGAAGAATAGCTACCAAGGGGCCCAAGAGTGGAAGGAACCAAGTTAACCTGGGAAGGGCTTGTTTGACTCCATTTCAGATTTGTTCTGTGAGGCCTGGTTGGCTCCTTTGGGTTAGCCAAGTGACCTTTTTCAGTAATCTGGTTCTTTTTTGTGGTGCTGCTAGCATTGATGTAGAAACTGACTGCATTATAAATGGCACCTCCCGCTAATGCCACCAGTGACCCAGTTAGGGTGATTATCCCTGCCACCACTAGGTCCATTGGAATCAGGGAATAGGGTAGCTGGGTTTAGGGTATGACAGGGTTTCAAAGAAATTTGAGGGGAATCTAGCAGCATAGCTTGATATTATAGTGTTCTATTTTGGGATAGCCAAAGATGTCCCTTAGTCTCTAGTAGACTAGAGACTCGGTGGGGGGTCCACACCATCGTAGGTTGACCCATAGGCAATTTTTTCTTCCTTGATTAATTGATCAAGGCAGGTGGCAGCTATCGATTTCAAGCATGGGGGCCATCCTTTTGTCATGGTGTCTAGTTACTTTGAGAAATAGGCTACCACTTTTTTTTAAGGGCCCCAACACGTGGGTTAGTACTTCTAGAGTTATTCCTTGTCTTTTATGAATGTATAGGTCAAATGGCTTGTTCAGGTCTGGTAAGGCCAGTGTAGGCGTTCTCATTAGTAAGTTCTTAAGTTTATTGAAAGTTTGGTCACACAGCTTGTCCCATTCAAAGGGGTCCGTTTCTGGCCCCTGTAATTTGTCATAGAGAGGCTTAGCAATCAACTCAAAATTAGGGATCCATATGTGGCAAAAACCAGACATCCCCAAGAATCCTCATAGCTGCCTACATGTTCTTGGTGGAGCAAGTTGATATATTACCATTTTCCTCTCTTGAGGAAGGCTATGCTGCCCTTTTAAAACAATAAACCCTAAATACTTTACAGTTTTTTTCAGATATCTGTGCTTTTCTCTTAGGCACTTTATATCCCTTACTGGCTAAAAATTTTAACATGGTTACAGTGTTCTCATAAGAGATTTCCTTAGAAGGACTGGCTATTAGGATGTCATCCATATACTGTAACATAGTGCTCTGTTTTAATTTTAATTTCCTTAAATCTTTGCCCAGGATTTCCCTGAAAATTGTAAGGGAGTTTTTAAATCCTTGGGGTAAGACAGTCCAGCAGTACTGTTGTTTCTGGTGGGAGTCTGGGTCCTTCCATTTAAAGGCAAAAATCTCCTGGGACTCAGGGTCCAACAGGATGCAGAAGAAAGCATCTTTTAAATCTAGCACTGTATAAAACATACTGTCCCCAGGGAGATTAGCCAGCAGGGTGTAAGGATTAGGTACCACAGGATGTATGTCTTGGAATGCTTCGTTAACAGACCTAAGATCTTAAACAAATCTGTACTCACCTGTTCCTGGCTTTTTAACAGGCAAAATGGAAGTGTTGTATGGGGATCTACATGGCCGGATTAATTCCTGTTTTAAAAGTTTGTCAATTACAGGAAGGATTCCTCTTACGGCTTCTGGCTTTAGTGGGTATGGCTTTACCTGAGGCCAGTGGTCTATCTGCTTTAATTTCACCCTTACAGGTGTGGTACTGGCCACTTGTCCCACCTGTCCTTGTCCCCATACCTCTGAGTTAACTCAGTTTAAAAGGTTTTGGGGAATTTCTTCATTTTCAGGTGCTGGCATGTCTTGTAATAAGGCCGTGAGCTCAACTCCCTGATCTCTGGGAACTTGGATTTCTATTTTGTCTTGTTCCCATTTTACTGAGGCCACCAATTTTGATAGTATGTCCCTCCCAAGGAGGGGAGCAGGGCACTCTGGCACATACAGAAAAGAAAGTCTTAACATTTTTTATCCTATTTCACAGATGAAGGGCTGCAGAAACCCTTTGGTCTCTCCTCTTCCTGATACCCCTTTTATGTCACATTTTCTTTTAGAAATGTTTCCCTTTTGGGTACTTAACACCGAGAATGTGGCTCCAGTATCGAGCAAAAATTTAACATGTTCTCCTCCCACTGCTAAGGTTCCCCAGGGGTCCTCAGGGGAGGTGAGGATCTGGCTGCATAGAGCCAACCGGGGAGCCCCAAGGCCCTGTCACATCTCCTCTGTAGTCACGGGAAGTTGCGCTGGCTTGGTCTTGTTAGATCCCTTCCCTCTCTGGGGTTGGTCTGGACAATTTCACTTCCAATCCCCTTTCCATCAGTAGTATGCACATTGATTAGGCCCCAACTTCATTTGGTGGCCTTTTGGTCCCACAGCAGGGGCCGGGGTTACTTACCCATGGCGTTTTCTTCCTCTCCCTCAGGTTACCCTGAGAAGACTGGAGGGCCACTGCAAGCAGAGTAGCTTGCCTCTGCATCTTTTGGTCATCTTTTATTTCTTCTGTCACATCTTAGTTGGGATGCTGTTATGTTAGTTGTTAGAAACAGTTTTATCATTTCAGGACTTGCTTTTAATATTTGTTAGGAAGGACTAGAGAAGCATTTAGTCTACGGCTAATTTTGTCCCACTACTGAGACAAGACCCTTCTGAAAACTCTACCCAATACCCCATGAATTATGAGGTTTTCCAGCCTACATGATGAGAAGAGACACTAATTCCAGCCCCGTCTGAGCTCCAGGTACTATCCCTCTAGAACATTCTTTTTCTAGCCTTGGCTTCCTCACACACATTTGCTAATCAGTACTTTGTTGAACACTCAAGGGGAACCCTCTGCATATCTCCCAAGTTCTGTCTCTGGGCAGCTCTTTCCTTTACAGTACTCTATCCTGTGAACTCTAGCTGCCTTGGTGCCCCCAGACTCCCATCTCTGACTCCTCAATTCAGACAGTTTGCTGGGCCCTCCCTGTGTTCCCACTCCCTAAGCTTTGTCCTGGAAACTTTGAAGGCAGTTGTAGGGCTCATCTTGTTTACTGTTTCTCAGGAATCACTGTCCTTCATTGCCTGATGTCTATCCCAGTGCCTTGAAAACCATTGTTTCAAACATTTTGTCCAGGGGCTGGCCACGTGGTGTAGTAGTTAAGTTCTCATGCTCCACTTTGGCGACCTGGGGTTCTCAGGGTCAGATCCTGGACGCAGACATACACACTGCTCATCAAGCCATGCCGTGGCCACATGCAAAATAGAGGAAAATTGGCACAGATGTTAGCTCAGGGACCATCTTCCTCAAGCAAAAAGAGGAGGACTGGCAACAGGTGTTACCTCAGGACCAATCTTCCTCACCAAAAAACAAATGTTTTGTCCAATTTATTGATTGCTTCGGGAAGGAAAGTAAATCTAGTCCCTTTACTCCATCCCAGCTAGAAGCAGAAGCACCCAAGCTTCTTACATCTCGTGGCTCCTCTATTCTCAACACACAACTTGCAAAATCTCTGTGCTCTTTTCCATCAAGCTATGGCAAGAGAAAGAGCATGAAGGATCACATGTAGGTAATTTTTATGAGTCAAGTCTGAAAGTGGTTGCTCATGTCTGTGATATTTCCCTGGCCAGACATCAATCACGTGGCCACATCTGACTTAAATTCCAGTGGGAAATAATAGTCAAACTGTAATCTTAGGAGAAAATAAGAAATGGTTTTTGGTGAACAGTTAGCCAGTATCTGCTACATTGCACATTTACAGGCACCAAATACTTATTTTACTCTTCCTCTCACATAATAGAAGACACTCATTGTATGTCAAGTGACAAGCCATCCAGGTATTTATGATCTTTAGGTGATGTTCTTTCCTCCCTATCAAGTCTGAATGTCACCTCTCACGATTTTGTAGTATATGAAGCAAAAAATAAATTATTTGTTCTCCCATGCTATTGGTTCGCAACTTCAAGAGCTTCCCAGGTGAAATCTGAAACTGGCCCCCATACACAGAGGGCAAGGAGAGGCCAAAGAAAGACGCAGATCACTCCAGATTGGTGGGTGGCAGGTTTAATAAGCAAGGGAACTTACTTGTGAGGCTTGTCTTGGGCAGCTGCAAGATGAGGTGATCGCCGCACCTGTCTGCCAGAATCTTAAAAGTTTATATAGAGGTCTTAACGGGGTTCAGTCACGTGTGCTGTCCAGATGATCTTAACAACACCTTGCCTTATGTCTCTGAAACAGCTTCTAGTGTGGGAATGGTGGGCAGAACGTACATTCCGAGGACAAGGGAGGAGGTGAGGAGCCTCTGATTGACCAGCTCTCAGGTCAACTGAGGGGCACATCCTCTCGATGACTTCCTCCAACACACGCCCATCCAATAAAAAGTATTGGAGCAGGGATGGGATAACTGCAATTAAAACTTTCATTCAGACAAGGAAAAGAGTGGGATTCTACTGCAGTCAGTGGTCCATAGCAGCGATGAACATTCTGCCAGGCAGACATTGTGAGATCCCTTTCCACTAACAAGTGGAGGAGATTCCTTGATTAGACTTTTATTTTGCTTTCTGAAAAGAACTTTTTCATCTTTTGTTTTTTGCAGGCCCTGACTCCTCCTCTGGGAGGTACTTCCCTATTAATTATCCTCTGTTTCCTTTCATGGTGACAGCTGAAGTTAGTTTTGGGGAGTACTCCTTTCTCAGGGGTTGCACAAATTTCATACTTTTATTCTGTTCATGAAATTTTGAGGCCTGTAATTGTTTGGGGTTTGAGTGGCCAAGGCATTGTTAGTACTGGTTCACCGCTTCTTTGGCAATTCAGTTTCCTCTAAAATCAGTAGACCTATTTACTTCCAGGCAGTTTCATCTGACTATAAATACACTAACATTCTTTTCTAGATGTAATTCTGAAGCCTGATTCATTTTTATTTTTGCTTTCTCGTCCATATATCTTTCATTCTCCACAACGGCTACCTGAAAACCAATCTGAAGCAATCTGTAAGAATCCCACACACTCTTAGGCTACAGTTTTCTAAAGTCTTTTTCTTTTTTTTTAAAGCCTTTTTTTGAATGTTTGTTTTTTTGTGTGTGTGTGAGGAAGATCAGCCCTGAGCTAACATCTATTGCCAATCCTCCTCCTTTTTTTTCCCTTTTTCTCCCCAAAGCCCCAGTAGATAGTTGTATGTCATAGTTGCACATCCTTCTAGTTGCTGTATGTGGGACGCCGCCTCAGCATGGCCGGACAAGCAGTGTGTTGGTGCGCGCCTGGGATCCGAACCCGGGCCATCAGTAGCGTACCGCGCACTTAACCGCTAAGCCATGGGGCCGACCCTTAAAGTCTTTTTCAGTCTTTCCTTTCATTGTTTGAGGTCTAGAATTAGTTATCTTTTTCAATCCTATGAGGACTCAAATTCTGGAATCTATATATTACCTTTTACTTCTGATTGAAAACTATTACCTAAGCTGATCTCTTTCTTGCAGTAACTTGTTGAAAGTAACAAATAGTAGCAATAGTAACATTATAGATCTTTTCAACCACTTCCCCTAGTGCTACAGGCTCATAATCTACCCTCCAAATTACTGAGACATTTGTTTCATCGAATATTTTTCTATTGCAAAATATTGATCACCAGCTTTCCAGCATGTTCTATCTACAACTAAACCAACTACAGCTGAACAACTACACCAATTCTTTAAAGTTTAGGTTGTTCTTGGGCATTATTCTGCTTCTGGTATCAATATTTTAAAATAAATTGATAAAGTAACATAATGGCTCAAACACTGTAATTTATTTCCCTTTCACGTAAAGTCCCAAATTGATGTTCTTCATTGGCAGGTGGCTCTCCTTTAATTGGCTCTAACCCAGGCTTGCCGTCTTCTTCATGTGGCTTCTAAAGATTGCCATGCTTTTCTCCATTACCTTATGGAAGGAGAAATCATGGAGGGTCATAGAGGGGCTATGCATGGAAGTAGACACATCAATTTTGCCTTCTTCTTGGCCAAACTCAGTCAAATGGCCAAATCTGACTAGAGAAGGCTAGAGAATATGTACAGTCCAGTTGTGTCATAAAGAGAATATGCTAAAAGTTTTGGTGAATAGCTACCCAGTTTCTGCACAGAAAGCAATACTGTGGAAGGTACGGTAGGAAGACTGAAAAAAGGGAATCCTCTTGACATCTTTGAGCTACTTGATCAAGTTTCACTATATCACTAGACTTTTTGACTATGTTAGCTAACATTGTTTTTATTGTTGAAAGCTGTTTTAGTTGGATTTTCTGCTACTTGCTATGCCAAATGTTGTAATTAGTAGAGTTGCCAAGTGAATTTTCCATTAACATCAACTAACAAACCAAACACCCCCTGCTGCCTTCCTGTTATCTATTTGTGTAAAATACAGTATGAATATTTAATGCTTGAGTTCCCAGTAAGGCATCTGATGCAGTAGGCCTGAATCCTGGGAGATTCAGCTTAGTCCAAAAGACGAGCCTTCAAAATACATATAGGAAGTTGGGGGCAGGCTAATTCTAGGTCTGAAGCAGCCCTTGGAATTCATGTTTGAGAGTTAATCTTGTAGTAGTAATGTGGTCTGTGATGTTCCATTACGGCCTCAGAATCTATGACCACACTTTTGAACTTCCCTAGAGCAGAATAAAATCCACAGCTTAGCCTCCAGTTCAGACTTGACTCCTGTTTTTTGTTAGTTTGTTTCTTCCAGCTTAGAGATCATCTGAGCCCAAGCCACACTTCTTGGTGATACACAGTCTGAACGACGTCTTCAACTGAATTCAACAACCTTACTTTCTAAGCTAAAATAGAGCTGAGCATAGCTCTCACCTTCTGGTGTCTGCTTCTCTTTGTTTCCCTTATAAGAGCAGAAGCTAATTTTCCCATTTTTTCCTTCTGCTTTCGGGAATCATTCATTCATTCATTGATTTGGTCAACAAATGTTTATTGAATGTCTATTGGGTATCAGCACTCTGCAATGTGCTAGAAAAAAGCTGGATTGAACTACTTCCATAAATCATGCAGGAGAAAAGCTCATCGAGTGTTCAGACAATGTCTAGAATGGTACTGTGACATTATGGGAAAAAATGTAGGCTTTGAAATCAGATATATTGAGTTTAAACTCCAACTCAATTGCTTACAGGTTGTGTTAATCATGAAATTAAGCTATATTTCTTGGGCTTCAATGTCTTCATCTCTAAAAATATAGCCATATTTCAGGGTTAGGCTAACAGCTGAATGATACAATGTTAGCAAAAATGCTTGGCTTGGAGGAGGAGTACAATGAATGCTCTCTCTTTTCCTCTGTCTTTTCTCTCTTCCATTTTCTCTCTACTCTCTTTCACCTTCTCTTCTTTCTTCCCTCATTTTCTGTTTTCCTGCCTTCTTTTCCAACTTTCTAATTTCTTAACTTCCTTTTCCAGGTAAACATGCTACCGGCTCAATTTCCATCCTGCAAGATTACACTGAAATCCCAACAGGCACTCCTTAGCACAAATGCTCCAGATTATATGTCCTTTGAGTAATCCAACTGAGACTATAAATAAAAATATTGTTTACGAGATCTGTATTTTCTTCTCTTTTTAGCCTGTGGCATGGATAGTTTCTTCTTCTGACTCAAATTTAATACATCACTGTCCAATTGGGATAATATCCATTGCCACTTCCCAGACATATCTTACAGGTGTTACTGGTAAAGAGCAATTAGACATTCAAAATAATAATCACAGAGGGATGAAAACTAAAAAAATGGCAGGAGAAAATATTTTAAATGGAAGACAGAGAATCATGAGGATTTAGCAACGTTTTTAAAGCTATTTATTTATCTAACTGATCATACTTAATAAAAAATTACTATTTGGATCTCTTTAACTTTAATAAGTAATTATAATAGGTAAAATGAAAATAAATGGATTTTGTTTGATTCCATTTGCTGTATATTCATCTTGAAATAAAACATTCATTTTGGTGCTCTAGAAATTGGGTCTGCAACCATAAATTACATGTAGCATCTTATATAGGATATTTTTGTAGAATTTCTTTGTTGAATATCACCCCAAATTAAATTTTTAATTAAAAAAAACTTTGAGTCTTTATTAAGATGTGTGAAATGCTTTGATGCACTCAAGATGTGCTAAGTAGTAAGTACAATTAGATGTAGAAAATTTGCATGTGCTAAAGATTACATTCAACGACCACATTGATTTTTTGTGAAATTTGTGTTTTGGATAAACTCCCAAAATACATGAAAGATAATTTATATTGCTCAAGAAGACTATTTTTATTACTCCCTATTTCATTTTGGAAAAGAAAGAAAACATGTTTTATTACCTTTAGAAAAAGGAAATGATTTTTTTAACATGCCATTTCCTGTGATATATCGCTTCATACATAATGTGTTAAAAATAAGGAAAAACTTCATTAAGGCTCTAGTGATGTTATACCTAAAAAGCTCTATTTTGGTTCAAAAGTGATAATTTGCTGAGCTTCATTTTAAATACACTTAAGGAATAATGGACTATGACTGTTCGGAAAAAATACAGTTCATAATGTTTGAAATGAAGGAAATCCCCATTATGTAAACAAGTAGAATTAAGAAATCAAGATACAGATTTAGTATTGTTATAACTGTATTTATATATCTATATATAAACATATACATTCCAAAGAAATACACATAGAAATAAATAATAAAATAAAATGCAATAAAATGTTGGCAGTGATTGTCTTAGATGATGAAATTATGACTGATTTATTTATTCTGCTTTCTATATTTGTCAAACTTCTTGAAAATGTATCTGTATGAATGTATAATTTAAAAAAGTGAAAAATAGTCCCTATTTGTCTCAGAGTGATGAATGAAAATTCAACATTTAATATATGTATTGGCAGAAGCATTTATGATTTACTAGTAACTCCCCTAAAATGATTTTCTTTTTAGTGCCTATATTTTGCTCCTTTATAAAATAGACAATAATATACTTACATTACAGATTAGTGAAGAGAAGTTCAGAAAATTATTGGTATTAAGGAATAATAGTTCATATTCTTTGAGGACTTACTCTAAGTGCTTTACATACATTAACTCAATACTCAGAGCAACACTACAAGGTAGCACTATTTTTATCTCCATTTTATAGGGGAAGAAACTGAGGCACAGAGAGGTTAAGTATCTCGCCCATGATCACACAGCTAATAAATGGCAGAGCCTGAATGGACCCAGGCAGTTTGGCTCCAGGGCCCACACTCTTAACCAGCATTCTGTGCCTGTACTTACCAAATGTCTACTACATGCGCTGAACTTTTGATTATGCGTCATTGCTTAACAGAAAGAATAAATACCTCAGATCTAGACAGTTCTGGGTTTAAATCCCAATTCAAATATTTACATGTAGTGTGTCTTTGGGAACCTAACCTCGCAGCCTGAGTTTCTTCATAAGTAAATGGGAATAATGGTACTATTCAGCCATAAAGAAGAATGGTCTTGAATTACATACTGGATACAGACATGAAAAAACTCTTAGACACATTGTTAAGTGACTTCCCCACGACTATACAGGTAGTGAGTGGTAGAGCCACAATGCAAACTCAAGTCTGCTTGACGCAAAAGCAATACAGACTTTCAGAGGGACCAGGGAGTCACTTCTAGTTGGCAATGCTCAGTGATGCTTTCTTAGAGGGGCATGGATTCTTTTTGTCTTTTACATTTATGGTATGGGCAACAGAGTTCTTTTAGCCCCATAGTATAAGTCTTATAGCAGAGGATTAGTATTCAGTCTCATAGCAGACCTCTTTTTCTCTTATAGAATGGGCAATAGGAGTAGTAGTGAGAAATCATAACTTACTTTTGTGTAGTCATCTCTTCAATTTCCTAAACAATTGCTCTGTCATTTATTTGATTTTATTTTTACAACCAGGGTGGGTGGATAATATTCATCACATTACACTGCTAAAGAATCTGAGGCTTGGAGAAATGCAATGACTGCCCAAGGTCACGCTCTGAGTTGGAGAGCTGAGACTAGACCTGATAATTTGTCTTTTTCAGTGGAATTTGAAGAGCCATGAATGCAAAGTTGAGAGTTGCCATTGGCTTCCCAGCTTATGTCCCAGGGATCTGCCTATATGTGTTTCCTTCTTTCCGCCAAGATGACCATCGCTTCCCATACTGGGACACATAATTATGGCCTTTTCAATAATGCTTGTCAGCTCAGTGTTCCAAATCTTGTTTTTCCTCTCTCTGCTAACTTCTCTGTATAATAAATGCCAGGCAGCACTAGCTAATTAGCAACAGCAGACAATGCACATTGATACATAACTCTTACTCTTCCAAGGCCCCTATTTACTACCAGTGACTTGTGACCTCACTGTGAACCCTGGTGGCAATAAAGCTACCACTGTGATCAGGGTTAGAATACATGTAATCTTCTTAGCCTTAGTTGAAACTGTGAAAATCCCTTTCATCTTCAATTATTATTTATTTGGCCCATTTCTCTGTAGGGTAAGGGGCTGTCTAATCCCCCAGGCTGAGCTTCAGGAGTCTGTGTCAGCAGAAAAGAATGCCAGCCTTGCATACCAGGAGCTGGAAGACTGGGCCATGGACTGGAGAGGCCATGACCCCTTCTGGAGTGGAGATGGGGAAGCTTCAGGAGCTTGCTCGTCTGATGGTTTTTCTCCAGGGGAGCTGCTTTGAAAATGGCAAAAGAAAAGTTCCTACAATCTAAAAATTTTGCTAAGTGGAAGAGAATTAACAAACTTTAAAACCTTTTATTAAAAAAAAAACACGACAATACATAACACAGAGTAAACTGAGGTACTACAGAGTCACTCAAGAATGATTCATATGATTGAGCTATTGCACTCCCAAAGGATCTCATGTCAACATAGCCAAGGTGTGCTCACTGGAGATGCACCAGCTTTATCCCAGAACAGCTGAGAGTGTTGAAAAATGTGTTCATCCAGACTGTTTGCCCAGATTGGATCACCCTGCAGGACTTTGACTTGAATGAGTCCGTAGTGAAGGCTTGGTTGAAGAATAGTTTCAGCGAATGGAGGAAGCAGCAGCAAAACCCCTCAGCAATGGCTGTCACCAGGAGCACTAAACAAGACTGCTTCAGTGGAGGAGGAGGCCCTCTTACCTACAATTGTTGTAAACACTTGTCCTGTGCGTCCTGGAGTTTTGGATGCCTATAGCCCCCATCTTCCTGAGCCTTCTGGTACCCAGCAACCTAGAAGGCCTGGTGCCTTTTTTGGGGAATTTATCATGGGATTATCAGCCTCAAGAAGCCCAACAGACATGTCTGGGGGGCCTCTGGTCTTCCTTGTGTCTCTATTCCCTGTAACATAGGCCAATTTGTGTAACAATATGCCTTACCTGTGGGAGATGATCCCAGTTGTCTAGATAAGTATCTCTTCTCCAAGGTGAACTGGTTGGAAGACTGGTACCAGTCAGTATAGCTTCTGGCCCAGGTAACCAGTTGCTGACAAAGATCTGGGATCCAAACCCTGATCCACAGAAAGATATTTCCAAACACCTTTAATGGGTAGACTTGAGTCTAAACAGACCAGAGCTAAGAGATCTTTTTTTGCAAGAACACAACAAAAACAAACTCCCATCTTTCCTCATTGCCCACATTTCCTATTTTTCCTTTGAGTTCTTCCTAAGCCAAATTTCTGAAATAAAGTAGGTCATTAGGTGACTAGTCAGTTTTCTCTGCCTTTTGCTTACCCCAAATTGAGCTTAGTTCAATAAAAGTGTCTTCTGATATCAAGACAATTTAAGAATTCCTGCTCCTGACAGGCCATCTATTATCTCTTTTGCAAAACACCTAGGTTATCGTTGAGGTTAGGGCATGTTAGGGCTTGCAAATCTATAGGTAACATACAATTCCAGTGCTATTCAAACACTTCCAATGTGGTTGGGTGGGGTGGGGGGTGCTGGGGAGTGAATTTTCCAATCACTCTTAGGAAGCTGCTATGATACTGTTATCGAAAATTGATGTAGAAAACTTATTGATCAAGCTATATATTTATGTTTTTGGAAACTGTTACATTTTAAAAAAGTAGATAAATAGATCTGAACATCTTGGAACTCGAGGAGCCAATAAAAAAATTTCAATGGAAGACTTGGAAAAGCAAGTTGAACAAATCTTCCAGAAAGTAGAATAAAGAGACAAAAAGAATGAAACATTAAAAAAAAATCCTAATAATGGTGGTTTGGAGTTAGATTTTAAAAAATTCAAGATTCTAAGAACAGATAAAGAGGAGGAGAAAGTTATCAAAAAGGTAATGCAAGAATGTTTCTGAAAAATGAAGGGCATGAGAGTGCTTAGTGTCTTAAAGGTGTATTACTGTAAAATTTCAAAATACAAAGAGTCAATAAAAATAAATAGTAAATCCTAAAAGACTTCCAAAATAATTACACATTAATTTTCATTGATTTTTAAAGTCAATACAGGTATATGGTAGAGAATTTAGAAAAGCGTAAAGAAGAAAAACTACCATTAAGTGTATCATTCATAGCTTGGTAAGTTTCCTTCCAGCTAGATGTATAATTATGCATATATGTTTGCAAAATCAGGATAACATATATTATATATGTGTAATTTTATATTTTACTTTTTTGCAAATAATATAATTTCTTAAACATTACATGGCACTAAATATTTTTCATAAACATGATGTGTAATGGCTGTAAAATATTAAATGTTATGGATATGACATTGTCTTTTTAACTAATTTTCTATTGATTGATACTTGGTTGCTATTAAAAATAGTGCTGCATTAAATATCTTCTGATTAATCTTTGGAAAACTGTCTGATTATTTCTTTAGGATGGATTCTTAAAAGTGGAACAACTAGTTAAGAGTGCTTACTATTTGTTGGATAATTATGCCTATGTTTAAGAGTCTTAATGCATATGTCCATACTGTCTTTGAGAGGGTCTTATTAATTTAGAGAAGATATTCAAAGGGGGTTGGATGACAGGAGGTGAAGTGACCAGGCTGACTTGGGAGTTGGTGGCAGAGTCAGACGTGGAACACAGCCCTTAAAATTTCTAGTCCAGCAGTCGTTGGATTTCCTCCTTCCCACTGCTTTCTGTGGAAGCCAGCAGCAACGCTCAAGTTCCGCGTAGAAAAAAACAGGCAGCTTACTGCATCCAGGGCTTAAAGTGGTTGGCAGTAAAATAAGACATGGTCTCACATGATTCATATTTTCTACTGTCATTAAAACATGTACTGAGTGTCTGTGCAAGTCAGGACACTGAATGCAGCCAGCCTGAACAAGGAATGTGTCTTGAGCATACAGGTGTGACATGGCAGGTACTGTGCCAGGTGCTGCTAGGGTATACGATTGGCAGGATATAGATTGGGAGGAAATCTACAAAAAGAATGTGGGTAGGACATAGACCGGTGAAATGGCATACATACACACTGCTGCTATACAGGTGTGCTAGGAAGGGAGATGACCATTCCCTGTCAAACTCAAGGAGGTTTCTCATTTAGGATTTCGTTTGGGTGCATATAACAGAAAGCATAACTCAATGAAGGGTTAAATGAGATAGAATTTATTCCTCTCACACATAAAATAAGTTCAGAGGTTGTGAGCAGAGGAGTGTCCTACTGAAGTAATTTATTTTTAAAGAAGATTGATGTAGGTGTAGTGACAGGTAGGTCTAAGCAGGGGGAATGGAGTCAGGGAGATGTCCTTAGGAAGCAGCTACCTGATGAGATGTCAAGAGGGACTGAAGTGAAAAGGACGGGATGAATGGGAGAGATAATGGAGGGAAGAGACAGCAAACTGGTGTCAGAGCAGAAAAGGAGAGCACCAGTAGGAAGGAGGCAGAGATGGTACCAAGGTTGGGAGGGCCACATCTTTGGGGGAAAGATGGTAAGTTTCCTCTCAGGCACACAGAGTGCGTAGGGATGGCTTCCATCAGCGCCTTGTGAGCTAAATCTGGGCTGCTGTGACAGGCAATCCAGGACAGTATGCGGACCTTGTGTGACACTGTGGATTGTAAGCCTGATTATGTCACCCATGAAATGGTATGTTGAGAGGGCAACCATCACAGCGGTATAAGATCAGTGGAATTACGATGAGAAAGGTTGGTTGGAAAAATACTGAAACCTAAAATACTGATACTGAGTGCTTGGGGGGAGGCCTGGGAGAGGTCATTGCAGAATGATCGCTGAAGCCTGGAGTGGAGCTACTGGGAGTCCTCCTCCAAGACCCACTCAGTGTACATTCATTTAAAAAAAATGGTTTTCTTCTTTTGAAATCAATAATGTTCCCTGTAAAAATAAAATAGAAAATACAGAAAAGTAGAAAAAAATATAATACAACAAATCAGTAACCTCATCATCCAGAGATAATCTCTGATAACCTATTGGTGTATCTGTGTGTGTGTGTGTGTATGTGTATACATATATATATAGATAGATAGATATGCATATCTACATCTGCTGGGGAAGGTCATTCCCACAAACGAATATATGTATAAAATGGAAATTACATGAATGTAATTATATATATATAAAATTATGCCAAACTGGGTATTATACTATTTTGTAATTTGTTTTTTTCCCAATTTTAAAATACTGTGAAAAAACACCGTGAACATGTCTCCAGATCATTCAATATTTTCCTTTAATATCATTTATAAAGGCTCTGTAGAGTGCCATTACATATTTATACCATTATGATATTTAACCTGATGCATATTTAGGAAGTTCCCATTTTTTTCTAGGATAAGCAACACTGTAATATGCATTCCTGAAGTTAAATATCTATAAACCTCTAATGATTTCGTTATCATAAATTCCTACAAATGGGATCGTTAGGTCAAAGGGACATACATTTTTAAGGTTTTTGACACATATAACCCAATTTGCTTCCAACAGCTTCTACTTAAATTATAGACTCACCAGGATCATATGATAGCATTCATTTCTTTGCATCTTCATCAGTATTGCATATTTTTAGTATTAAAACATATTTGTCCATTTGAAAAGCGAAAAATGGTATCTCATTATTGTTTAATCTTCCTATTTTTATTACTAGTGAAAAATATTTTTTCACATTATTATTGGCTTTTTGTTTTTCTTGTGTGGTCAATTGTTTATTCACATCCCTGTCCCTTTATCTATTTGGATGTTTTAAAACAATTTACAGAAGCTTTTGGTAAATAGAGTATATTTCCTTTCTGCCTGTCTTTAAAGTCATAGAATTTTACCCACTTTGCATTTACCATTTGTCTTGCTTCTGGTGATTTTTAATACATATACATTTAAAATGCTTTTCCTTTTATGATTTCTGCCTTTTGTGTAATGCTTAAAAATCCCTTGCCCACAATAACATTGAGCAGATATTCACCTCTAGGTTTTAATAGTACTTCTATGGAGTAGAGGAAATGCACTCAGGAATTTGTCTGCGATAGGATCAGAGGACTCAGGCAGATGGGATATGTGGGTAATAAAGAGGGAGGAGTCAAGAGTGACAGAGTTTCCAGGCTTGATAGACTTCAGTGAGGGTGGAACCGCTGACTAAAACCAGGAATACAGGAAAAGGAACAAGTCTGTTAGGGTAGATAATGAGTTCGGTTTTGCACATGTTGCATTTGAAATGTCGGCCAGGAAGCCGGTAGAAATGCCCCAAAGGCAGTTGGAACAGAGGTGTGGAACGCAGGAGTAAGGCTGGGGTTTTACATACAGATATGAAATCAGCAGCAGACATTTGAGAGTTTAACAACCTTTTCTTTTCGGTACATACGGTGAGCCATACACTACGCTAACCCCTTCACTGCATTATTTCATTTAGGCTTCCTGACAACTTCAGGAGGCAGACATTATTATCCTCATCTTACACATGAGGGGACAGGTTTACAGCAGTTAAATTTCTTTACTAAGGTCTTGCAACTTGTTAGTGGTGGAACTCGAATGTGAAATCAAATAAGTCCGTCTGACTCCAGAGTTTAATCTCTGGCCTGGTTTGCTCTATTTCCACAAGAGTGGAGGAGCTCAAGCAGGGGAAGTCAGAGTCCTAAGGATGGAGAGCTGCACGCTTTAGTGGTAGGCAGCAAAGAAGGGAAGGAGCCAGTGAGAGAATCTGAGAAGGAGGCGCAGGGGGAGGTGCAGGCCCATGTGTGTACATGCCGACTGACTCTCTAATCAGCATGCAAACATTTTGACAGTAGGGACTTATGTCTTATACATTCTTGTAGATAAATCTGAGACCCTAATTCTGACTCTGGCCCTCAAAAAAATTCTGTCATGGTGCTTTGCACATAAATATTCCTCCATTGATGCTCTGATGGTCTGTCAGTAATTTTCTTGCGTTATCCTCTGAGCTAGACCATATTAGTCCCTGCGTTCCCACTTGTTATGGACTAGGGGCTCATTCACAGGAGATCCTCAGTATTGTTAATCCGTTGCCTTCTCTGAGAGCAACAGAGGTAGACTCCTTGGTTTATGCTCTCCACATCTGCTGGGGAAGGTCATTCCCACAAACGAATGGCATGTCATTGTTACTTGTGTTTCCTTTTTGCCTGAGTTGTTGAGTGAGCACGGGATATATCCTTTTATCTTTGAATGATATATTTTTTCTTTTCCTCCTTTATTGATGTTTCCCTGAATACTTAGGACTTTGTAAAACAGAAATAGAACCAATCTCTTTTCCTTACAGCCTGAGTATCTAATACTAGAGCAGAAACAAAGCTGGAGTAGAAGGCTGGACCTGAATTTTACTACATGCTAAAGGAATGTGGCCGAGTAGGAAAAACATGGATTTAGGAATTAGGAGTTATAGTTTTCATTCTGCCACTTTTGGGCAAATTGTTTAAATTATTTGAGCCCCATTTCCCTCATTATATAGTGGGGGTACCTACTAACAGGGTGGTTGTGAGGGTGAAAAAAATTAACCAAGATAAAGGGCTTGGCCCATTGTAGGTACCCAATACAAGGAAGTTGTGACTCTGAGCTCACATAGAATCATTTTGCTCCATGCTCTTCTCAGACATTTGCCTCCTGGGCATTCCATAGCTCATTTCCACTCATCCATGTTGATGAATGAGGAGGAAAATGAATCCACCTTAGCTACATCTGCCTAAGCAAGTCTAATGTGTGCAGCTATAGCACATAATTTTAGTTGGTAAGAAATCTGCAGAAAATGGTTTAGGACATAATCTGGTTTTCTTGGTCCAGACTGATGGTAGGTTCAAAAACTCACCTCCAGTCAGTTTCTGATGATAATCAGTAAATATCCTAGCATAGTTTTTCTTTCTGGGGAAAAAGTCCAACATCAAAATTCTCATAGACTGAAATGTATTCATTTTGAGCACTGCCCATATGGAATCCATCTTGCCCTCTCTCCAAATAATCATAAATTGTTTCCCCTTTCCAGACAACTGCTGCAGTCTTGAATCAATACTGGATGTAACTCTCATTGCAAGTTAGCACAGGTTTCAGACGAGCCCAATAGATAAAAGGGGAAGTGTGAAGACAACAGAGAAATGAGCTGCAGCCTTAACTTGGCAGAACTGTTTATTAAAATAGTGATTTAGGAGATTTTTCAAATGCCACTCTTAGTTGTAGATCTTATTTGAGAAATCTAACCCTCTGATTTAGGAATGAACATTCTCGAGGACAGCCCTGGCTTGTTCTTGTGGTTTGGTGTACTTATTAATAGTGCGCCCTTTCACTCTCAAGAGTCCCTGTTTGGATAACAAATTCTAGGATAATAAATTCTATGATCATCTTTTACAGGCTTTTTTCAGAGTAAAGTCCATCCCTTTGAAGATATATTCCTTGTGTTAATCTAAGAAAAATTAACACACCTTTCCTACAACAGAGTCTTTGGCACCCTATCTTGCAGTCATTTACGTATTTCTTCAGAGCAGTAACTAAGAACCACATAAGCTAATGAATAACTCCCTATGGCTCTCTTATTGGTGAAAGCAAATAAGGTAACTTCATAGGGACTCACCTAATACAGCAGCCCTGGGAGGGAAACGTGAGGTTTTCGAGTTTATGTTTGCAAAGCAATTTCCAATCATTTTAATTAGTTTTTCCATTTGATAAGTGCAAGAATATGTACCCACATTGGACTACAAGGGAATGGAGACTTAGAGAAATTTGACTCTGTGCCTTCTGGAATACCGTTCCACGCTTGAATTCTGAGCACTTTGTGGTCTCATATACCTTTTACACACTTGAGTCTTTCCTGTTCTTCAGGAGAGGGTGTGCTGTGGTGTAGCAATCTGAGGGTAGTCAGACTGTCAGAACATCACCAGAAATGCTTTGAGAGTTACTGTGGAAAACAGGCTTCCACGGTGCAGTGCAGCTGCTGGGAGGAGGAGCCACATGGCACAACCCTAAGCCGTTCTCTGGAGGGAAGGGAGAGCCGGCTTGTCAGCTTCAAGCGGGGCATCCTTCTGGATAGTCCTAAGGTATCTGAGGCAGATGGAGTCTCAGGTTAGGATAGATGGGTTCTTACGAAACCTCACAATCTGGGGTAGAGAGAGGACTAATGCTAATGTCCTTTTCATCTACAGATGCTCTAGCCTGAATCTAGTTTATATTCTGTCCCCAGATACCTGGCTGCCTGTTTGCAGCCTAGTTCTGAGCGAAGGGAAGAAGTTCAAAGCCAAGCAAGGGAGTGCAGAAAGGTCTGCCCTCCAAAAAATGTGCTTGGAGAGCTCCTATCTTATGGACAAATGTGCACAGCTGAGGAGAGAACAGAGCCGTGAAACCAGAGAGAACTATGGCATAATGTTTGTTTTAAACCCTTCCACAGCCTTTCTCCCAAATCTCCTAAAGGGGTGGGGAGGCAAAAGGAGTGCTGGATAGAAAACTCTACCTCTCGGTGCCACTTGTGGGAGTGATTATAATCAGCTGAGGTGTCACTCCTGCCAGTTGATGTCTAGAAGACCCAGAATTCTACCATGTTGGAGTCAAAAGTACTCTCCAGAGATCTTGCAACCCAATTCCCTCTTTTTACTTTACAGGGTCTTTCAGGATTTCACTAAACGGTTGGCCTGGGATGCTCACCAAGCCACTTTAGTCTAAAAGATTTAAAAAATATAAACCGAAAGTAATTTCTTCCCACTGTGAGGAATAGTCATGAGACCTAAAAGAATGACTCTGGAAACAAATTGCAATACTTCCTGCCTAGCCAGGGAGCTCACTCACCGTGGCCAGCCACTGCCCCTGACAGAGGGATCTCTTGTCCCTGGAGAGGCAGTGAAGAGGCAGTGATGCTGAAGATTCAGGATCCATTCCTTAATTTTGTATTCTTTTGCTTCCCCACTTCAATTTTATAAGCTTCAGGTCCCAGAAATCCTGAATCTTGGCCTGCCTGTCCCACACAACAAATCTAAACATCTGATGCTCCAACATGCTCCTGATCAGAAGAGGAGACCAGGTGAGGGTGAGGCTGGAAAACAGGCTGGGGCCTGTGAAGAAGTTGGGTCAGGCCTAACACTGGGGGCTGGCTCACAGTATGTCTCAAACTTCTACCCCACTCCCTATTTCTACCACCATTAGCTCCTTGCCCAGACCAAACTTGTCTTTCAGATCTATAGAACCAGGATTCTAGAACTGGCGAGGGTCTTATTTTGTCATCATCCCTAATTTTGCAGGCTTTAAGAATGGCTTAAGCAATTCCCCTCCCTGTGAAGTAAAGCCACAGTCTTGGCCAATACTTCAGCAGGGACAATACTTGGCTCACTTGTTAGATGTAATCTGCCCGGTGTGTCCCTGTGTGGGTGGAAGCCAAAGAACGATGCCTACCTGTCTAAGCACCCAATAAAACACAACCCAGCAATTCTACACACCTTCACTTATGCCCAGTACGAGCGAAGCTTCTGAGTTACCCTCCGAGGGGACAGAAAGCTGGTAAGATCTAATGCCTGTCCACAGTATTTATATCAGAGAACATGGTGTGAAAAGCTTGTTCCTCATTTGATATTAATAGCTGCCATTTATTCAGCACCTACTGTAGGCCTGGCATTTTATTATATATATTATCTCTAGTCTTCACAACAACTCTGTGAGGTAGATATCATGACTCTCATTTCGTTGATGTGGAAACTGAGGCTCAGAGAGGTTTCGTGATTTGTCCAGGTCAGGCATCTAGGGCATCCCTCTGCTTGTTAGGGGTTCATGGAGGCTGAGGGACAGAGTGTGTAATGTCAGATCAAGGCAGAAGGACAATGAGCGTGCCAAACTCTCCATTCTCTGTTTCACCCAGGCCTGTATTAAAATCCCAGTTCTAACAATTTGTGTGGCCTTGGGAAAACTGCTCTCTGTTTTGGTTTCCTCATCTATAAACTGAACAAAATACTTCACTTCATAAGACAACTGGAAAGATGAAATGAGATAATGTGGACATTGCTCAATTCCCAGCATGTTCAGGTACAAAATGACTCATTTTGGTGTAGAATGCTCGTCCTCTAGATCTGCATGCCACTTCCTCCTCAACTGCAGGTTTTTACTGAAGTGTTACCTTCTCAGAGAGGCCTTCCCTGGCCACCCTATTTAAAAGGCCAACCCCATCCAATTCTTCAGACCCCTTCCCCTACCTTATCACCAACTAATATATTACAAATTGTACTTCTTATTTTCGTTTGTCTTGTCTATCTCCACCCACAAGAAGGTGAAGTTTTTGAGACCGGGAAGCTTTGTGTTATTTCTGTATCATCCCAAGCACAAATATATATTGGTTAAAAGAATAAACAGGGGCCAGCCCCGTGGCTTAGCGGTTAAGTGTGCACACTCCGCTACTGGTGGCCAGGGTTCAGATTCCAGGCGCGCACCGACGCACCACTTGTCCGGCCATGCTGAGGCGGCGTCCCACAAACAGCAACAAGAAGGATGTGCAACTATGACATACAACTACCTACTGGGGCTTTGGGGAGAAAAAGGGGAAAAAAAGGAGGAGGATTGGCAATAGATGTTAGCTGAGGGCAGGTCTTCCTCAGCAAAAAGAGGAGGCTTGGCATGGATGTTAGCTCAGGGCTGATCTTCCTCACAAAAAAAAAAAAAAAAAAGAATAAATGAAAAGAAACCTCTCTGGCACAGAAAATTGGCTTTGAATTTGGCTTTTTCCTTACTAGCTGTTTGACCCTGGGTACATTACTTAAAATATCTAGGCCTTGGTTCCCTCATTTGTAAAATGGAAGAATAACGCTATCTATTTTTAAGACAGCTGGGATGATTAAGTGACCTATGTATAAAACATGGCACACAGCAAGTGCTGGGTAAATGCTTGCTGTTATTATTACTTAAAATAATCTGACCAGTTGTTTAAATTGTCTTTCAACGCTGCTCAGAGCTTTTAGGCTAGGAGAGGAAGAGGCTGAAAGCCATGGATGCCCTGAGCATTTTCAGCCCCATTATCTTCCTTGTTAGACCATTGACAGTTGAATAGGTGTGAAATCGCTCAGTGTTCACGCTCCGAGGCTGCTCAGGATTACCACGTCAGTGAGGAGGAAAGGAGGCTGGGGCAGCTCAAATCACTTGCCCGAGGTCACTCACCTCAAAAACCAGGGCATACAGCGCCCAAACCCTGATGTTGAACCTCCTGAAATTGTGTTATCCGCTGCCTCTCTTCCAAGCTCTCTCTACAATGTGGGATGGTGACGGGGTCTGTGGCTTCAGGAGCCTGTGTTCAGCGGGTCTTGTCACTGACTATCATCTCCCGCAATTCACTTAACTTTTTTGACACTCAGCTGTCTCGCATGCAAAACATGGTAATTAAAACCCACACCTCACAGCTTTGTGGCCAGGATCCCGGGTGAGAAATGCTCTAAACTGTAAAGCGCGGAAGGAATAACCTCTGCAACAGGCATTAACACGCGAGCCCCCTGCTTTGCAGGCCGGGAGCCGCTCCTGTCTCCACTCCTCTCCAAGGCCGCGCGGCAGGGGGGTGGGAAGGAGGATTAACCCCTGGGCGCCGGTCTGGGCGTTTCTCCAGGCGGCCCGGGAGGAGTTCCGCCCTCTCCCCCGCCCCGCCGCCTCCTCTCCCTCGCGCCGGCACTCGCGCTCCCGGAGTCTCTCTCCCGCCCAGGCCCCGGCTGCGCTTCCCTGGCCGGCACAGCGCGGCGGGCGGGCGGCAGGATGCAGGCCCCGCACAAGGAGCACCTATACAAGCTGCTCGTGATCGGCGACCTGGGCGTGGGCAAGACCAGCATCATCAAGCGCTACGTGCACCAGAACTTCTCCTCGCATTACCGGGCCACCATCGGCGTGGACTTCGCGCTCAAGGTGCTGCAATGGGACCCGGAGACAGTGGTGCGCCTGCAGCTCTGGGACATCGCAGGTGAGCACCCGAGGAGGAGTCTGGGGCCGGGAGCGATCTGCAGCCGGTCTCCCGTCCCCGGTCAGCGGGTTGCGGCCAAGTGGGAGACCCAGATCTCTGGGGCGCTGATACTTTTCCTGGTGGGTTGGAAACTTGATTTCAAAGGTAACTAAGTTTCTCGCCCTCGCTGAAACTTGAAGTGCATTCCCTGGCGCGTAGGCGCTGTTGCTTTAACTCCCTCCCGCACCCTTCCCTGGGATCTCTGATCAGCGCGGGCCTCCCCAGGGATGCAGACGGAGACTTAACTGGAGTCGCACTCAGTCCTTCGCCTCCAGCTCGTTTTCCGGGCGCCGGCTATCCTGCCGGTGACGCGGCCCTGAGTGTCACGCCCGCCCTTCCGTGCCCGGGCGACCGAGGGGAAGCCCCTAGACCAGTGAGCGGCGGAAACCGGGAGCCGTCCGGGCTAGAGGGGTTGACGAATTCCTGTTTTCAACCGCTCACTTATCCCAACTCTCGCCGCCTCCTTTACTACCCTTCAGTCAAGCGAGTTTCAGGGTCTCTGTTTTAAAGAAGCCAAAGGCCTTTTTTCTGTGTGTGTAGGAGGGGGGGCACTGGCTCTCTGTTGTCTGTCAAAAGGAGCTTGGGGCCACTTGTGACTAAGGGTCTATGATATTAGCCATAACGATTTTTTGATTTGGCCCTGAAGTTTTCATTGAGAAACCTAGAAAATGAAACTTTCTTTACAATGTTTGAGGTCAGAATTTGATTCAGCGAGTTTGTACCAGGAATTAGGCCCAATCAAATGTGAGGGTGCAAAGTGTATTCCAAGAGGGAGTCCCTGGACTGAGGCTGTTTGCAACCTGGGCATGTCCAACCCCTCATTATAGATCCTGGCTCTGCCACTCACTAACCTGCTCAGCGGCTTTAGACGGGTCCCTTCAGCTCAGTTGCATCCCTGTTAAGTAGAAAGGGGTTGGACAATGCCAGCTCAGGAAACTTCCTGCTCGGAAGTGTTAAGGTCCTCTGGGATTCTCCATGAACTCCTTCAGACAGTCCCACTCTAGCTCTGACTATTTCATGCTCTGTGGCACCAGGAAATTTGTAAGTACTGGACCCAAACTAGCCGCTTCTCTTTCAGAAAATAGGTTCGTTTTAGCCGGTGCATTTGACTGGAAACACTTTATCACGGCTTGAAGTGAGAAGAAATGGGGAAAATTTTTGAAAGGGCATTTCTGGTTCTGGGGACTCCAGTGCCTCTTTAATCACGAGCTGCCAGGTCTTATGATAAAACTCTTGGCCTGTGGATAGATTCCTGCATTTGGAGTCATCTTCAGCAGCTGTCATGACACAGGCGTTACCAGAGACTGAAGATGTCATCAGCCCTATCCAATTGGGCTTTTCATCTAGAGCATCCACTCTGAATCTGTGCACTTTGTTACTGTGTTTTAGTGTCTGAAAACTCTTCTGGCTGCATCGAAGTCTCCAGGACTCAGGTTTAGAATTCGCTTACTGTTTGAAGGGGGATGTAGCTATAATTTAGACTGTTGCGTCAAGTGCAAGTAAGGATGAGACCTCAGGCATGTTATATAATGTCCGTGGGTCTCAGCGTCCTCACCTAACAGGGAAGGTAGAAGGGTATAATGATTGAGAGCCTAAATTCCGCAGTCAACTGCCTCTGTCTGAATCCCTGTTTTACCCCATATTTCCTGGGCGATTTTAGACAGGTTCCCTAACCTCCTGGTCTCAATTTCCTTATCTGTAAGTGGCAGAGTGCCTTCTCCCAACAAATGAGAGATGAGCAACCAACAAATGCTGGCTGAAGGCCATAGTACCTGCTATCTAGGAGAGCGACAAGGATTATTGTTACACTAGCTACTATTTTTTTTTTTTTTTGAGCATGTATAAATGCTAGGCAAGAAGGACATGATATAAATGTGCTGATTAAATCCTAATAAATGATGATTTCTCTATTACACATATAATCTGTTCCAAGACACCCAGCATGGTTTTTCGGCTTTATTCATATTACAGCATGCTGTCATGACCAATTTAACTCCCAAGCTTAGAACGCCTCCTGAGCCATGGTCCTGGACTGCTGTTGCTGTGGAGGCTATGATCACAGAAGTCTGTGTAAATAAGAAACCTGAGGAGCCTTGAAAATTCAGTCCTATGGATACAGCGGTATGCAGCATCTCAGTAGGGGAGCTTCTTTTTCCCAGAGCTCTGATGTTGAATGGTAAGCTGTCTTTGGCAGCCTCCAGCCCAAAGGCCCTGTGGGCTGAGTTAGAAGTTGGGCTGCAGGCAAAGCTGGTTGGAGGGAAGCTGGGCTGTTGTAGGAAAGGATGTTTGGAAATAGTACCGACATGTTTCAAGCTGCACGGGTAGCCCTATAAGGAGTGAGTTCATATGAAATCCAGCCTCAACTGCTCACCCAGACTCCAGTCAGCCAAGCCTATCTTACAGTACCTTCAAATCAGCCAGTCTGTCTACACACAGGAATGCTTCTCTCTCTCCTTCGTGCTCAACTCTGCTGTGCATCTGGAAAGAACCGATAGTGAAGGCTAGTGGGCCTCACTTTGTGAGGGTTGGGGGTGTGGATGAGATACAGGGGACCTTCCCTGTCCTGATGGGATATCAGATTCATCTGCTATAGAGAGAATCTTTGCTCAGGTAGACTTTTGATATTCATTTGGTTCAACACCAAGTAGGGTTCTATTTGTCCAACTAATTCCTGTGATCTTTCTCTTGTAGCCACTTAGACTGGCCAGCCTGCTCTCAAAAGACTCCAAAAAGTACCTTTCAGGGCTTGTGAAATAGGCCTTGAAACCAATTGATGAATCCCACAGATCCTATAGGGGACAGCAATTGTCCTGAACCCCAGTGATTCCACCGTAGACGAGCAGCTGGGTCAGCTCCGGGTTCAGCAGCTGTTGATAGAGTCAGAGAAATTAAGTCACTTTGCCCAAGGCCACCCACCTAATAAGTGGAAGGGCTAGATTTAACCCAGTTCTGTCTGACTTGGCATCCAGCTATGCTCTTCATGACCACAGGCCTGTGACTGCCCGGTGCACAGTCGGCCCGCTGGGGTCATGCCCTCTTCCCCTTTAAAGGCATTGCTCCTTTAGTAGCTGTTTTTTAGGTTATCCTTGCCTTCTCCTTCTTATTTCTAATGTGTTTTTGTATATTAATCAGTACCACTGTGCAGAGACTGGAAGGAAATGGAACGAAAATCTTTTTCTGAAAATTTGACTCTTGGTTATACGTTTTTTTCTTTTTATAGATTTATCAGGAAAAAAGTAAACAAAAAGTTCACACTTGAGACTCATCTTTCCTACTTCCCTCCAAATCCCGACACTATAATTATTCCAGTAGCACTTTCAAAGAGAACTCTACGATTTTGCCTAGAACTCTTGATGTGTTTTGGGACTGAGCTGCAGGAATTGGGACAGTCATAGTAATAATAGCCAATTGTTTTTAAGCATTTATTCTTACAATTGTCTATGCATATTTAATTTTTAATTTCCCATTAAAATAGCTGGTCAAGTGGTAGCTGGAATTTAAAACTTGGCCATTGAATCTAGCACCCAGGTTCCTAACACCTTTGCTGTACTTCCCACCATTTAAAAATAGAATACTTTAGACGTATATTCTAAATATATTCTAAATAATAGATATTCTAAAAATGTAATATTTGACATTAGGCAAGCCATGAAACCTTGCTGGACCTCTGTTGCCCCATTTATAAAATCGTGATTGTCTCATTTTCCTGTTGTATCACATGTTTGTATTATGTTGTCTCTTGCAGTCTCTATCAGCTCTAATACATTCTCACTGTGTCCAGATAGTACATGACAGCTTATTCCAACTTCTTTACTTACTAGCTTTGTGACTTGTGTGCGTTAACTTCTATGCCTTGGTTTCCTCTCTGTAGACTGGAGACAATAGCAGAGCCTGCATTGTTAGAGTTGTTAAAGAATTTTTTTATGTGTTAAAGAATTTATTTATTTATTTATTTATTATATTATTAATTTTATTATGTGTCAGCTTTACATGAATTAATTCATATAATTATAATTATATATATATGAAGCTGTGCCTGACATATAATACATGCTGAATAAATGTTAGCTACTACTCTTGTTGTTTTAATTGTTATTACAAGCTACTGTCACATACATTTTCCTGCTGGATCTTCCCAGCATCACTGAAGGTATAGACAAAGTAGGTGGTGTTAAACTTGTTTTATATTAGACAAAATCAAGAATCAAAGAGGTAGGGACTTGCCCAAGGTCACAAGAGCTAGCGAGTGGCAGAGCAGGACAGAAACAGCAGGTGTGTGTAACTCCAGCTTTTATATATGTATGAGAGAGAAGACCAAGTCTATTGGTCATCAGAAAACCCAATTCTAGATTTAACAAATATAGTAGAAAAGAAATTAAGTTGGCAGATAATTTAGAGAGTACCTCTTCACCATGTAAAAGTTTCACTGCAAGGCTATGCTAAATAATAAATGCCTCTAAATAGTTAAAACAAGATCCAACTTATAAGAAAAATATTTCCCTGCAGGGCACATCTATAGTAACTCTCCCCACCTAAGCCATGTGACAAAGAAGCATTGGATGACATTAACTATCCAGTAGGCAGAGCAACAGGGAGAGGCAGCCTGGGCCTAGAGTCAGGAGCCCCGGGACAATGACTCCCCACATCAGTGGCCATGAGATTCATCTGGGTCACAGTGGTGTCTTGTTGTAGAGTTTTAAAGACTTCCACATTGTGAAGTTCAGTGGAGGGGAGGGTTTGGACTTGACCATCTCTTCAATATCTAATTTTTTTTTTTTGTGAGGAAGATTGGCCCTGAGCTAACATCCGTTGCCAGTCCTCCTCTATTTGTTTTTTTGCTTGAGGAAAATTATTCAATATCTATTTTTAAAACACTGTAATTCTCCACAGAGTTTTGTAAGAAAGGTCTTAAATACCAATGTAATAGATCTAGAAATGTAGAAAGAGCTAAATTTGGCAACCACTATGTCAGGCAAAAGAAATAAAAATGCATGTCCAGTCTTGGCCACTTTCTGCTGGGCAGTTTATAGCCTTGTTTCTAGCCTGGCTAATTACAGGTTTTCTAAACCATGTGGACTAACATACTATGTGCTTACAAGCAAATGATATGTACACTGAGCAAAATGGTGTAATTTCAAAGTAGGGTCAGGGATGTGTGTGGAAAGCACCTCAGGGCTTCTTGCAGGGCGGTTATTAGAATCTCTATCTGTCACAGACACATGGGCATTAGGCATGTGGGACATGTCCCCTCATCTAGGTTTTAGAGGAGTAGGTCTGATAGGAGAGCACATAGCAGCCTAACCAAGGGAAACTAAGTCAGTCGAGAAGAAGGGACGGGGAGGAGCAGCTCTTCTGTGTGTGGTGGGTATCTCCAGCAAATATGTATATTAAAAGCCTGGTCTGTGTCAGGCACTGTACTAGGTGAGGGGAAAACAAAGAAGGATAAATAATTGAACAAGACTTGATTCCTGACCTCAAGAAGTTCACAGTTTAGTGAGCATGATGGCACGAAAGCAAATCACTGTAACAGTGAGTTAAGTGTACCGATATAGGTAACTGCAAAATACTCTGGTGGTACAGAGCAGGTGCTATCCACACCACATCTGTCCCCTCTCTGAGATTAAACCTAGCAGGCAGGACAAAGCCTCTAGGTAGTGTGTTAGCTCCTGTGCTCTTCCCTAGCACCAGTTAGTTCTGTGATTGAGTTCAGGGCTGCACAACTTGAGACAGAAGTTCGTCCTCTGGCCCTCTATATTTCTGTCTTCTTCTCTGAAGGATCTCATGCATTCTCATGGCTTTAAATTCTATGCAGACAGCTCCAAAATGTTCATATAACCTTGACTTCTCATAACTTCAGACCTACAATTCCATCTCCTGGCTGGGCGTCTTCTTTATGATGTCTCACATATATTGCAAGATGAATATATCATAGCAAAGTTGCATAAAAACAAGCATTGTCTTTTTCTATTAATAAAGTAATATATGTTCAATGAGAAAAATTGGAAAATACAAAAGAAAACAATAACAACAGCAAAGGAATATGCAGAATATCCATTATCACCCTTCTTAATGATAAGTAGTAAAGGATACTATTGGTAAGTTTAAAGTAGATTTTTTCTCCCACACACTGAACTTTCTAGTTTGTGTTAACTGTACTGCCTTTCACTCAGTCACTCTCCTTCTTTTCTTCTTCTTCTTTGACCTTCACATGCCATCAATCTCCAAGTCAGAGAGTGATTTTGCTTCTCCTGCCACTGCCCTAGACCAGGGATGGCACTGTTATTATTTACCTGTTCTGCTGTCATAGCCACCTGGCTAGTTCTAGTCTCTTCCTCCTCTAGTTCTAATGTGTACCAAGTTTATCTTCCCAGAACATCACTTTGGTGGCTCCCCATTGCCTATAGATTATATATGTGATTATGAGAAGAATTAAAGTGGTGGTGATTCCAAGTCGTAGAGCTATTGAGGGAGGAGTTTGTGGGGTCCTAGCAAGTAGGAAGTGACTGGAGTCCTTGAGGCCTGACCAGGTCAAAAGGAAACCCAGGATCCGTCTCATTGTGACTTTGTTGTCAGGAACACAGTTACTCTCATTGAGGGTCGAAGTGGTGCTTAAATAATTTTTTTGTTTTATTTTATTGCATCTTATTTAAAAAGTCATTTTAAAACTTGAGGATTTGAGTGATATAAAATCTTGCCTGGGAATATTTATTCATTCACTTGATAGGCTGGGGAATTTAGGAGTGAACAAAATGTATCAATCTTTGCTCTTATGGAATCTGATAGTCTGGTGGGGCATGAAGATATTTAAAGATAATCGTGGAGATAATTATTTAATCACTGTTTTGATAAGTGCTCTGAAGAGGACATGTCAAGTGCTAAAAGAAAGTCAGAATTACTGGGGTACCTACCCCAGCCATGGCGAGGAGGTGAGCAGACTCGGTGAGGACCACGGGTAATCTGGCATAGCTAGAGATTACGTGTGAGGAGGGAGCTGGTGAGAAGGAGCAGTGGACAAATTAGGAAAGGATGGATATGCTAAACCAAAGGTTAACAGTGATAATTCCTTACAGTTATCGATTTGTCAAAGCAATTTAAACACCACTATGATTCTGGCAAATAAGTCTTATTATTTTCAGTTTTATAGGTTGGGATACTGGGCCAAGCGTAAGGAGAACATGGTGCCTGGTACATAATCATTGCTCAATAAAAGTGATTTGGTGTTAGGCATTCACTGGGGTTGATACTAGAGTCATCATTCACCTGAAAAATCTTTGAGAATAGTTGTCTCATGGTAGGCTTAGAGCCCTTTCTCTCTCTCTTCTGATGATTAACTTTGAGAAATCGTATAAAGCTTTCAAACCATTGAGAACCTTTTTATTTCTTTCACCCTCTTTGATTCTGAGATGGACATTCTCAGAGGGATACGGTGGCCCTACTGCTCCTGGGGTGGAAATCAGCTTTATTTCATCAAGGGAAGATCCTCATCTTCTAGATTGGTGTACTAGAGTAGTCTGCATCAACTTGGCAAGGTCAAGAATGTGATTCTAGCCTCGGGTTCCAAATTACTGAGTTCCAATCACTTTTTCAGCTATTTGAGAATTTGGCTAAGAAGTTATAAGATCTTAAATTACTCTTTCAAAATAACTCAGAAATTAACTTCCACTATTCCACACTCCCTTTAGTTTCCCACTCTCAGGTATTAATCGAATTCTATCTTTTCTACCTTGAAAAATGGCTGTATCTTATCCTTCTTTTCAGTAGACATGTCTTCTTTCCAACTCATCTGAACTACTGGAGCAGCTTCCTAATACCCGTCTCTTCCTCAACCTTTCCTACCTATCAGTTTGTAATCCAGAGGTGAGACTTCTCACCATGGTGTCCATTCTCTGGTTAGATATTCTCCAGTTTGGCATCCTTCAGTGAATCCCCATCACTTTCAGAACTAAAGGCTAAACTTTTTAGCATGAAATTCAAGGTTTTTAATGATCAGACTCATCCATTCCAGTCTCATCTCTCCTACCTATGATTCTTGACCATTCGAGATATCTTACAGTGGTTTCAATTCACGTACATTCTCCTCTGTGCTGTGGCTCATACAGTCGCCTCTGGATAAATACATTTTCTTCTTCTTTACTTAGATAATTCCTATGGGTCCTTCCTCACTCATATCATCTTATCTCCTTCAAAAAGTCTCTATTGAGCCCATGTGACTGGGGGAAGACACTGTTTCTCTACTCCCATTGTATCCCATGCTACCCCAGATTAGAAGTCCTTTACTCCTGCATTGGAATGCCTTTTACCTCCAAACTGTAACACTAGGTCCTAGCATAGTACTTGGTACTTAATAGTGCTCAATGAGTATGGTGTTCAATAAAAAGTTTTCACTCAGCTATTTCATCATTGCTTTAATTCTAAATCATATCATTAATCTAAAAATTTCCTCAATGAAACAAAAAATAAACTTAATTTTGTTCATGCTTGAAAGACGATAATTTTATGAACATTAAATATAAAAAATGCATGTATTTTAAAATCAATAAATATGGTAATCACTGTTCTTAAGGTGGCATTCTATTTTATTTTTTCACCATAAAAACTGGGGAGTGACTTTAAAGACCATTCTTAAAAGCCATGCTTCTTCATTTAACACAGTCTTCATAATTTGGAGTGAACTGTCATTCATTTGGAGGTCAAATGGCAAAACTATCTTCTTTATGATTTTTGGATACATTAGATGAAGTAATAACTTCTTGAAAGGTAATTTTCACAGAGTTAAAACCTTGAGGGCTCATCATACCAAATCCTTCATTTTATAGATGATGAAGCTATGCTCTGAGAGGAGAGTTGCTTTATTTCTCAGGCCCGTAGAGCTAGTTAATGATAGAACTGGAACAGAATGCAGGTTTCTCTGGTTTGTTAATGACGATATTTGAAGAAATAAAAACTTATTTTTTAACACGAGATATTGTGGTGTTGTCTTAAGCACAGAGGCACAAAAATAATTGAATTTGCTGGGCACCCAGCCCTATGGGAGTTCATGAAATGAAGAAGAGGGAATGATGGCATGGCATTGGGGACACCCAGATTCATCCATAGCCTGGCTTCAAATAACATTCCTAATATTATTTCCTCCCATCCTCCAATATGAGGCTTAAAATTTGGCCATTCGAACTCCTTGCTATTCCTTTTTTTACACCGATGCTTACTGCCCCTGTGCCTTTGCTCCTGCCCCTCTTGCTGGTTCACATGCCCTTCCCTTTAGTTCCACAGAGAAATAAATGGTTTAAGACCCATCTGAAAGGGCAACTCCTCTACAAAGACTTCCCGAATTCTCTCACTCCACTGGTAACTTCTTCCTCCCTTTAACCCAATGCAATGTTTCTTTTCTCCCTTGTAGCACTTCTTCCTTTAGCCTTGTGTTAGAGTTATTTAATACCTCTCCAGATATCCTTCAGGATTTTTAGCAGACCTTGCCACAAGTTATTTGTTGTGTAACTGAATGAAATGACTGTGGAGTCAGCAAAGAAGTAGAGGGGAAAGCACCAGGTAGGAGGAGAACCAAACAAAGGCAGGTTTTTGGAAGCAAAGAGGAGAGAATTTAAGAAGAGGATAATCAATAGTTTCAAATGTCTGAGAGAACTCAGAATTATTTCTTTTTGCTCTGAGTCTCTACTTTTTGTAGTCTCTATCCTGATACACTAACCTTTCTTCCTCGTCAGCCTTGCATAAACCTGCTTTCTCAAGAAAAGTGATGATAAACTTAGCTTCTTGTGTACCTCCTCAGCCTAATGTGGACAAAGAAAATATCTATAGTGTGAGGGATTCAAACAAATTTCAATCTAATTTATAGGGTGAAGTTTAAAATAAATTGATTTAAATTACTCCTGGTAGAACTATTTTCCCCTACAGTATAATGTGTTATTAATAGCCACCATTTATCGAGTGTCAGGCATGGTGCTATGCTTTTGTATGTATCCTTTCATTTATTGCCCACAATGAGCTTATCTGCTAGGCACTGTTACTAACCTCATCACAGAGATGAGAGAACTATGCTCAGACAGGCTAAAAAACAAATAAACAAGGCAAAAAACACATACAGTTTTTCAAAAGTCACACAAATAGTAAGGAGTGGTGCTGGGATGTAAACTGAGATTTGTCTAGTTACAAATTCTATTTTCTAACCATTCTATTCTACTATTGCCTAATGTGTGATATAACAATGCAATGGTTTTCATGTCATAGATTGTTTAAATTGCATTTAGAGGAGACATATTATTTATTTTAAAGGAATAATTTATTATTTTTTTCAACCTTTGCACTTTTGGATAGAGCTGAGAATTGAATGAGCTGAATTCTTTACACACATCATTGCTGAGACCATGTGGTTGGTTTGGTTTAATAACAACCATCTGAATATACTACTTTTATGCAGTGACTGAGGGACATAAGTCTCCAGTTTGAGAATTAAGATAAGAGTAGCTATGATGCTTAATGATATTGGAATAAAAATTAAGTCTTATATGGGTAGAGGTGTGCGTATATGTGTGTTTTACATTTAAAGAAAACTGTACTCTAAACTAGTCTCTAGAGGCTACAGCAGAGGTTCTCTAACTTCCTCGCTTCACAGCATCCTTAAGTGTCAAAGTAATTTTTTCATGGTGCCTCTAGGCCAAGAGAAATACCTACAAGTTCTGTTTATTAAACAGTTAGCACCAGACAACTTAATAAGTATTATGTTCTAACAATTTAATAGCCATTTGAGGAAAAAAATGGAACACAAATTAAAAAAACATTTTTATTTCATTTTTAACAGTTACAGTTATTTACTATTGGCGTATGTGTGCCTTTGGGCCGTGGAACAACATCTCAAAACTTTGAGTCAGAGTGGACATCACCAACCTCATTTCCTGTTTCACATTGATTTTCACGTGACTCTTGCTTTTTACCACAAAAACTGTGAAAACCCCAGTTTCAAAAAAGATATGATCCCATCAAAAGGAATGTAGCACTATCTAATGTTAAAATTGTGAACTACCTCAAGCTAGTAGTTCCTGAGGTGTCTGACGGAACTTGAGTACAACTGTGTTTGCCTTAAAATTTTTAAATATCCTGTTGCATTCCTGTGAGTTCGCTGAAGGACCCTAGAACACCTTGGCACGCATTCTGGGAATTTTAGCTCTAGAGGAATCTGGAAATTCTTTAAGAGTGAAACCTTTAGAGTCCAGGGTCTCTTGTGAGTTAGTTATGAGACTATCTTTAAAGGTTACTTAGAGGTGATGTCTCAAATGCTAATTCAAAGATACCTTTTCATTGAATACATTTGAGCTTACAACTCAGAGGAGGTATTTTTACATTGTTAGGTTTTTGTTTAGGTTGTAATTAGTTTAATTAAAAGCATGAGATGCTAATCCTTCTTTCTTGATTCATGCCAACCTCTCTTTTGTGACTTGGTTTGATTCCTTCCTTCCAACCATTATTGGACATTACTATATCATGTTATTTCTCTATCCAAGTAAGTTATTTCATTTAAACTGAGTAGCATCAGACCCCAGTCAAAATGAATTCTGACAAAAAAATCTTCTGGGATAGTGGGATACTCATTTTCACTCCCTCCCACAGCCTTAAATATAAATATAAATTCAAAATTTAATGAGAATATTTCGAAATTTAATTTAAAAAATAGATCACTATAATCCATCCACCCTTCCTTTCTATAATGCTATTGTTTATGGACACTGAAGAAATCAACTGTTACTTTTTATTTCATCTTATTCTCTTGCATACTTTAGCTTAATTCAATGCCCTGCATCTAGCTTTACCTTCTTGTTGAATAGAGGTAAGATTTACCTACAAGAGATGACAACCAGCAGTAAGATGAAATGAGAGCCATCGTTTATGGGGAAACTAAAGAAATTACAGAAAGAGCTTGGGTGGTTCTGAATTGGGAATAGATTTTTTTCAGAGTGGATCTTAAGAATGAACAGGAGTTTAACAGGCATAGAAAGTAAATGAGTTTGATCAGAGATCTTGCTTTTTTCAGTCCACTCCTCTCTTTGCTGGGGTTCCCTCTCACAAGTAAGAAATTAATATTAATTGTCATTTCATGATGTAAGGAGTACTTGTATTACCAGTTCCATCCTATTTTGCAAGTCCATTGTGAGCATAGACTAAGAGCCTCTGAGAGTGTGTGCGCTGTGGAGATATAAAGGGACTGTAATTGAGTAATATTCAACAGTGGGATCAAGGAGTCTACAGTGTAATTGGGGACATAGGCTGCAGAGGTTTGCAGCACATAAAAAACAGTACAAGGCAGAGCCTGATTAAATAGACAAGCAAGTGATACAGGCAGTGCTGTGTGAGTATAGAGGAAGAGAAAGTGGGTGTGGGGCCAAGTAGTCAGAAGAAGCTCCAAGAAGGTAGAGTTTGGTGCAATCTTGAAGCATAGGTAGGATTTAGTTAGGTGGAGAATAAGTGAGAGGCTATGTTCTAGTGGGAGTAGGGGTGCCGTGGAGTGAGTATAAATGAAAGCAAGAAGCAGAACTTAGAGCCTGGCAAGGCATAGTTTTGGGCAGGACCTTGACCTCAGTCTGAGGATGAGCCTTTAACTTATAGATCAAGGTGTTCAACCTTGAAAATCCCATAGGAGCCCAGAGGGTAAAATAAATTATCTTTTTTCTCTACCTGGCACTTGTTCATCTTTCAAGGGCCTCTATGAAAAATCTGTCCCAATTCTGGACCACCCAAGCAACTGCTCCCTGTTTCCCTAGGAAATGGGAACAAAATTTCTCCGTAATCCTGGTTCCCATTTTGTTTCTCCACAAAACTCCCTGTACAGCTGGATGGATGTACTGGAACAAACTCAAGTGTGTTAAACTAAAGTGTGTTTCTTTTGAAGCAAAGAAACAAACATGGGATCCTAAGTAACCATTTCTAAGAGCCTTACAACAAGAAAAATGGATCAATAACAATAATATCTTTTAAAATAAAATTATATAAATTTCATTGAATTCTAAATATTTTATTAGAGTTATTTTATAAAATTGATATAAATACACAAATTTGAATGTAAGGCAGTATCTTTGGGGTATATAACAATGTGAAAGGAATAGCATCTCAGCAAATTTTTTTTTTCTTTGAAATTGGATGTTTGGCCCTAGTCAGCTCAAATGAAGTAACTGCTAAACATTATTCATTTGATGGGGATCCTGTATTTCTCAATGGTCTGAGTTTTTGAGACATTCTGATATCTGTCTTGTTAGAGATCTTCTAATTCATAACTGTTGGGAAATGGTTCAAATTGCTTTAAATCTTGTGTGGGTCACATAACATGTCAGACACCCAACCTCCCTTTTTGGGCATCTGCTGTAGGCAGTAGTGGATCCTTCAAAGTGTTTCATTAGGGAAATGATAGGGTCAAAACAGAACGTTGGAAGATGAACCTGGCAGAGGTGTACAGAAATTAAGGTACAAGGTAAATCTTCAGCCCCGACCTCCCCCTGGAACTTCAGCCTCATTTATACAACTGCCTGCTCAATATAACCACCTAACAGACATGTCAAACTTAACACATCAGAATCCCGATCTACTTTCATGAAACTTGCACCTTCAAATTCTTCTCCATCTCAGCTAATGGCAACTCCGTACTTTCAATTTTTTATGCCAAAAGATTGGGAGTCATGCTTGCATCATCTCATACTCTAAATCTCATCTATCGTCTCTATGTCCAAATATATCCAGAAAACAACGAACCTTTACCATCTTCACTACTACCACTTTGGTCCAAATCATGATCTCTTGCCTGGATTATTGTCTCCCCACTTTCAACCTTGACTCTTATAAGTCATTCCTCAATGCAGCAGCCATAGTTATCCAGTTACTCCTATTAGTTCATGTTTCTCATTTGCTCACAATCCTTCAGTGCTTTTCTCTCTCATCCAGAATAAAAGGTAACATCGGTACAATGGCCTGAAACTGTCTACAGTCTGGACACTACTACTTTTCCTCTTGCACAATCCTCTCCAGGCAACACGGTCTCCTTGCTGTTCTCTAAACACTTCCCAGACACATTTGTGCCTCGGAATCTTTGTACTTGTCATTCCCTCTGTCAAAAACTCTCTTCTCCTAAATCTCCATATGGCTTGCTCTTTTACCTCTCTTTGGTCTTTGCTCAAATGATACCTTCTCAGTGGGCTTTCACTATCCATCCTGCTTAACTTTGCCTCATCCCCTGCATACCCTTTTCTCCTTCCCTACTTTATTTTTCCCCCTAACATTTCACCAGCTAGTGTAATATTATGTGTATCTTACCAACTTTGTGTTTTTTTTTGGTGAGGAAGATTGGCCCCTGAGCTAACATCCATTACCAATCTTCCTCTTTTTGCTGAGGAAGATTAGCCCTGAGCTAAGAACTGTGCCCATGTTCCTCTATTTTGTATGTGGGATGCCACCACAGCATGGCTTGATGAGCAGTGCGTAGGTCTGCCCCTGGGATCTGAACCCGTGAACCTTGGGCCTCCAAAGCAGAGCACGACAACTTAATCACTTTGCCACCGGGCTGGCCCCATCTTACCAACTTTTAACTCTTTCCACTAGAATGTAAGATTCATGAGGACAAGGATTTTTAATTGTTTTTTTCTAGTTGCCAGAACAGGGCCTGGAAAATAATAGGTATCCAACATTTTGTGTTAAATGAATAAATGAGTCGAGATGAGATGAGACAATCCTAACTAGAGTGATTTCAGTGGGAGTGGAGAGAAAGTGATGAGTGCAAGAGATATGACAAAGGATGACTCTTAAAGATTTCTTAAGCCTGACAGTATCCACAGGGAGGAGGTAAAGAATTAGGGGTTATTCTTTCACTCAGCAAGGAGACCTTATTGAACACTCACTGTATACAGACTGCCATGCTGGTCATGGGGGCTGCAGAAACTTGGTTCTGGCTAGAGGCAACTTGTAATTTTGTAGGGGAAGATTACACAAAGTTAATTCCAGGATATAAACTTTGAAGACTTGGACAAAGGGTGATTGATGGACACATTTCTGTCACTGGCTTGGTGGGGCAAAGTAGGGAAGAGAGAAGATGAAAGAGTTTTAGAACCATTGCCAGAGGGTCAGATGGGCTCTTAAAAATTGGAGAAAACCTTGCTTACCAGGATGTCAGCTGCACTCTGATCCTAGTCTGTGGGTTTCCCTGAGCCTTCAAAACCAGCTTAAGCCATTAATAAATTCAGTGTCCATTTGACCACCACAGTAATTGGATAGGTTTTTTTCTCTAGATTCTTGTGCAAGGTCCATATATACTTTTGGTTTTATCTTCCTGATTTTCATACTATTACTCTCTAGAAATAAAGAGCATATCTTGGTGGTACTTTTAGCTCTACTGATTGTTCCATGACCTCAAAAAGTTATGTTATTTGGAATAGAGTAAATTGATTCCAAGGGATTATTTCTTAAGAACATGAGAATGATTACAAAAACATAACATTCCAATCTGAAACTTGTTGCAACAGATACACACATAACCCTGTTAATTTTCTCCATCAATGAACATCTATTGATTATCTACTGGAAATGAGGGTAAAATATAGAGTAAGTGCATTTTTATGCAGCACTGGTTCATGAATACTGATGATGTTGTGTTTTAGAGGAAGAAAGAAGCTTAATTTCAGTTTATTTCTACCACAATGTCTTGAGCTCTTACTACATCCAAAAAGTGGAGAAATAGACCTTGGACTTACAACAAGAAAACATGATCAACTTGCTTTCTCAGTTTTTACAATGCCATCGTGGAGACTGAAGCATGAATACATAGTATGATAAGTGTGAGTGGTGTAGGAAAAAGAAAATGCTGTGGCGTTGTGAAAAAGGGAGTCATCGGTTCCAGCTGGCAGGACAAACCAAGTGTAAACAAATGTAATGACATTTCAGGGCACAATTATAGGATGCATAGGATTTCACTGAACAGAGTGGGAGGAGAGATGGGGAGGGAATTTCGGCTTTGGGATGTAAAAGAGATGTAAAAAGGCAAGAATATCCAGGGAGTAATGCCGGGTGTGTTTTAGGAAGAACAAGTAGTCCAGTGTGGCTTGGCCGTGGAGCACTTTGAAGGAAGTGGTAGAAGGAGAGTTTGGAAAGGTGGTTGGAGCCAAAGACTCCTCATGGGTCGTGTTAATAAAGGTATCTGCTTTTTAAGTATCTAAGAGTCATTGAAGGGCTAGAACAGCAGTGCATAATGGTAAGACTTACATTTTGAAAGTGAATTCTGATAGAAATAGAGTTTTAAGACTTCACCTAGGGAGTGCTTAAAAAAACGGATACCTGGACCCCACGCAAAACCAACACAATAAGAATCTCTGAGGAATGTGGCCCAGGAAGGGGTATTCTGTAAATACTTCAGATGATTTCTTTTTTTTTTCCCCCGGCTTTATTGACATATAACTGATATAGCAGTTATAGCATTGTGTAAATTTAAGTTGTACAATGTGATGGTTTGATATACTTACATATTGTGAAATGATTACCATAATAGGGTTAACACCTCCATCACCATTTTTTTGTGTGTGGTGAGACCATTTAAGATCTACTCTCTTAGCAACTTTCAAGTATAGTCCCCATGCTCTACATTAGATCCCAGAACTTTTTCATCTTATAACTTAAATTTTGTACCTTTTGACCAATATCTATTTCCCCCACTCCCAGCCCCTGGCAACCACCATTCTTCTCTCTGTTTCTGAGTTTGGCTTTTTTAGATTCCACATATAAGTGAGATCATACAGTATTTTTCTTTCTCTGTCTGACTTTGTTCACTTAACATAGTGCTCTCATAGCATTTGTCCATGTTGTTGTAAACAGCAGGATTTCCTTCTTTTTTTTTATGGCTGAATAATATTCATTGTGTATATATATATATATACACACCACGTTTTCTTTGTCCATTCATCCACCAATGGACACTTAGAATGATTCAGAATGATTCCATGTCTTGGTTATTATGAATAATGCTACAGTGCACATAGGTGTACAGATATCTTTTCATAGTAGTGATTTTGTTTCCTTTGGCTATATACCCATTAAGTGATCTCTTATGCTGCCAGAATGATAGCTGTCTAAGACTTGTGTTTATATTTATATTTATTTTAAGGGAGAGTGAGATTGATGAGATCTGAGAAGCTGAAAGCCCCTGTTAGGGAGCTGTCAGAGGCCCAGGTGAGGAGCGATGAGGGCCTGAATTGGAACAATGGCAATGTTGATGGGGAGGAGGGGACAGAGTCAAAAGCCACTTCTGAAATACAAGTGTTGGTAGGATGTTGGAGACCCTTTGGATATAGTGGTGAGGAAAGATTGGAAGGTAACTTGAGGGTACCACCCTGGGTGGCAGTGTTGATGATGATGCTGTAAACCAGAGAGGGGAACGCAGGAGTAGGAGGTGGAGAACTGGGTTCCTGCACATGGGGGAGGTTAATTAGAGGGGGTTGCCAGAAGCAATAATGAATTTAGTTTAGGGTATACAATCCAGTTTCCTTATTTTATCAATGAGGACACTGAAGCTTAGAATGGTAAAGTGACTAATCTGAGGTCACAGAGCTGGTTGGTTAATGGAAAACCTGACATGCTGCCTCTTGTTGTTTTTATGCCTGTCTAGAAGATTCACTGTTTGGTTATGCCCACTGAGAGCATTTATATAGTACTAATTACCAAGTGAAAATATCATTAAATTCACATTATGGCTGTGCTGCTTGCGTATATTTTTAGCTAAGTCAGTGACACTCAATGGACCATTTCAGGCGTTGGGACAGAGGGCCAGGTGTTGATTTAACAGTGATATCGTAGAGCGAGAAGGCGTGAAAGCGGTAAGAGAGCTTAGAGATCAGTCAGAAAAACTTCATTTTACAGATGAGAAAACTGAGTCTCAGAGAGAGAAATGCATTTGTCTAAGGCTGCGCTGGTAACCAGTGATTAAAATTAAGACCAATGTCTCTGACCCTTCAATTTAGTGCCTTCTGCAGTGAGGTTATCCAAATTGTTCCCGCAGCCATTGTATTAACTTTTGTGATTGAGTTGATGGCTTTGTCATTTAATATCCCTCCAAGTTGGGAGCTGAAGCATGAGCCACATCTACACGGTTACGGAGTGTGTGTTTAGAGAAAAAGGGAAGCAGGGACCCACATGGTGAATCGGATCATTATCAGTGCATACGTCCAGTATGACACTTCTTAGTTTGGAAGTTCCTCAAGGGCAAAAAAGCTACGTATTTGCAGCATAAAGCACAGAGCCTGGACCATAGCAGCTATTCAATAAACGTGTGTTGAAAGAGTGATCTAACTTCAAGGGTAATTTTTGAACTATGGTCTTTTTTTTTTTTTTAAAGTAAATTACCTGTGAGAAATCCATCAGTCTCTACTTTGTCCATATGTAGGCACTCACTGAAATCACATGATTCTCATTCTCTTGATAAGAAACAGCAGAGAAGGCTGTCAGCTGACAAAGGAAGGATAAAATGTGAGTGTTAGAAATGCCTTGGTCTGAATGTGACCTCTCTGTGGAACGCCAAAAATACAAACTTTCCAAGTCTGCTGGCCCAGTGACCTCAATATACAAAGATCTTTTCTTTCTAGAAACACACTTTTTTCTCCTTATTTCTGATCTGAGACACATACCCTCACAAACTCAAACACGCACACACAAACATTTTCCTTTTTAAATTCCTATGAAGGTGTTAAGTCTATATATTGCTTTTTTGCATAGTCTTAAAAATGACCCCTTGCCATATATTTGAAATGTAAAATCTTCTTCTTGAGGGCTGCCTTCCTCTACTGTGAAACCTCTGGACAAGCAGATTATTGAAGAACTCATGACTTTGTGCCCTTCATCTGATTATTTCCCTGAAAGGGATCATAAGACATCCTTACAAAGCCTGGAGGCCTTCAGAGTCCTGAATGATCACAGAGGGCTTTTTTCCTCCATCTTCGTGAAATATCATGGCCACCCTGAGCAGTATCAAAGGAGATCACTGTTTGTATCAGGAAATTAAAAAAAAAAAAAAATTTAAAATTCATTTGGGAAAAATGAAAGTTTATCTGTGGGTTGTATGTCACATGAAGAGTATTACATCCCTTTCTTTCATTGACTGGATGACTGTGGGAAATTAAAAAATGTATATATTTCTATGGTATAATCCATGTAACAAATGTTTGAGGATCATTGTGCGCTGGCCCTGACAAAATGCTCTTTCCAGTGGTACGTGCTTGAGCACACGGGCTCACACACAGGACCGGAACCCTTGTCCTTCATCCATTTCCATTAAGTGCTTATGGATCGTTTCCTCTTACAATCCACAATGCTAATGCCAATGTGATCATAACCTGCAAAAGAGTTTGGTAACTTGAATTAAAATCCACCATCACAAAACCTTGAGCTCAAAGTTAAGTGTAAAGTGTTCTTAGAGGTATGTTGACTTATATATTCTTAGATACATGCTAGTTTCAGCATTTTATTCTTTTCCAGATAAGTTGGCTTATTAAATACATACTTGTTTTAATTTACATAACTTAATCAGACTCTGAACATAAATAAATTCCCAAGTCATAATAAAAGCCTTTGTCTGGTCACACACTTCTGGAGTTTTTGGTTCAGAAAATATAAACTCAGTCTTCATGAGCTTCTGTCTTCAGTGACTACTAGTGGACAGAGTTACAAGCAACAGGATTTTGTTCATTTTTGTTAATCAGCTGAAATAACTGTAATTTTTGGTCATAAACTCTGGTCTGGAACTTTGATTTCACTACTTACATCATATTGTCTTTCATAATTTTTAACATGCTGGAAAAAGGGAGGGAAAACTCACGTACTAGCTAGTTCTAAGGTATTATGCTGGGTGCTTTATATATGTGAATTCGTTCCGTCCACATGACAACCCTGTGAGGTACATATTATTACTGCCATTTTGCAGATCTGAAAGGCTAAACTTAGCCTGTTTAAGACTCTTGCCAATATTCATTTAGAAAATTAAGAATCAGAGCAAAACTTATTCTAGCTGATTGGTCTAAATGAGACCAATCCTTTTGTTGATTGATTAATTGATTTCACGTGAGAGGACTTTCCTTATCCAATAGATTGTAGACTACTTAAGGGTAGAGGCCATCTAGTTCACTGTTGTGTTCCTAGCATGTAGCCCAGAGACTGGCTTCGACACATAAATATCTGTTAGCTCTTCAACTGAGTTGAAAGGACACCCCTGGTACGTAAACCTGGAGGAGAGATCACACAAGACTATGGTTTAGTGGTTGAGAGTATTCAATGCTGATAAATGACTACGGTCTCTGGATTCAAAAAGCTCAGATTTGAGTTCCAGCTTTCAAAGCTTACCATCTGTATAATTTGAACAAGTTACTTAGCCTTTCTAAGCCTCAGTTGTCTCACTTTAAAATGAAGATGATAATTGCATTTTCATGATCACTTATGTAAATCGCATTGCTGATGGTTAGTAAACATACAATAAATGCTAGCTATTACTATTACCCTTAATTGGAATTGACTGTGGATGTCTTTTTAGCATACTACATAATTTAGTTATTTATTATCTTTATCTTTAGAATCTATCATCTTGCTAAAATGTAAGCTCTGTGATGGCAGGGATTTTCATGTTTTAATCATTGTATCTCAAGTATTTAGAACAGTGTTGTCTAATAGAACATTCTGTGTTAATGAAAATGGTCTATATTGGAGTTGTCTAATACTGTAGCCACTAGCTACATGTGGTTATTGAACACTCGAATAGTATGACAAAGGAACAGACTTTTAAATTTTATTTAGTTTTAATTAATTCAAACTTAAGTAGCCATATGCAGGTGGTGGGATACTGTATTAGCACAGTTCAAGAACATTACATGGTACACAGAAGTTTCGATAAGTACCTGTTAAATGAATGAATCTTCTTTGGACTCAAAGATTGAGACCAAAGCTGCATGATTGTATATTTAGCTCATTCTGTAAAGATAAACAGTGAAACATTTTACTGAGTGATCTGCTCATCCTGGAGGCCTTGTGAGCTTCCAATATATGATTCAGTTTATAATTGTAATAAGTTTTTGATTTCTATTTCTTTTTGGTGATAGGTCAAGAAAGATTTGGAAACATGACAAGGGTTTATTACCGAGAAGCCATGGGTGCATTTATTGTCTTCGATGTCACCAGGCCAGCTACATTTGAAGCAGTGACAAAGTGGAAAAATGATTTGGACTCTAAGTTAAGTCTCCCTAATGGCAAGCCAATTTCAGTGGTTTTGTTAGCCAACAAATGCGACCAGGGGAAGGATGTGCTCATGAACAATGGCCTCAAGATGGACCAGTTCTGCAAGGATCACGGTTTCGTAGGATGGTTTGAAACATCAGCAAAGGTAATGTGACCTTAATGGACAAACCTATTGTGGGCAAGATTCACAAAGAAAATGGCCTATAATCATCATCGTCATAGTGATAATAATATGTTTGTCTAGTGATTTATAGTTCCCAAACTGCTTTAAGCTCTTTCTCATCTCAAGGGGATGAGTGGGCAGGGCAGGAATAATTATCAACAATTTAAAATGATTGTGGCTAAGGGAGCAAAGCAACTTATACATGGTCATGTTGATATAGTTAATAACTGTGTTCGTTTATTGAGTGTTTATTATGTGTCAGGTGTGTTTTATATGCATTTTCTCCTTTAGTCCTCGTGACAACCCTATTAGGTAAGTATGATTTTAGAGTAAATGAAAGAAATGAGCCTAACATTCAGTATTATGCCTTATTCATGTATTAATTAATTTATTCTATCAACATTTAATATGTTCTTCTGTATACCAGGAATTGTGCTTTGCCCTAGGAATGAAAAGATGGCAAGAACACAGAACTACCACGTTGGGAATACTGGAATAGTGGGGTGAGAGAGTAGGTGGCAAGTATGAATGTGAAGAACACAGTGTGGCTCACTCTCCTGGGTGGCAGAGGAGTAGCAGGAAGTGGGGGTAGTCAGGGCTGGAAGATGGAGAATCTGATGTGACATGACAAAGGTATTACACTTCCCATTATGCCCCACACTGCTATCTGATTTGTCAGGTGCACAGTTTTTGCTCTACTCCCTTTTGTTTTTGTTTACATTTTTGTATCTCAGTATCAGAGAGAAAAAAAAAACTTTCATACTAAATTTTGAAAATTAAAAAAAAGTATAAATAAAAATAAATGTTTTGCTGTATTTTTCTGATATTTTCTACGTATATACATACATATATATGTTTTACATCATTAGTATTGCATTCCATATAGTTTGATATCACGATTTTTTAATTTTATTTATCTGTGGAGCACTCATATGAAATACTTGTGGAGCACAGGCACTGTGCTAGTTGCTTGAGATTCAGCTGTGAATAAGATAGGCATTGTCTCTGTACGTACGGAACTCCCACTTAGGCCTTACTGTGAACATTTGTGCACATCGTTAGAGAATGGTTTGGAAATATAACTTGGATGGACATCATTTAAACAGACTGGGGAGGAGCCTCTGACCACTTTTATGCTGGAGAGTAGAAGGGTCAGATTTGCCCTGGGCACTAGGGAAAGACAGACTGGAGGCCAGTAAACCTGAAGACAGAGTGACATGGTAGTTATCACATTCCTGTGGGAAAATGACAAGGCCTTGAACTAAGGTTATGGCTTTAGGGATTGGTAAGAAAAACCTGATTTGAGAATATCACTAAAGTGTAAACACCAGCAGGATTAAGTAACTGCTTGGACTGGGAGTTGACGGAGAGGGAGAAGAGGGTGGTGATGTCAGTTTTTCTGTCATAGTTGGAATGTCCTACTGTTTCAGCCATTTCATGGAGAGTCTCAACTCCTACTTTCTCTCCACGCTGTCTGTAAATTGGCCTTATGTTTAGAAGTTGTTACTTCTCAGTTCCTTGTTTTCCTTCTTGGGGCCCCAGTGTACTACTATGCTTTTCCCCTTCTTTTCTTTTACAATCCTTTGTTTCTGCTATTTCTTAGGATTCTTCCTTTGATTCAGGACACAGTATCCATCATTTTCTACTTCCAGGCTGTCAATGAACCTTTTTGGTTTGTTTGTTTGAAGAATTTATTATTGTAAAGAGAGAAAGAGCAAAACTCACAGGTATGATTAAGTTATAGAGATTTAAGAAATATTATATTTTTATAGTCTGATTCTTGGATATTATTCTGGCTTTTTAAAAAATTTCGAAATGTGGGTGAATTCACCTATTCTTCTATTCCTTAGCCTCACACTCAATTTCACTCCACAGCTTCTGCGTGCATATTCCTTCAAATTCCTTTCTTTCAAAAGAGTCCCTCTCCAGCCCAGAAGCCTCCAGGCACAGGGGTAGAAGAGTAGGATTTTGGAGAACTCCTCTTCTCAATTGCCACTTTACCTCTGAAGGGCAAACTAGATTGAATGACTCATATTTATAGAGGGAGGAGTCTTCCATCATTTATTCATTCATTCAACAAATATTATTGAACACCTGTTATGTACCAGGCACTGGGAATACAGACACTTACAAAACAGACAGAATCCTGATCTCATGGATAATGATAACAACAAAACATAAGTAAAATCTATAGGGTGTTGGATATTGAAAAAGTGCTAGCAGAAAAAAAAAGAAAAGAAAGGAAGAGGCCTATGAATTTGTGTGTGTGTGTGTTGGGGGGGATGGGGGTTGAAATTGCTTGTGGGACAAAGGACCTTCTGGACATTTTCTTTCATCCCACTCTGACATTCCTTGCTCAACCACTACAGTGTCAAACTCTGCATACGGGCATGATGTTCATTAACTTAAGGCCTGGCTGACCCACCAGACTTAGATACTGGATTTCTAATCCTCTGAATCCCTGCAAGTGTAAACTTTGAAGAGAAGCTTTGTACAGAGAGAGAGTGAAGGGAATTACACAAGCCTAAAGGGCACCGAACTGCTAATATAACCAAGAGGGTACAAGGCCTCATTGTGAAAGGCAGAACCCACATTGAACATCTCTCTTCCCTCCAAACATACTGCTATTGAAATAGTCCTTTTGAATGTCTGAATAATGAAAATGGCTTCCTGGTGCCAGGTTGGTATTCAACGCCAACGCCTGGAAGCTCAGGAACAATACTGCAGCATTGACAAGCCAGAGTGTCAAACGGTTCAAAAAGTCTTTTTTAAAGATCTCTGATAAAGCTCTGCTTACTTTCTGAGGATAATATTACAGTATCATAGCAAAACCGAGGCCCACATCAAACTGTCTGCCTGAAGCTAAGATGGTGGCATTTGGAGACAGCTACTGATTCATTCGTTGATTACATGTGGGATCAGGGAACATTTCCCACAGAGACCTTCCTCTTAGAAAGTGAATCTACTACCAGCTAGAGTCCTCTTGAGCGACGTCATCACCAGTCTGGGGATAAACATCTGATTTCCATTTTTTACACCTAATGAGCCAAAGCCTGCAACCTCTGTCTTTGTCCTCATGGCCACATCCTACAGAAATCCTGTGGGTATTATCATCAGCTTGGCCATCTCTGAAGCGGAAACTAGCAGGGTGTTAGAGGAGTTTGTCATTGAGACCAGCCTCCATCTTGCTGCTGACCCCAAGGCTGAGGGAAATTTATCCTCTTGTTCTTCAATCTTCGGGAGTAACTTTCCATGAGAGTTTTCATGCACTCTGCTGTTGCTGGAACAGTCATGGTAGCCTCTGGCAGTGAATGAAGAGAAAAGATAAAAATTAAATATATGTTAGTATCTCTGATTTGTCACATCATCTCTTCAAATATTAAAACCAAAGGAAAGAAAAGAAAAACAGTCTCTCCGAAGTCAAGTTTTCTTTGGTTTTTAACCTCTGCATTCTTTTCCTTTCTTAGCTGTATTTACTTGGATTCTACTTGTGAAAGAGCCAGGCAATGTATAATTGGGGTGATCATATGTTCCATTTCCAGGAACATTACTGGTTTATGCCTACTGTCCTAGCATAATTATTAACAACACCCCCATTCCTGGTTTGTAATTTAAATTTATGTGGTCACCCTATTGATCAGGAGCTCCAATACATCTCACTGTCCACATCATACTTTAGCTCTAATAATGTCTTTTTTATGCATTCTTGTGCCCAAACCCAGTCTTTATAATAAGCTTTGGTGGATTTGTCTCTTTGGAATGAGGGCCCTGGCCTGCTCTTGTTAGTGCATCCTGTCTTCTGGGCCCATCTCATTGGCTGAAAGGGCCCTGTTACCTGCTGACCCTTTTACCTGGTGCATTCTTGGCGCCCATTTCTTGAATCTCCACCACTTGCTCCTTTGGGATTCACTCTCTGACCACATCTACCCACCTTCTGGGTTTCTTGTGAGCAAGAAGTGACATAATGTCTGTGAGGTCCCAGGATCTGTTATGTCTGATCACACACACACAGACACCCCCCACACCATCCCTATTATCTGTTCTCACAGACCGTCCACTGATCTGGGTTTCACCATGTGTACCTGGCTCTGATGCACACAGCACCTGCACTTGGTGGAAGTGTCTGTTTCTATGTCTCAGCGCTTTCCAATGCTCCATCCTGCTCTTATAGTGCCAAGGTTCATGTGTGGCTGTGTTCAGAAACAGAAAAACGCCCATGTAGACGGGAAATAACAGAGCAAGTAGTATCTGTCCAACGGTGGTGACAGGAACCAAAGCCACAGAAAGAACTCCAGTGCCCCTTGCTCCTCCTCCCTCCACCTCATGCCCTACTCCTGGTAGATTTCCCTGGCTGTTTCTATTCTATTTATAGTGACTTTTTAGGCCCACCCTCTCTCTCAGAATGTTCCAGGATCAATGGGTGCCATAGGAAGAAGCTTTCTTACATTAAACTCTACTCAATTTTAGTCTCTTCCCTGAAGCTAAAAAGAAAAATGTTGATTCATGTCCTGCTGAGAGAAGGAATATACCTGATAGTGTTCTCTATAAGAAGTTATTAGAGTTATTAGTTTTCTAGGGGGAGGAGTAGGTGTTTCACAGTGTAGTGGATATCTTTCGTGTGTTTTGGCTTTCCAGCAACTATTAAACCCATTTGCTATCTTTGGGAACTTCTAGCCATGGGAGGCTCACCTCCCCAGGAAGGACCCATAAAACTTTCTTCTTTACTTTCTTTGCAGGTAGAACACAGGCACATGACCTAGATTCCACCAATCATATTGATTCAGAAGTGAGCAGCTATGGAAAGAAGGTGCAATGCAGAATCCACTTTTTCTGGGGACAGTGGTGGCAGAACAGGCTTCTGTCCTTGGGAGACAGCAGAGTTTGCAAGGTCCTGTGCTTGATACAGAAACAGACTCATTGCTAGCCCCAGGAACAGTTGCATCCAATTTCAATTCCTCGGAGCTTCGCAGATTACAGGACATAGTGCTCAGTGGTGGCTGGCAGCAGTGTCCTCATCAGGCCTGTTTTCTGTGGGATTTGAGTTTCTGAAAGCTTAGGCTCGAGCCTGTTTCTCTAGAGGCAGATTCAAGCTACCCAATCCTACAAGCTAGCTATAATTCTACAAGCTACCCAACATCCCTTGAATGAACTATTTCACATTCATATTCTGCTTCTGTATCTTGCAACTGAGAACTTAGATTAATATACACGGTTAAGTACACTTGAGAAAGCCAACTTAAACTACTGCGTCTCTTGCTGCTGGACTTCTCAGGACTTTGATATTCTACTGTACATTCTCAATCTCTAGTAATAACAATGGCTGCGTTTCTCGTGTTTGCTCTATGTTAGCTTCATGTGAAGATTTTTATGTGTATTAACTCATTCAACCCTTGGCATGATCCTATAGAATAGGCATTATTATTATTACTATTTTAATGAAAAGAAAAGTTGAGACTTAGGTGACTTCCATAAAGCCAACTAGTTACTATCTTATTTCTTTGATTCAACATACATTTTTTGTTCCTTCTTTTTTGTGTGTGTGAGGAAGATTAGCCCTGAGCTAACATCTGTCACCAATCCTCCTCTTTTTGCTCAGGAAGACTGGCCCTGGCCCTAGGCTAACATCCGTGCCCATGTTCCTCTATTTTATATGGGACGCCACCACAGCATGGCTTGACAAGCAGTGCGTCAGTGCCTGCCTGGGATCTGAACCTGCGAACCATGGGCCGCCGAAGCAGAATGAGTGCATTTAACTGCTATGCCACTGGGCCGGCCCCTTTTTTGTTCCTTCTTATGTTAACATTTCAAAATCAAGATATGCCCTCTAGTCACTGTGGATTTCTAAAATGATGGCATGTCATACAAATAATGACTTTTTTACTATCTCCTCCAAAAGGGGACTACACTATGCAGCAGTTCCTAAATGTTTTTGGCCACATACAACACTTAACAAAAGAGTGGAACACGTTTGGGAAATGCTGGCCTAGAATTCTGGTGTAGAGAGCAAGTTTTCTGTGTTTTATTGAATTTAGTGAGCTCTTTTTATTATTATTATTTTTTAATTGCTCTGCAAGCTGAATTATGCAGCAGTTAAAAAGTGGCTAGTTTCCTGGAAGCTGCTTGAAGGGTAGTATCACACAACATTTCTTTTTATAGCCTTCTAGAAAATATGCACTTAGAAACATAATGCATTTATACAAACTGGAAATGCATAGATAATTGCACTTGGGTATGGGGAGATAGTTATTCTAATTCATTTTTTAGTGGATTGAGTATAGAACATCATTTTTTAAAAATCCTTTTATTTTTAAATTGGATAGTGGGCCATCACTGATTGTTCCCATTTTTCAAATGTCAAACCATGAAAAAATTCTTGACGGTCACTGGTGCATTCATTGATTCAACACAATTTGTATTGAATGACTGTCCAGATCTGTGCTGTAAACGATGTGTATTAAGCACTTTCTGACTTCAGAGCATGCTATTAGGTGCCTGTTCTTATTCTTAAAATGTCAGAATTCCCTATGGATATTTAGATTTTAGGCACCAATGTCCAAAAGAATTTAGATGGAGTTGTAGGATGTGCTTCCACTGACTTAATTAGCTACAGTGCATTTAACTCTGTATTTTTAGCTGATCTGATTAAAGCTGGCTGTATTTAGGGACACAAAAGGAAGGGCCCAATCAAAAATCTAAAATCAGAGCAATTAGAAGCATCATTTAAAGGAAATGATGACAATGTTTAATAGTCATGATCATTTCATATAAACACCACTTAGTCTGTAGTATAACTATTTGAATCATTGCTTCTGACAGATTCTTAATGCCCTACATGAAAAATGGAATTGTTTCTTGAAGTTGAGAGTAGCTTAAGTACAGGAGTCTCACACTCAAGCTACTCATCTGCTTAAGAATCAGTATAAATTAAGAATAACATTTTAATTTTTAGCTAATTAGTTCTCCACAGGTTTTCTACGTCTATGCTTATAATTTACCAGATAATCTGAGATCCAACTGTAACTAAGATATTGCAGGAAAATAGAAGGGGACTCTCAGATGGTATAACGTGGCTTGGGGTACAGGAGTCATGGGTTGCATATGTCATTCTCTCTTGCATGGTTCACATTTTCATTACTTAGAGCTCAGGTCCTTCTGAATCATGCTTGGACAACTGTAATAACATATTTCCAGATTTTGCTTACAGTAGTCTGTACTACATGGTGCTAAAAATTCAACCTTCCCAAGGGATCACTTTGATTTTGTCATCGCCTACTTCAAGAATCTTCTGTAGGCTCTACGTCTTGATTCAAATTTAAACACCTTAAAACTGGGGTCAGCAAACTATGGCCTGTGGACTAAATATGACCTGCCTCCTGTGTTGTAAATAAAGTTTTATTGGAACACAGCCAATGTGGTTTACATGTGATCAATGGCTGCTCTTCCTCTGCAATGTAGAGTCGAGTAGTTGTGGCAGAGGCCTTATGGCTCACAAAGTCTGAACTATTTACCATCTGATCCTTTACTCTTTAAAGTTTGCCACTGATGTCTTAGAATAACAATAGCTTCTCTTTAGCCAGGCTGTGCTATTGGCTTTACATGCATTAGCTTATCGTTCAAACAATCTTGTACGGTGGGTACTGTTATTATTCTTGTTTTACAGGTGAGGGGATTAAAATTTAAATTGAAGGGCATAAATGACTTAGCCAAAGATCTCATAGTTGGTATGTAGTAGATTTGGGATTTCAAGCCAGATGTCCTAATAGGACACTCATCTACCACACTGCACTCACTTATAGCCTTTTCCAATTTGGCCTTATTAGATAATAATTATGTCCTGAGCAACCGATATTTGGTAGACCAGGGGCTGGGATAGATAGATAGATAGGTAAAATGTGGCCCTGTCTCTAGAAGTTCAAAGTCTAATGAGAGATACACGCACATGTAAATGGGTCTTCCAGGAAATGTGACAAAGTAGAACAATTCACCTGGAATTGTTGAGGGGGCTGAACAGGGAGGAGCCTTTTATCATATGTACTTTTTCTCAAGCATTGCCAGCCACCTGCCTTCTCCTCATCTCTGTGCTTTTGTCCAGGATATTCCCTTTGTATGGAGTGTATGAGGCAGTTGATGTTCTTTGTCTATATTCCATTTTGCCCAAAGGAGTCCGGAGTGTGAAAGAGGAAGGAGAGAAAACCCCCTGGGTTTAGCAGTAAGGAGTCTTCAGTAATCAAATGTCACTGGGCTCAAAGATAAGCCACCTTACCTTCCAGATATCTCCTCCCTCCCACAGACTCATGAGAAAAGGCCTACAAGGATTCTTTGTTCTCAGAGAGGATCAAGAGAGACCTTGCCCATCCACCAGAAAGGACCAGGCCCAACAAGGCACAAGGCATATTTTTTTAATGATTGTTTTCAATATTATTTAATTGTAGTTCTTCATGGGGGGTGATTTTGCCCTTCCCACCAGGGGACATTTGGCAATGTCTAGAGATGTTTGGTTGTCATAACTGATTGGAGGGGTGCTACTGACATCAAGTCATCAAGTGGGTAGAGGCCAGGGATGCTGCTAAACATCCTACAGTGCACAGCACATACCCTCCCCGTTCCCTCTCCCAACAGAGAATTATTTGGCCACAAATGTCAGTAGTGCAGAGGTTCAGAAACCCCAGATGCCATGCTTTGTACTAGAATTTTCTAAATTCTCTAAGGCACTAATTGAATAAAAGTTCCTGTTACTTAGTTGGCATTTTTCTTTTAATAAAAATCAAGTATGGGTGTCTTTCGAGTTTTATATGATTGCCAAGAAGCTGTTGAGTCTTTGGGTTCAGCCTCCTATAGCCTATTAAGCATTCTCTGCCTGAAGAGTTTATGCTAAAGGATATGGTTTTGACACATTGCAGAGCTTTGCCTTCTCTGTTCCCCACCCACCTTATACCTTAATCTGTTTGAATGTTAGCACTTTCAGCACTCACCTCCATGCCTTTTCACTTGCAGTTCCTTCTGCCTAGAATATCCTTCTCCCCTCTTTACCTTAGGAAATTCTACAGATTTTCCAAGCCTTATTCTCTTCCTACCTACAACATATCACCTCTAAAGATTTCCTTAAGGGACTTCATCTCTCCCACATACGTTCCTGGCACCAACTAGGACATGTATATATGTTGGGCCAGCCTATATGGCATGGCTCAGCCCTGTCTTCTGATGGGTGGTCATTGTCTAGAGAGGTGAGACAGGATGTGAGTACCGCTCTGAGTGACTGCGTCTTTACAACATCAGAAAAACAGCCTTTTCCTGGATCCAGGCTCTAGGATCACCATGGATTTCTGAACCTGAAAAAAAGCCACTGAAAAGCATGGATGGAAACTTGGCAGAGTATGGCAAGTATGGGCTTTGATGCCGGGCAGATATGGGTCGGAATCTTGCCTCTGACACAAAGCTGTGTGGCTTTAGTCAAAGCCCTTAATCATGCTGAGCCTCCATTTCTCATATCAAAAATGAGGACCACACTTTATAGAGTTGTTATAAGAATCAGTATTAATAAATGTGAAATGCCTGGAAGATTGTTAGTATGCAATAAATGATTGGTCTCTCTAAAAAATACACATGTATGCAAGAATTGTACACAATTTCAGAGGCCTCCCAGGCAGTCTTGCCCACTGAAGCATGGACCCTTCAATTGCTTAATTCCTTTCCAAAGGTATCTTTAGCAAAATGTATTTGAATTAGGAGATTCCTGAAGAAAAAGTTCTATTTAGCTACAGCAGGAATTCTTTGTTGGGGTAGATTATCAGAATCAGGGAGGAGGGAGTGGGGAGCTTTTGAAAATTAAACTCTCTCAGATTTTGCAAAATGACTTGGTCGAGGGTGCACTGCTCTCCACCCTTCCCCTTTGCGAATCATTTTGTGTAGTGAGAGATGGCGCCCATGGGAGTGTGCTGCAACATCTGCTTAGTGTGGAAACAGGAACTAAAAGCGGGAAAATGATAAGCTTAGTTAAAGGTAGATTGGAGACTGAGGGGAGGGAGGTATAAGCTCCTCACTAGAGGATAGAAGAGTTCGGAAGGACTTAATGAGCTTCCTGGTGCTATCTCAGAAAAGGAGCCAGGAATTATAGGCAGGGAGAGTCTGAGATCTTTGTAAAATTTCCCATGTTTGCACTTTAAAAAATTCTATCCTAGCTCCTCATCATTATTATTTTTGTAAAAATCTTTTAAGGAAAAAGACCTATGTGCCTGTCTTTTAGAGTTTCAAGGAGGGAGGATGCCCCTGAGGCTCTATCAGATCTTGAGCTTAATCTGCAGCAGAGATGAGCTGTGTGGAAAAGTGTAGGTGATGGAAGATGGAAAGAGCAGGTAGAGTCCTGGTGCCTTTGGAAGTGAAAACATTGCCTGGGTGCAGCTGGGTGGAGACCATGACTGGATATGGTCTCTGGTCTTCACTAGTAGACCATGTCTCCTGTTCCAGATCCGGGGAATGATTAAATACAGCCAGACTCTGCTTCTGGGGTCAGCTTTCCTCCTGAATCTCTATTTTTGGCCGTGACTTCTTTCTCCAACTTCAGACATCCATATCCCTCTGGATCTCTACTTGGATATCACCCAGACAATTCTTGAAACCCAACACATCTGACACTGAATTCATCAACTTTTCTGCAAATCACGTCGTCTGATTTGGAGACCTCATGTCTACCCAGACATCCAAGCCATACACTCATATAACCAGGTTACTCATTCTTCAGAAACTCCTTGTTCCTGAATATACGAAACCCCATAGTGAGACTCTTCTCTGCCTCTCCTGGTCTGTCTCCAGCTACTTCTTCCCTCCATTTATCCCCTAGTGATACTAAACTGCATTCAGCCCCCTATTCACATCTTGGTAGTCCTCCCATATAGAACATGCTTCCTACAGTTATTCACCTGTCTCTCCCTATTCCTTCAGGACTTGGCTCAAGCATCATCTGTTACTGACTCTCAGGTGGTCTCTCCTCTTACCACATTATGTGAAGATTCTATCCTTCTGAGTGTGGCCCCTGCACTGCACTGTGAAACCCTCCTGGTCATCTACTAGCTCAGGGGCTTGCACACAGCAGGTGAGCGCTTGGTCAATGTTTATTGGATGGAACAGAACTGTTTGTTACAGTACTTTTCAACAACTCTTTCAGAAGATTCTTTATTGTATTATTCTTTTTCCTGCCCTTTGTGGGGTATTTCTGTCCTTAGAGAACTATGCAGAAGCAGAAAAATTAATTTACTGCTGTATTTCCCAGGAGGACTCCACACTATGTAACTCCTTTCATCCAGAGAGCTCTCTGGACACTTTGCACAACAGGGAGATTGTAGCATCCTGCAGAGTGGAGGGGGAAGTAGAGAAGAAAAATGAAGATAAAGGAAAGAGCTTCCCTTAATGCCTTGGGCCCCAGACTGGGATCTGCGGACTTCTTTGCTGGTGATGCCACATAGCATCCCGCAGGAATCTGAATCTTATTGTCCAACTTATTTTTGCTTCACACCCTGGAACCAGAATTCAGCAATTTTCTCCTCATGGAAATTCTCATAATCTTGTTTTACATGTATCTGTCATTTGTTTTGGCTACTGTCATTTAAGCCACACACAATGGCTATCATACTTGGGTTTTTTTGTTAAAACTGCAGATGCCTCAGCCCTACTCTCAGAGATGTCTAGAGGGGCATGGAATGTTTTTGGATAGCTGTCCTTTGGTGATTTTGATATGCACTCTGGTTAATACGCACTCTGGTTAAGAGGCATACTGTTAGACTTTGTTCATTTATTCACTTACTCATTCAGTCAGTTATTCAGTCATTCCTGAAGTATTCCTTGAATAGCTACCAGGTATTCACGTAGGCACTCTGCTAAGTACTGGGGCACTAAGGCTAAAGGGCACAGTTTCTTGCCATTAAGAAGTTCCCAGTCTCCTGGAAGAAAACCCATGTAAATGAATAATTATAATACAGTACCAAGTGCCATAAAAACTGTTAGTTTCTACAAGATCTGTGAGAGCCCTTGAAGGAAAAGTTTTTACCTCTATCTGAGAGTGAGGCAGCTTCCTTGACATTTGATCTGTGTCATCAAGGATAAGAGAGTCCCCAAAGGAAGACCCAAGGGGACCACTGAGCAGAACTCCTTTTTAAGAGATGTCCTGCAGAGGGGCATTAGGAATCCTTTTAGGAATCCCTGAGTGTTTTAAAAAGCAAAGACAAGCTTTGCATCTTTATTCTAAGATATCTAAGTAAGAACATGTCGCTACTGCAGAGTTACCTCGCTTTATCAGTCATCAGAAAATTGTCAATACAAGACCACAAAGAATCCTAATATTAAGTATAGTAGTAAAAACTTGTATTTATAAAACACATTCTTAGTCTCTACCAGGACTTCTCCTAAGAGTTTGATTTAATTATTTCGTTTGCTTTTCATAAACCCTTGTGAACTAGGTGCTATTATTATGCCCTTATAAACTAGATGCTTTTATTATGTTAAATATTAAGGATCTGAGGCTTAAAGAAGTCAAATGATTTACTCAAGATCATATGGTTAGCAAGTGGCAGAGTCAGATGTAGAATCCAGGTACCTCTATCCAAAGCCCTTGTTCTTTATTTTTTTTTTTACCTCCATATGTCTAAATAATAGTCTTATATTGCTATTCCTTAATTTGCTACATTTAGACATTCCCACTGATAACCTGCTATAGTAGGTGACAATTTAACTTTCTTACCTGCCTACTACCAACCCCCCATTCTACCACTAGATTTCTATCACTGCTTTTAGTTGAATCATAACAAAAGTCTTAGTGTATATCATTAGATATGAAAACATTATTTACTCACATAATTTGCCATGTTTATTTCTTAATGTTTTGAAAAAATCTCTATCATATTATTTATTCTGTTGATACTACTTCTGTCCTGATGGCCTCCATCCTGGAGCTCTGTTTTCTTCGTTTAATTTGACTGCCCTGTAGACCCAAAACACAGCCCTAATCCTGGGACTTTTCTTTGTCTTTTTCCTGGATGGGATCACTTGCTGCCTGGATCCCAGTTTTATGTCCTTGTTTTGGTGGAACATAGCCTCCTGTAACTGCTTAGGAAAAGCTTCATGGGCGTTTCTGAGTCCTTGATATCTTCAGCATTAATTGTCTACCTGAGCATAGAATTCTAGGTTGAGATGATTTCCCCTTGTAACTGGAAGGCATTGCTCCGTTGTAATACAGCCTTTAGAAGTCATACCATTCTTTAGAAGTCATACCATCTGGTTCCTAAAGTTTTGTACATAATCTGTTTTATTTTTTCCAGCAGTTATTGTCATCTCTTTACTCCTGGTAATCTGAAATTCCACAGTGCTAGGCTGCATGTGTACCTCTGTTCATTTATTATGCTGGGCCCTCTGTGAGCTCTTTCAACTTAGAAATTTATATTCTGAGAAATATTTCTTTGCTAGTTTTCTCCCTTTTGTTTTCTTTGTTCTTTCTTTATGGAGCTCCTGGTGTAACCTCCTGAATTAAGTCTGTGAACCTACTATGCTTTTTTTCCCCTCATATTTTCAGCACTTTGTAATTTTTATTTTATTCTCTATATTTCTTTGACTTAATTTTCCACTCTTTTATTATAATTTTTAATTTCAGCAATTATAGCTTTAAGTTTGAAGAGCTTTCCTATTCTCTGATTGTTCTTTTTCATAGCATCCTGTTCTTAATTAAGAATGTAATAGCTTCTTATATTTGTGAAGATAGTAATTAGTTTTCTAAAGTTTTTTTTTCTGTTTCTTGCATTATTTATTTCATTAGATTTCCTTTTCAGTCCATCTTGTTCTTCTTTTTTATGTTGGTTATTCTCCTTAAACATCTGATGTCCTTGGCAGGACATTCATATTTAGGAACAAGACCATAAAAAGCAGATACTAGGCTCTGTGTGTTTTAGTAGGCTTGTTGATTAGTGGCCGTGTTGATTGTTGGTTAGTGGGTTTCACTTTAGATTGGTAGTCACTGAGAACTCCCAAATGTCGCTGTTGGAGGTCTTTTCTCTACGGAACTCTTCTCTCCTGCTAGGTGTAAGATGCCACAGTTCTGTGAGGGGAGAAGGAATAGTCCACCTACCATGTTGGCAGACATTTAGTTGACTCTTTCTTCAGTCCCACATCACCTGCACAGGAAAATCAGTTGATATATTTTGAGTTTTAAGTCTCTTTTTTTGGTTTATTCAGAGGATAAATCAGTATTTGACTTGGGGTATAGATGCCTAGATGCTGGTATCCTATGTGGAAGAATGGGGAAGGATTGCAGTTGACATGCCCCATTCTGACCTTCATCCAGTCCCCCTGATTTCAGCCACTCTCAGTATACGAGTCTTGGGACTCTTTTGGATTCTGTGGGAATTATGGAGCTCTCTATTGTCCATAATCTCCCTCTACACACCCTTTAGACCATGCTGTGTACACCCTAGTAAATCCACTACTACTTTCCATTACTTTCAGATTTCTAAAAATATATTGAAACCTCTTGAATGCTGATGCACATTTTCTTACTTGTTTAACTCTTGAGATTCTATTAAAATATTTTGTTTCTTTGAAATCATTTTTTCAGAGTTTCGGTAAGGAAGGGAAATAAACATATTCCTTCAGTCTGCCATGTTTAACTGGATGGACCCCATGCTCTTTGACCTTTTGTTGCTTGTCTACTTCATTTCTAGGTCAATCTTAGTCATTATACAATTTAACTCATTACAGTTTCTTTTAAAATTAGGGTGATTTTATCCTCATTTTGTAATGTGGAAACTAAAGTACAAAAACTAAAGATTTAATTAACTTACCCAAAGTCACACAACTAGTAAGTATCAGACCTAGGATTTAAACTCAGGTCTGATTGATTCTGGATCTGCCTGGTGCTTGCTATCCCAGCTTTCTACTTTTAAAAGAAAAGCAATAGGCAAAGGCTCTGTCTCCCCTGTCAGAATCGTTGGCAGAACCTTCTGGGAAGGGTTGCCTCCTTGTTTCAGGAGGGTTTTCGTTACTAAGACTTGTTTGCCTTCTCCCTCTCTGTGTTACTTCGTTTTTTTCAGTATTGATTTTGTTTGTCCCCTGTTTTGTGGTTCTTTACCTTCTTTTATGTGTCTTGTTTGCCATCTTTGAAGCACCCTTAGATTTGTGGGCGACAGCCTTGCTTTCCCAAGGCTTCTGTTTCATCTCTGCCTGCTTCACTGGCTAGTGAGGTATTGACTTCTTGGGAGAGCCTGCTGGGATTGGGGGAAAAATCAATATCCCATTAGACATAGAGAAGCAGCAGCAGGAGCTCGTCAGCAGCCTGTTCACTGACCTAACATGCTGGGGCACTGTTCAAAGACTAGAGTAGCCTGACGTGTCCAGGGATATTCTGAAGTGATTACATTGTCCTAGCAATAATGTAGAAAAGCCGATGACAGAAAAATCAAGAGTCATCTTTTGAGAATAGTTTTGCCTGTCAAAGTTTGCTCCAGGGGAAGGAAGTTCTCTGTTGAGAACTTTTATAATTCTTGGTCGCTTTGAATTTTCGAGTGTAGGCACAATCTTTGTGAACCATAAGGCAAGTCATTTAGTTTTCATGTTCCCCAGGGTTCCCAAAATGAAAGAGAGGGTGTCAGCAATGGGGTACCTGGCATTACCCATACAATATGTTTCTGAAACATTGTATGTAAATCTCATTTTTTAATGCTACCTCAAGGGGCTCATTATGGCAGCTCTCCCTGGGTGAGTCCCTTTGTAAAGGAAGAGTTCTTTTGGAAAGGTAATTATCACCTTTCTGGTTTATTTGGTTATAAGTTTAGTTTTTATGTTTCAGATTTTTGTAAAGAAGGACAGACATGAGCAGAAAAGTCAAATTATCAAAGTCTAAAGAGGTCTAGTGTCACCATAGTAATAGAAATCCATACTTCCCCCAAATTATCATGTCATTATGTCTTCTTCTACCACTGCATGGAAACACAGGAAAATTAGATCTGAAGAATACTTCAAAATTGTCTTGTGGTCTAACTACTTATTTTATGGTTTCATTTATTCAGTCTTCAAATAATCATTGAGCGCCTCTCCTCCATGTGACAAGCACTGTTTTAGGTACCAGGGCTTTATCGGTGGACAAGACAGATAAAATCCCTGCCTTCTTGGTGCTTGCCTTGTAGAGGTGGAGATAGGTAATAAAAAGATAAATAAGTTCAATATATAGTTTGTCTGTGGACCTAAGTGCTAAAGAGAAAATTAAAGCAGAGAAGGAGTCTAGAGCTTGTGTGGCATTTATGCATGAGATATAGGGAGGAGTTCAAAGAAAGGACAGCAGTTTTAAACAGGTGACCAGAAAAGGTTTCACTGAGAAGATGTTTTTTAAATTAAAGATTTGAAAGAGGGATAATATTGAGCCATGATAGTTTCCTGGAAGGGGAATGGTCCAGGAAGAGGGTATAGCAGGTGCAGAGGCACTGTGGCAGGAGCTGACAGCTGTGCTTCAAAGGAACAATAGAGATGAGGTAAGGGAGGTGATGAGGTCACGTTGCATTGCAACAACTTTGAGTTTTGCTCTAAGTTAGATGGGAGGCCTTGGGTTTGATCAGAGATGTGATATGGTTTGATTTAAACCATCATTCTGGTGATTATGTTGAGCCTGGATTGTAGTGGGAAAGATCAGAAGCAGGAGATCAGCTAGGACTGTATTGCAGTAGCTAAGAAAGAGAAATTGTGAGAAGTAATCAAACTCGATTGTATTTTTGAACATACAGCAGATAGGATTTCCTGACAATGTGGGTGAAGATAATGAGAGAAAGAGAAGATTTGAGGATGGCTCCACAGTTTTTAGCCTGAGCAACTGGAAGACTAGAGTTGCCATTTTCTGAGATAGGAGTCCTGAGATGTGGAGGGGTCAGTGGGGAGACATATCAAGCCTCAGTTTTGTACATGTTAAAATCTAGAAGACATCTAAGAGCAGATGTCAAGTAGGTAGTTGAGTTGTGTGTGATTCTGGAGTTCAGGAGAAAAGTCTAAGCTCCAGGTAGGAGGGCCAAGGAGTGATCTCTGGGCAGTCCCATATTTAGATGAAAAAATGCGGTCACAGAGAGGAGAAGTAGTGCAGGGCATAGGTTTTTTGCAAAATGGTGAAAACTGGAATTTAGTGGACTCTTCTCAGTGTACTACCTTAATAAAATTACATTTAATTAGCCTGAGTTTTCATCTTCTTTTCAGTAGTAAAGTGGGAAGATGTTGAACAAGAAAAAAGCCAGATTACACAACATTGGCTCTCTTTCTCTAGATCATCAGAACTGGAATTTGTTCACTGCGTTTCTGCCAGTTAGTGGGTCTAAAAATCAAAGTAGGCAGGTAAGATGTTGAAATGATTATCTCCCTCTATGCTATCCACTGTGCAATTTCTTTTAAGTCACTGGGAGTTCAACATAGGTCAGAGGTGTTTAGGATATGATTGGAGCATGGCCCTCACTAGGTTTTAGAGTGGTTGGAGATATTTAAATCTAACTCTGAGAGCAATTATGCAAACCTAAGTTTCAGGTCTATGAAAGGGCCAAAATACGTAGAAACTTTGTAAATTAAATTCATCATGTAGATTGAAAGTTAGCTTTGGTTATTTGCCAAGAATGTTCAAAATGATAATATTTAACTTTTGTATAGTACTTTCAAATTTAGAAAGTTTCCATGTTCTTTCTTATTTGGCTATCACAAATCCCCAGCACAGAATGATTTTTCACTCTTTTGTAAGACTTCTCTTTGTTAAGAACTCTGGCCTGTTGTTCATGTGAAATGGCTTTAAGAACCCTTACCATCTGGTTCGCCTACCTGGATACTCTGTGACCTGTCCATATGCCTTTTTTTGTGTGTGTGTGAGGAGGATCAGCCCTGAGCTAACATCCATGCTAATCCTCCTCTTTTTGCTGAGGAAGACCGGCTCTGAGCTAATATCTATTGCCAATTCTCCTCCCTTTTTTTTCCCCAAAGCCCCAGTAAATAGTTGTATGTCATAGTTGCACATCCTTCTAGTTGCTGTATGTGGGACGCGGCCTCAGCATGGCCAGAGAAGCGGTGCATCAGTACGCACCCGGGATCCGAACCCGGGCCGCCAGTAGCAGAGCACGCACACTTAACTGCTAAGTCAGGGGGCCAGATCCATATGCCATTTTTTTAGTGTAGTGACCAGATCTGTTGACAATATACCAGACATAGACTGAACAGAACATGGTATAATGAGGCTTTAACTTACCTTGCCTAGGTCACATTTCCATTTTATATAACATTATACTGTATTAATTTTTTTTTAACAGCTGGATCAAATTGTTGACACATGCTGCAGTGATGGCCATTTAAAAGCCTCCTTGTTTTTGCAAATGATACACTGTCAAATAAGGTCTTATGAACTTAAACTATTGATAATTTGAACCCAAGTGTAGGATTTTATATTAATGTTTATTAAATTTTATTCTGAGCCTTCAATCTATGATTCTAGTTTCACTTTTTATCTATTATTTTTGCTTATAAAAGTAAAATGTCAATTTCAGTTAGGGTTATGTTCATATACATTTGAAAGAGACCCTAAAAACAGTGACAACTGACTGTTGGGTGGGGGTTGCTCTCAGGTCCTAGAGGTTGACCTCGGTTCCTGGCCACGTGGCCTTTTCACAACATGGTGGTTTACCTCTTCAAGGTCAGGAGAATCTCTCTCCAGTCTGCTACAATGGAGTCTTATGTAAGGTAATTTAATCAAGGGAGTGACTATCCTATCATATTCACAGGTCTCATCTACATTCAATGGGTCACATACCTCAGGAGGTTGGTATCTTGGGGACATTTTAGACTTCTGCCTACCATGCTGGTTTCTAGGCAGAAACAAGTATTCTGGAAAGGTTAGTGGTAAAAGGCATGAAACAACTGAGTCTGGCCCCCCTTTTAAATTTCAGGAAACAATAGTTTTACTGAAAGCCCCACCCAGTAGACTTCTGCTTGTGTTTCATTAGTTATAACTACGCTTAGCACAAGGAAGCCAGGGAAATCAAGTTTTTGCTACCTATACGTAATCAGGATTCTATTAGAAAGGAGGAAGAGATATTGCACCTTGCATAGACAGCCAAGGCATGAACGGAAATGCCAAAGTAGAGAAAATAAATCTTGTCTAGTTCAGGAAAAATGGAATTTAATAATGAAAAAAAATCACACCTAAGCTCCCATCCAGGATTAATTACTGTTAACATTTCATATTTCTTAGTTTCATCATATTATATGCAACTTTTAAATTTATCATGAGCATTTTCCATAAACAACTATTTTGTAAATATAGTTTTTAATAACTGGATAATATGCCATCATAAGGATGCACCATAATATCCCCTATAATTAACCCTTCTTTTCTTATTGTACATTTAGTTAGTTTTCAGTTTTCACTATTATAAATAATGTCCTCATGAGTACCTTTAAACATAAATTATTTTATATATTTAAGATTATTTTATTAGGCTTTATTCTTAGTAGAATTACTGGATCAAAGGGAATAGACATTTTTATGGTTTTTGTTATATATTTTTGTATAAATTTTCAAAAATGATGAACTAATTTATACTTGCCAGCAATGAACGGAAGTCTCCATATATCTATGAGAACACTCTAAATTCCAAATTTCATCATGTCAATTCTGCTTCTTACCTTTGTATCTAACAAAAATTTACTAATTATGCTTTTTATGATTTCATCCAACTTCTAATAGAAATGAGGTTAGTTCCCAACAGAGATGTGAGCTCTGTGCCACTGCCTTAGAAATTACTCTTCTTATTTAATGTAATTAAATAATTAGTAGTCCTCAGTCACCGTTTGAGCCAATTAAATTTACCCACTTTATTTTGGAGCCAACTCACAGCGTCCTTGTCCACAGGACGTTATGAGGGGCATTATACTGAAGATAAGGTGTGAAAGGCAGTCTCCCGATTGCTCAGTCTGACTCTTTACTACAGAAGAAGATGAAGTTAGGTTGTTGTGTTGGGTCTGCCATCTCTGTGTCATCTGTTGACCTTGCACCATATTCTTCAAGCATTAGTCTGTCCCTTCCTGGTAATACTTTTTCTCTGAATAAACCCGAACACTGTCTTTTTCCTTCTGTAGCATTTTCTCCAGGCATGTCCTCAGACTTGGTTTGAGCTTCCTGATCCTATTTGGATGAGGTCAGACCACCCTTGAATCTGTTCTGAGTTCACTTCCCTTCTCCTTCTGTCTTTTGTACATGTTATTTTTAAGCCTGACCTTACCTGAGACGTTCCTGTAGTCAAACTGGTTTCCTTTAGATCTCTTTCCTCTTTTTTCTTCATTGGGTTACTCATGATTGAATAGTTAGAATTTCTGTTTCTGAGCTTACTGTGCTTATTTTTCTCCAGACTCAATCTTATGGATTGTTTTCCATCTGTAAGAAAAACCTACATAGGTTTTCATTCATTCTTGTATATTTCTATTTTCCAGTTCCCGAAATATTTATAGATGTGCTGTTTCCTTCCTGTTGTCTGGGCTTCACGGGCAAAATAAAGATATTAGGACCTATACCACTCATGGTTCAAAATTAATCACTCTTATTTTCTTTGTTCCACACCTTTGAATGTGAATATTAACAGTATATATGCCTCATGAATAACTTAGAAAATAACCAGAATTATAAAATAAAAGATTAAAACTACCTGTAATCAAACCACCAATTGATTTCACTGTTAACATTTTAGTCTGTTTCCTTCTAATCAGGAATATGTGTTTATTAAAAAGAACTCCATCCTATCCCATTTAAGTCATATTTATTCTTAGGTATCAACCCATAGAATTGACTTATTAGCTATAGACATATAGGTACATACACAATATCAGCAGAAGGAGGAAGAGAGAAAAAGTAAAAGATACCCAGGGTCAGCAAGAAGAGATAAATTTTCTTCTGAATAATATTTTATAATGCAAGACAGCATGTAACGCATGTTAAGTGGTTCTCAGGAACAAAGTTAACATTTTTAAGTTTACATTTGAAGCAGAAATATCCTTTATCTGGTGAAATCATTGTCCTTTTGAATCTATTTAATTCGGCGGAATTCTGTAAAGGCAACTAGAAAATCAGAACTGAGGTTAAGTCTTAAGTTCCAAGAAGCCTCTTTTATTCCTTTTTTTTTTCCCAGAAAAAAATTTTCAAGCAACTTCTTTGTGCCTTCTGAAGAGGTACTTCTTTTCAGATCATTTCAACTCTACTTTCCTCTTTTTGCATGTCCAATATAAGAGCCTCAATTGTCCACTTATTCTGCATAAGTCAAAGTTATCAGATGCCACTAGATATGTATCTGTGTGATAATGTGCAACTTGATGGAAAAATAATTTTCTATTTCTTTTTAAAATCATACATTGCTTATGCCTATTCAAAATGTAAATACATACATCTACCACATCTATACAATACCGCGCCTATTGGTGTGGATGATTGCAAATGTCCATAAAGGGATATAGTAAATACAACGAGGGTTTCCTGATTTTGCAATGATTCCTCCATGGCCAGTTTTGTGCTTCTATTCCCAGCCATTCCCGTTCAGCTCACACCACAGGCTGTCCAAATAGAAGTTGCCATTTCCTATATACTCTGTCTTTCAAGTCATAGTAATTGGCCAGTAGTGTCCCCATGACCTAAGTGAGGTCCCTCTTGGTACCATTCTCTCCTGGACTCAGAGTTGCTTTAATCTTGAGTGTGAAGATGTGACTGAAGCCAAACTCATCAGAGTCCTTCCCCATGATTTCTCCAACTGAGTGTGGGGGTAGGAAACCTTTTCTCCCTGGTGTCAAAGCTATGAGAATGTAAGCCCAGAGGCTGCTGGCAGCTACCTCCCTCATTAAATGCAAAAAGCTGCCAGACAGAGAGAGACAATGAAGCTGACCTGACGGTATTTGAGAGCCTAATTTTATTGCCTAAGGTTCTTTGAGTGGCCTGAATCTTTCAGCCATTCTGTCATTCCTGGGAGCCACCCTCCAGATGACCTAGGCACTTCAATGGGTTTCTGACTTTTGCAACCAAAAACTGATGGTTAATAGATTGATAGAGTGCACTTGCTCTAGTAAATGATTGTTTAAATAAATGTCTCATTCTTAAACTCTCAATTTGAGAAATCTCTCCCATTAAGGGAACATTATTCTTAGGACTCCCACAAGTTTAACTACATTAGTCAAGGCCTGGAGATGGTCTCAAGAGTCACCTTCAATCCTGTTTGGAAAAAAGCAGAGTATAAGTTCTCTTCTTTCACAGTTGATGAAACTGATGCCAGAGAGAAGACTTGATCTGTTCATAGTGACTAAGCTCGCTTGTAGCAACATCAGGGCTAGGACTCGGGTCTCTTAATTCTCTGTCTAAAGCTGTCCTGAGTTGAAAAGAAATTCAGTATAATAGATTGCAACATAGACCAGCTCACCCTATTTTTTTGTGATTTTTAATTGGTATCAGTCCATTTTTCTTTCCCTTTCACAGGCCGGTTCATTCATAAATTACTTGTTGAGCACGAACGTGCCAACAGGCCCTGGGTGAACTGCTGGTAACACTCCAAGTGCAAAAAAAATGCCACTTCTGCTCTCAAGAAGTTTGCTATCTAGTGAGAAGGTATATTTCTAAACGTCATTGCAATCATGCATGATTAAGGCTATTATAGGGGACTGCTATGGAGGCACCTAAGAGTTACCCAACACAACCTATCACAGGAGTGGATAACGTCAGGACCTTGTCATAACTGATTAGGTCCATTGTTCCCAACTTTGTAATTAGCATTATCTCACTCTACTCTATTAAAGTCATATTGAGAAAACACAGGTACTTCATTTTGGGCTGGGCTCAGAAAAATGCAGAAAGGTAAAAATGGGGCTAGCATTACTTAGGTAAGGATAAAAAACCACAAGAATAATACAAAATCAGTTAATAAATGTCGCTATTCCCCTCCATCCCCTGCCATCCACAGCCACTCCCATATACACCACCACTACTCCTGCTCAGTGGTTGCCAAATTGTGCAAAGACGACATTAGCCTTGTGAGATAGAGCATGAGATAAGACTTCTGTGATCAGAGAAGTTGATGAAATACTGAAAACTCACTCTCTGCTTTGAGATGGAAGGGGGAAAAGGGAACTGCCTGCTTCTCTCTAACCCTCCTGTCCCAACCTAAATCTGCCTTTTCTCGATTCACATTACTATTCTGGATCTCTACCACTGCTCCCAGTTCTGCCATGTTGCTTTGGTTCCCCTCACCCAGGATGCCAAATCTCTTTTCCATTTAATGCAAGAAGTTCAATCACATGCAACATTCTGTGAGCTTCTAGCACTCTGAGGAATCCTGTGATAAATATTTTTGAATTATGTTTAACTTAAATTTCCTAAAATTATTTAACCATAAGATGCCTTTTTTGCCCACACCATCTTATGAAACTTCAGAATCCCATTTGAGATATCTTACTCTAAATAAGAAGGATGTTTGTCCCTCCAAACATTCTCATATACAACTTAATAATAATAATATTTATGCAATGTTGTATTTTTTCCCAAGTGTTTTCTTTTCTTTTCGGGGCCTATTGTACACCAACACTATTGCTGAGTTCTTTCACATATCTCGTTTTGCTTTATACACATCCTCAACAACCTTGTGAAGTTGGCGTTATTTTTATCACAGATTATAGGTCAAGAAACCGAGGCTCGGAGAGAGGTTATGCTGACTTCCCTGAGGTTACACAGCTAGCATTGACAGAGCAAGGATGGTTCTGAGTCCTTCTACTGCATCTTTCCTTTAAATAAACAAACACACAAATACTAAAAATTCAAAATGACTGGAAGATTCTGAAACTGGGGGACGCACCTAAATTTCATTCAAAAGTTCAAAGCAGAATAAAATGAAATCCTAGTGAATCAGTTATATTTCAGCAGCTCAATACTTCCAAATGAGATGGAAGGGGCAGGGGATCTCCAGATAGAGATGGAGTAAGAGTCAATCAAGCAGAGCATATTGAGGGAATGGCCCGTGGCTTAGTTCGGTTGGAACCTAGCTAAGTAGGGAGAGCCAATGGAGATGAGACAAGAGAGTAAAGTGGTAGCCATATTGGTTGGCCCTCAGTTTAGTGGTCTGGAGGGATTCTGAGTTGGCAATGTGAGCCAACAAAGTTTTTTTGAGCTGGGAATTGGGGGTGAGGTATGACTGTCACTACACTTTACAGTAGTCAGTAGACAGTCTAGAAGGAATATGGAGGACGATGTCATGGGAAGAAAATGGAGGCATGTGACCAGAGAAGAAACGGCACAGGGCCTGACCTAGGGTGCAACATCACAGTGATTGTGTGAAAGGAACATACCGCCATCATCATCTGTAAGCAGGGGTGGAAGAGTCCTAGACTAGTAGATAATCACTGCATAGCATATTGCACAGAGTGTAAAGACTTTGATGAATAGTGCCTGGTCCATGGAAAGTGCTCAACGATTATTTGCTGAGTAACAAATTGTTTCATTTAGTTACATGTTATTTCAATATTACATGATAGGAACTTCAAATTCATGTATCTCCTCTTTCTTTGCTATTACAAGTTTATGGAATGAAGAAAAAGATAGTGTTATTCCACATCAGAAAGAAGAAAATTAGATAGCACGTGCTAAGTGCTGCTTCAGGGAGGTTGCGCAGGCTAAGATTGGCTTGTTATCTGACTATGGAATTTAGGAGTTACACATCAGGGATTTGTTGGGGAGGAGCAAACTTGGTTCTAGGGTTGAGGTCAGAATTCTGATAGTTAGCTAGTATCATGACATTCCAAATACAAAAAGGTGATTAAAAGATGGATTTGTTTAGTTTTATCAACATATCCACTTTTACACATAGTACTTGTTCCTATAAGTTTTCACCTAAGCTAACATTATGCTAACAATGGTGACAGAAAGAGTTTCACTTACACTATCTGGAAAAGCAATGGTTTCAAACTATCTACTAAAGAATTAGTTGAGGGCTGGACAAAAGGGTTATGTATAAAGTAAAGATAAACTAGAGGCCTGAAAAGAAATTATTAAGATAGAATGGACTTTTAATTTAGTTTCATAAGAACTCTTAAGAGAAGATAATATTAAAATAATCATACATATATATAGTCATAAAAATTATATAATATTGCCCAACCTCTACTTTTGTCCCAACTATGATATGTCTAAGTCTGATAATTCTGTCAGGTGGGTGCTATTATCTCTAAATTATAGGTGAGGCCCAGGAAAATAAAATTTTGCCTAAGTTCATATAGTTATTAAATAGCAAAAGTCACCTGAAATAGCTTTTGGGACAACAGGGTATAGAGAATTATTTTTAAAAGAGCAAAATCAGTACTTTAACATAGGTGTATCTGACTGCAAAGCCTTTAGTAGATTGGCTCAGTTTTTATAAATTGGTTCAGTCAGTCTTCCTTCCATTCCACCTAAAAACAATGATGTCAAATTGTAACTGGAAAACAAGAACAGGCAGTTTGACTTGTGAAGTATATTCTGTGGTGAATATACTTTCCTTTTCACTCCCTGCAGAAATCACCCATAGCTAAAATTATTTTCAGGTTGAAACTTGAACTTGTTATTTTTCTGAGGACCCTGTTCATTCATTTATTCGTTCATTCATTCGTTTGTTCATTCATTTACTCAATATCTTCCAAGTGCCTACTGTCAGCAGGCACTGTGCTAGGCACTAGGATATAGCAATGGAGCCCCCAGGATTCCCCAGTCCAGTGGAGGATACAGACAAGCAAGCTATTACATAGTGACTAGTGATAGTTGCCAGAAGAGAGGGATGCTTGTCCCAGCCTTGGGGAGTCAGAGGTGACTTCTTCTGAGAGGCGATCACTGAAGAATCACTTGAAGGGAGAAAGTGAAGAGAAGGAGACACTGGAAGGGAGCTCGTATTCATCTGACGTTTGAATACGTATGATGACGTATACATCTATATGTAATGTCTAGGTGCTTCATCTGTTACATCATTTAATTCCAACAAGAACACTATGCAGTGTAATTATCACTGGTCTCTTTTTACAGGTTAAGCAAAGGCTCAGGCTTGGGACTTGCCCTTGGTCCCACAGCAAGTGGCAAAACCAAGTTTTAAAGCTTGCCTCCAAAGCTCATTGTTTTCTATTTTACCCTGTTGCTTCCTGGGACAACAGTGTTCCAGTCTCAGTCCTCAGACTTGGCACATAGAGGTGTCAGAATGAAAACACTTAATCATGATAGCAATGAATTGTAAAACAGATAATTTCTTCTCATAGTTAGCACTCAATAAATATGACTTTAAATTGAGTTGAATAAGTTAAGCAAGTAACTGATAGCTAAGTGGCTAAGTAGCTAAGTAGCTTACCTTATATATGTCTCAGTCTCCTAATCCGTATAATAGGTTAATAGTATATCTACCTCCTAGAGTGTCCTGAGGGTTAAATGAGATTACATATGAAGTGTACCTGGCATAGTACCTGTGTAAGTGTTCAATAAATGTTAGCAATTATTATTGTTAATATTTTGTGTCTGGTGGGCCATTTATCTTCTCAAGCTGATGACTGAGAATGTATTTTAACTGAAGGCTGCTATGCCTTTGTTAATGGGCTTTATTAAGCCTGGCTAAATGATAGTTTTCATGCTTATGTTTATTCTTTCTTCTCTTTTCAAGACTGACTTTTGGGTGCTCCAGCACTGTTTCAGTACAAGATTCACAGTGAGGGAAATTAAAAGACACTACCTTGAAAAGCAAATGTTAACAGAGGCAAAATCTATGAATGTTCTATTCTTAATAGTCATTAGTGGTAAGTCATACATTACATATTGGATTTGGCAAATGTATAGCAGGAATGGTAAACTCTAAACAAGTTCTTGGGAACTGTGTCATCCTAGTATTAGTGCTGTCGGGCATGGTGTAGCAAAGGAGGCAAAGATGCTGAACTCAAATTCCTCCGGGGGCCAGGAATTTGACAGAATTGAGTAAGGTAGGTGGCAAATAGAGAGTGCATATGTGTCATTTAAAGACATTTAACATTAAAAATAAATAACTGTTGGTCAAACATGACACATTATAGACTACTTGTTCATGATTTTTGAGATTTAGAAAGAAAGCACTGGCCATCAAGTTGGGAGACTTGACTCTTTGTTTCTTCAGCAAACATTTATAGAGAGGAGTATGGCACAGTAGGTTAAGAGCAGGGACCTTGGGTTTGTGTCTGGCTTTGCCATTTAACAACACCGGAACTTTCAGGGGTTGTAGGGGTTGTGGCTGAGCGTGGGCTGTAGAGCCAAGTGCCAGAAGTTTGACTTGCTAGCTGTGTGACCCTGGGAAAATTTTTTAACCTATCTATACCTCAGTTTCCTCACCTGGGTTTTCATAAAGATTAATTTAGTTAATACAGGTAAAGTAGTTACATGGTATCTGGCATAGAGTAAGTTATCAGCAGGTATCAGCTAATTTTGGTAATATTGTTTAGAGATCTCTTAGGCACTGGACACTGTGCTGGGAGCCAGGAACAAAAATATAGGAAGATAGAATCCCTGTCTTTAAGGACACAGACAAGAGGCAGTTATGAGTCAGTGGTAAGTACCAGGTGGGTAGACAGTGCCAGGGGGCACTGAAGATACATTTCGTAGTGCTGAGAGAAGCCTACTCAGAAGAGATAATATTTCAAGAAGCAAAGAGGTTTGCAAGCAGCAAGAGCTAAGAGGTAGCCCGTGTGATGCCAGGCAAGTCACTTTCCTTCTCTTTGTCTTAATTTTCTGTTGTGTCAAAGAGAGCAGGTTGAATTAGTGATATCTAATTTCCCTCCCTCTTTAATGTTGGGTGGTTCTCTGTTAGCTTGGGACGTTTCATGGCTGAAGTGGGATTCCAGAGGCTGCTAGAGTGATGGGAGGGAGATAAGGGAAGAGACCTGTAATGTATGAGGCCCTGTGGCTGTAGAAAAGAGGGGAGAAAGGGGGTTTCAAATGGACTTTGACATCTAGTGCATAAAGGACAGGGGCTGAGGTGGGGCTATGATGGGGATGGGGAGATATTGTCAGAGGGACACAATCTTTGGAGGTGATTTTATTTGCGAACTTGCCTCTTCTTCCCTATACCCCATATCTCCATGCTAACAATGTGACTCTGTCCTATGTTGAAATCAGTGACAATATGGCTCTATCTTTCCTTCCCAGTGCTTGTTAGATAAAGTCTGGTGACTTTCAGACCATAGGGCATCCTTAGGACCTGGTTTGTCTGAATCACACTCTCCATTTACACCTTCCTTTCATGGAGAAAGTGTGGCAAAGTGCAAAACCATGGGCTTTGGGTTCAGGCAGACCGTCGCTTGGGCACTAACAAACTGTTAGCACAGACTCTAAGAAGTCAGCAAGGAGAAGAAAAAGAGAAAATATAGAAGCTTTGAGGATTGGAGTTAGAAGCCAGAATCTGCCCCTTGCTATTGCTGAGAACTTGATTATGTCATTTAGCCTCTCTGAACCTCACTCTCTTCATCTGTAAGATAAGGGTAATACCTCCCATCTCAGCTTTATCGTGAAGATTAAATGAAATGCCAACTTCCGAGAACAAGGTCTGAGATGTGGGGCTCAGTTTGGAGGAGCCCCAATAGAAGCTCATGATTGCAGTGGGAGGAAGCAGTTACCCAAAGGACAGGGGGAGTGTCATTAGGGATGAAGGACGAAAGAAGTGCTAAGCAGTCAAAACTACAGGTGTCCATTGTGCTTGCCCCATATTAGATGTGAACTACAGCAAGTGAAAGCTAGCAACGTGTTTGGCACTTATGTGTTCAATAAACAAGTGCTGAACTTAGAGAAAGAATTTTAAAGCCCCTGCTCTATGTAAGACTTCTTAGAGTGGTGTTACTCTCCAGCGGGCCATCTGCTCTAATTACAATTTCACTGGGCTGAGGAATTTAGTGCCCTAGCTTCGGAGCCTCTGGTATACTGGGTGTTTTGTTTGAGGTTGATGTATTTGGAAAGATTAAGGGAGGATGAATTCTTTGCCAGCTTCTAACTAGGCAGGTGTGAAGGTTTTCTGCTAGAATATTTTTGCTCTTTGGCACTGGAGGTCAGAGATTAAATAATTTGCCACCAGACAGATGTTCTGAAGAGCTAATTAAAAAACTGACAAGTACCCAAGACTTCAGATAGTTAGATTTATATGACTTCCTCTACAGGAAGATCAGAATCACTGTAGCTTAAAATCACTATATTACATGATATTTCCAGAAAGTTCACTATTGAAGTAAAAAGGAGTGCCTTTAAAGACATTCTTAATTATATGAGTGTGTCTCAAATGTGGATATGCATTTTAAAGTGGAGAATCTTTAAAAAAATACCCATGCTGGTATTTTGAATGGTACCCACCCCAGACCAATTATATCAATGTCAGGGAGGAAGGCCCTGGTAACAGATTTTTTTTTTTTAATTCTCCAAGTGATTTGAACATACAGCCAGGATTGAAAATTACTGATTTAGAAATAAAACTATTTTAATATCTATTTTAATTCTAGGGGACACTGTAATGTGTGTATGGGAGCAGGATAGGAGCAGGAGTTAGGCCAGTCTTGGATGGAATGAGAGATTGACCAAGATCTCATTCTGCTCTGGGTTAGTTACCTAACGTTGTTGTCTCTCAGCTTCTGTACCTTCACAGATGGCTATTAACTCTATAATAGATTTTTGTGAAGACTGGATGTGAACATTATTTCATAAGTAAAGCACCTGCTATATGGCCAGCATGGAATAAACACTCAATAATAACTGGTAGTTACTACCATTTGTTTTTACTAAAATGCTTTGTTAGGAATTTGAAGCCTGTTTCTCAGGCATGCTTATTGATATAAATGAAAAGATTCTGAGAGAGCAGAGGCAGAAAGATGAGCACACATCAACCTAAAGCAGTCAGCACAATAGACCATCTTCCCATATTGCAAATATGTAAATTAACCAAATCAGATTCAGTCTGAGTGTACATGTCTTGGAAGTCATAGAATATATAAACTTCCCTTACGGCAAAAGATGCTCCTGGAGATGTTGTAACAACTCTCTAAAATAAATGCAAATAAAAATTCCCAGGTAGTATTTTGCACTTAAGCCAGCAACTCTGTTTCTTCACAATCATCTAGAAAATGTGAGCTTGGTTATGTCTACTTGGATGCCAAGAAGCTCAATTAATTATATTGCAATATAATTGCTCAAAGGGTCTGACTTGTAGTTCTGTCAGGCAGGGTTTGATTATCCATGCCGGCCTGGGACAGAAGGGGAGAGGGAAGTGTGCTCTGTCTTGCTATTCCTTCTCCTAGTCCAGGCCCTTGGCTGTGACTTCAGTGTTGTGTAGAATGACAGAAGGACCAATGATACAAACCAGCCTTGCCTGAGGCCCTGACTGCATGCTCCTACCTTTTCTCTGCTGAAAACATGTGCTCTGCTCATGCTATTCCTTTATTTATTTGGGGAAATATTTTGAGGGGGCTGAGATAAGGGTCTAGCTCCAAGCCTGTGCTCTAAACCCTATACACTCAGCTTTTTGTAGTAAGCATATGGTAAATATCATGGCAAATATTCACGTTTACTCCTCTCCCTGGACTCACACCCAGCCCTACCACTCACTAGTGTGTGTTTTGGGACCAGTCACTTACTCCTTCTCAATCTCAGTTTCCTCAGCTACAAAATAAAGGAATAGAATATACACATTATCATGTTCTTCTGATGATTAAATGAAGAGCAGGTATAGATAACATTTATTGAATGCATGCTCTATGCCCTTCACTGTTCAAAGTATTTCAGATGTTCTAAGTATTAACATGTATTAACTTATAATCACCCATAAAGTAGATCTCTTAATTCTCTTTTTACAGATGAAGAAACTGAGGCACAGAGTGGTTAAAGTAATTTTTCCAAGGTCACAAGCCAGAAAGTAGGGGAACTGAGATAAGAGTTTGGCTTCAAGCCTGTGCTCTAAATACTACTAGACACTTTCCCTTTTTGTAGCATGCATGTGGTAAACATACTGCTAAATAATAATTTGCTCTTCTTTATGGGTTCCTCTTAAAATTTCTAATTTGAAATGGGTATGCTGCAGCAACCAGCACCGTGGTACACATGATAGGTATTTGCTAAATACTTACTGATTGATTAATTGATAAAGCAGAGTGCTAAGTGTCTGAATAGTTATGCCTTGTAATTGATTTGTATTGTATCGTGTTTATTGACACTTCATCTGCAAAAAACTTCAATGACCTACCTGGCCAACTTAGCATTCAAGGGTCTACAGTGATCTGGCCCCAGATACCTTTTCCAACCTTATTATGCCTTTGCTGTTTACCTTCCTAGTAAGTAAGCTCAATCAAGGACAGAACTTATTTTAGCATCTTTATCATTGCATGCCTAGTACTTAGTGGGAATCTAAATAGTATTAATTGAATGAATGAATGTGGCTCAGACACCCATAACTGCTAGTTTGTTCCTATGTGTAATCTAAAAGCAGGCACTGCCACTTGGGCCTGACGGTCTCCTTTGTCTAGAGCCCCATCCTCCGTGGTCTTACATCCCAGTCCCGACACCAACTAGCCTTTACTCAGTGTGTTAAACTTCACAAACGATTTCACCAGCATCATCTGATCTTTCATTAAAATGATCCTGCAAGGCTGTCACTAATTGGGCTTAGGTTTTAGTTGTTTTTCTCATAATGATGATGGATTTTCATTGATTTGTCCATACTAGCATTTCGCTCTCCTCATTAGTAGATTTTCCCAATTTGCACATTAATGGAAGAAAACCTTATTTAATTGGCATGTTAATATATGAGTGGAGGTTTGAAAAATACTGCTGGCAAATCTCACTTAACACTGTTTGTGAAGGATGGTCCTTTTTAATGCTTAAAACTTATTTTTCCTGTCATATAAATATGTTTTTCTTCTAATGTATGAAAGAGAAAAGAACTGAGATTTATTTAGCATCTGCTTGATCTCAAAAAAGAATATGGCTCTGTAAGAGCCAGGCTTTGATATCAGAAAGACCTGGCTGTGTGTGAGTTCTGGCCCTCCTACCTACCACTGTGTGATCTTGAGGAAGTCTAATAATTTCTCTAAACTTAGGTTTTCTTATCTGTAAACAGGTGTGATGATATCCCGTGTTTGGTATTTGGGATGGGATTTTGTTGCCTCCTTCCCTAACACATAAGCAATAGCCAAACGGGAACCAAAGTATTGGTTTCTTGACGGCTGGGCAAGCACCTTAACATCACCCAAATGTAGGGCTTCTTTAATGAGATGTGCTGGAGGAACCAAGGTCTGGAGGAGCAAGTGAGGCTACACATCCCCATTTTCCTTGAATTGGAGGCAGTAGAGGACCTGGACCAGTCTTCTAATCAGTCACGTAAACAAGTGGCAGGACTCACGAGCAGAACGTTAAGCTGGGTCTGTCCCAAAGAGCTAAGCCTTGCCTAGGTCAGATTACTGTGTGAGAGCAGGTAGCTCAAGTGTGACCCCTGGGCATGACACGAGGAAGAGGAAGAGTGGCAGAAGGCATACAAAGCACGGGCAATGACTTGAAGGCACAGTAACTGGCCCAGCAAGGAAGAGGGCAGAAGTAAGCTGTTCTCTATGGGCTGGATTCCATGGAATGAGGCAGGTATTTGAGCTGAAGGTGGAAAGGCCACTCCCACCCCCACTCCAAGAATAACAACAAAATCACTAAGAACAAAAAACTAATCCTTACCTATAGGGCTTTAAATGAGATTAAATAAGATTGTGTACATAAAGTGCCCAGCACGTACACATTGTGAAAGCACCAGTGACCTCTACACCTGTAAAGAGAAGCAATTTTTTATTGGATAAGTATTACCATCAAGCCATTGTATAGATGAGGAAAGGGAGGCTCAGAGACATGATTCTGGTCTGGGATAAAAACCGATAACAACAACAACATCACAAACAAGCACGAAAGCAACCAGAACTTCACCTTGTTTTAGATTTAGAAGCTCTCAGAAGCATTTCTATTAAGACTCTATAAATGGCAGAAAATAATCAGGCTGTTGTCTGGAACTCAAAAAGTTATCGTAAGCTTTTGTAGCAGGTGATTCAGGGTTGGGCTTGAAGAATGGGGACCATGCTAATAAATATCTACATCTAATGTCGTTAGCTACAGATACCATTTGGAAACCATTACTACCTCTTACATTTTCCATGTAATATTACTTCATGCAATGATCTCAAAATGTATCAACAACTTTGACATACATACAAAAATTAGGGTTAAGTAGTTACACTTCAGATTGGACAACAAGGTCTTATAGTAAAACAATTTGACAAGAAAAGTCCTTATCTCTTTATATTGAATTTGAGGAAACACATCAGAGAATTCTACAAATTGAGATAAAAACAGTCAAAATTGACTTTCCTGGAGATCAAGGTTTTTGTTTAGTACACTGGTAGCAAATATTCTGTATTTCTTAGTTTTCTCACTAGCAGAGAGAAGGCAATTTAATCTATAGTAACCGAGTAAACAATATATTTTAGATTCAGATGTTTGCTCTGTATTTTTCCCAAATTGAAGCTTATTTCCTTCTTGAAACGAGATTCATATTTCTGATTTCATATTTTCCTTTGAAGAGTTATATCCATCTGGATCGTCCAGGTAATGTCACAGTAATAAACAACCCCAATCTCAGTGGCTTAAAAAAATGAGGTATAATTCTCACTCTTGCTACATGCATCATCATGGGGTACTTGGCGCCTCTTGATCCTCATTCATAGACATAGGCCAAGAGAATTTCCATCTCTGTGCTCCCATGATTGCAGAAGCAGGGAGAAAAGAGCATGGTGAATTGAGCACTGGCTCTTGTTGCTTCTATATGAAAGTGTGAGACACACCATTTCTCCTCACATTTCATTGTCCTGTGAAAGTCAGATGTCTATGCCTGATTTCAAAGAGGTCAGAGCAGTGCTCTTCTACCATTTGGCCGGAAGGCAGAGAGCCAGAAACACTTGTGAAACCACTAACGACCACTATAAGAGGTGTCATTATTCCTATTTTATATCAAGGTCACAAAAATAGTATGTGGCAGAGGACAATTATGAACCTAACTTAGAGTGAAGACTTATGTATCTTCTGCAATATTATGCTATAAGACTATGTGGAGATAATTGTCCTCCAACTTCAAGTCAACCTGCTTACTAGGCACACCAAACATTATTTCTCCTAAATCAAGAAAACAAATAAATATTTTCACTGTTGTGAAGGGCTAAAAAGTAAAGTTCTTTGAAGAAATAAATGAGAGTGAGGAGAATAGAAAGAGGATGCACGGATAGGGTATAGGAAGAGCTATGTAAATGAACGGCCAAAAATACTGCCCTTTTGTCACACATAGGACTCTGCTCCAGCATTATTTTAGAATATTGAATAAGAAAAGCTGTTTTCTTTTTTTCCCCCTAGGAAAATATAAACATTGAGGAAGCCTCCAGATGCCTGGTAAAACATATACTTGCAAATGAGTGTGACCTAATGGAGTCCATTGAGCCGGACATCGTGAAGCCCCATCTCACACCACCCAAGGTTGTCAGCTGCTCCAGTTGTGCCAAAGCCTAGTAGGTGCCTTTGCTAGCATATGATGGAAATAATTGCATCATCTCATGAATTGTGTCTCAATTCCTACCATTTTGGGTAAATGTCAGGTTAGGGATACACATGTGGCAAGCCGAAGAGGTATGCCTGTATCTTTCCCATAAGAGAGAGAAATAGCAAATATTCTTTTTATGTTTTCCCAAAAATCAGCACGGTGTTTACAAGCTTTTTTAATATTTAGTCTGTTACAAAATTCTGTATTGTAGCTGACCATAATTCTGCAGGGCCAGAGTTGGTCCTGTTATTTGCTTCTTTGAATCAGCCAAGGCCTCGAGTCTTAAAGAGAAAGGAGACAGAACAGACTAGCTGTCAAGTTAAGCATTGGCTTTCACTCTGCCCCTGGTGTCTTTGTCCAGATTTCAATACATTCTCGGCTGGTCTGACAGACCTATTAAGCAGAAACAGTGTTGTCTCCTGAGATGACCTCCATTCTGAACAGACCTAAAAGTGTTGTCTCTGATTTAGCTCTGCAGAGTCAAGAACACAGGCTTCCTGTGCTTTTGTAACTTTTATTGTCACTTGCCATGCCCTGAATGTTGGTTTAACTGAAAACTGTATGAAAAGACCCGCCCCCTGTATGTGCCCCCTGTTCGCTTTCTCTGACTCAAGCTGTGGGACTCTTCTGTACATGTAATATATATTATATATATTTTCACAAGTGAAAAATAAAACATTAAAAGATGCTGTTTCCCTATTTCTGAATGTGCTTTAAATTTCTTAGCATTGTGAACTCTTTTCTTGACTGTGTATCCATGGTTCTCAAGACTCATTTCTAAAATTTGATTTCAAAAAGGAGATGGGAAATGTGCACCTAAAAGAATTGCTGGGCACTATTAAAACTGAGATGAGTCTATTCCATCTATATCTACTGTTCATACTGGCATTTAAGCCAAGAAAGTAAGCAGTATATATACATTTTCTGGGGTAAGCAGAGGAATATATTCTCATATATTCTGATCAATATATGTGCCAGACCAATCAACATACAAAAAAAGAACTAAAATATGCATGGTGGTACCTTGCTTTACACAACGCCTGTGGTGCTGATATGCTGCAGGTAGCTACTACTTTTTAATGGCATTATTTTCCATTGATATTCATAATACACTCATAAGAGCTTTATCTTTTATAACAGATTATGTTTTTGGGTGTCCTACCCATATTATCTTGGCATTTGCTGTTTCCATAAGCACCAAACACCCAGCTTCCTATTATAAGTGTTTGCGATCCTTTCCTTGAGAGTGTTCCCTGGCCTCTGGAGCACTTGACTCAGGAGGCAGGCAGGCCAGAAGTGCCAGGGAGTTAATATCTCCAGGAGCAGCCCTCAACCAAGGGTAGAGGAATTGGGGGAGAATTCCCTAGGTTCTTCGTCCCTCGGGAGAGACAATTCTGAGGCATGCTCTATGCAATCTCTCAGAAGTCCCCAGGGGGGTTAAGCCCTGGATTCCACGGGGAAAACCTTCCCATCTGACTCATTCTTTATTGGCTTCCTTTCCTTCTTTCCTCACTTGCCACTCCTTTACTGGTGCTTCCTGGGCTCACTTCCCAAATAAACTACTTTCACTCAAATCCTTGTTTCAGTGTCTTATGGGTGAACCCAAACCCAGCCTAAGTTAGTTGTGATGGAGAAGGCATAGGAAGCAGGTCCTCAATACCAGCTTCTTGAATGGAATTATTCACCACCCAGGTGGTAACAAGGAGGGCTGCTCCTGGAGATATTAACTCCCTGGCACTTCTGGCCTGCCTGCCTCCTGAGTCAAGTTCTCCAGAGGCCAGGGAACACTCTCAAGGAAAGGATCGCAAACACTTATAATAGGAATTCACCACCCCCCCCCTTGCTGGTGAATAATGTGGTGGAGCTAATCCCTTGCGAGCTGTAGCACCCTAATTACTAAGACTCTCATCAGGTGGATTGGGATAGAATCTAGATGGAAGGAAATTCTATTGATCCTGTGTTTGCAAGACATGAGATTATGGAGTTGGTTAACTTCCATAGAAACTCTGTAGGAAAAAAATTACAGACTTGGGTCAGCCAACACTCAACTCAGGATTTGGTGTAAAAGCTTACAGACCTCCAAGCAACAACCAAAATGACCTTCATTTCCTTCAGCTACAGGATAGATCATGCTGAAAATCAGGCTAAGATTTGATTTTAGAAGAAGCAGAGTTTTAAAGGAGGCTGAATTCACAGAGCTAGCAAGTCTCCTCTACTAATAGGATCCATATAGGGAAGGGGTCAGACACTGAAATATAGGGGAGATATTTGGGTAGATGCTCTAGAATCAAGTCTCGGTAAGACCTGAGTGGAAAAATATGATCTATATTGCAGGATGAAGTGGATTATTAATGAAATGAACAGAACCAGGCTAATATGTACTAGTAGGAATCTGAAGAACATTTTGAGGAATTGGTCTTGAGATGCTAGATCAGGGAGGACAGAATGTAAGACCAGGTAATAGATAATCTATTTCTATGCAAAGGCTCTTTTATGAGTTAATTATTTAACATTCTGGCAAGTACACCTGGAGCCGATCCCAATGTGCTACTGGAATAGCTCTTTGAAGCTTGGAAACAATGTTGGCTTAAAATAAATGACGTGAAGATGCCAGATCTACCTTGGCAAAGTATTGGAAAAGAGCTCCAAGGTCTCAGAGAGGCGGGCATGTTATAATGTATTTATTGTGTAATGTCAGAGAAACTACCAGCTGATTATGTTCCCTAAGAGAGCCCAGAAGACATTCCTTTCACTAAAGCAATAAGGAATGTTCCAAAAAGAGGGATGCCAACATCAATGAGAAGCTCAGTGGTGACTGTTCTCTGTAAACCAGGTTTGAGATTGTAAACACATTGCTGTGTTTTGCTGGGAATGACACTCTACGTGGTTACAGTTCAAGATTAGGTACTACTGTTAAATGACGTTGCTATATTGGTGCTGTGTCCTGAAGAGCTAGCATCAAAAGGTGGAAGTGGGAGTGAATCTCCCCACTATCACTTTAAGTAATCCACTTAAGAAAGCGAGCTTCCCCTTTTTACAACTTCAGGTTCTGCAGAGTGAAAGGTCTTGATACTTCTACCAGGAGACACAGTAAGGGTTGCACTAAATATACAGCTTCAGCTGCTGCCTGATTATTTTTGGTTCCTCATGCCCACAGGTCAGCAGTTAGAGAAGGTAGTTACCATACAGGCAGGAAAAATTCATCCTGATTATCAAGAGGACATAGCATTGCTGCTTAATAATGGAGCAGGGAGGAGTACGTCTGGAAATCGTGAGACTCACTGGGGTGCCTCTTGATGCTTCCATGTCTGGTGAGAACCGAACAGGCAATTGCAGCAACAACATCTTGATGAGGACAAGTAACCAGGGACACATACTCTCAGGGATAAAAGTCTGAGTTATTGCACCACACAATGAACCTAGACTAGAAGCAGCTTGGTCAAGGGAATGGAAGTCGTAAAGGAGGGAAATGATGAATATCAATTATGGTCTCAAGACTAACTACAATAGTAGAGACTGTAGCTGGTCCCACCAACCTCCTGCTCTAAGTTCTCTCTCTCTCTCACTTTTGGAGTTATGACCAATGACTTCCTTTAAAAAATCAGTGAAAGGACAGAATGAACTTTACATGTGCCATGAATGAATTTGCGCAGTGCGAGGTGTGGACCATAGTAGACAATAGCAGAGGAAATGTCCATATCTCATCAGCATATGGCCTCCGATTGCAATCCCCTGCAACTCTGCCTAAAAGTGTTCTCTGGATGCGTGGAGCATATTTGCCTTGCATGAAGAACAGGCCAGAGTGCCACAGAGTTAACACCTCCTGGAGTAGCCTCATCTGAGACTGACATAAATTGGTTGCTTCCTCACCCCTCAGGTGGGATAAATCTGAGGCTTCCTCTATGTACTCTCTCAGAGGTTCCCAGTGGGACTGAGGCAAAAGTTTCACGCAGTGGTAACCTGCTCATTATCTGAACCCTTTTGGTCTCCTTCCTTTCTCAGTCTCACTTCTCTACTCCTCCACCAGTGCTTCTGAGGATCACCTCCCAATCAAGAGACTTTCATTTTTGATTGAGCTTCAACTGCTAGTAGCTCTTAAAACATCAGAACATCCAGACAATAACTTTCATCACCGTGGAATCTCTAATTCACTTTTTCTCTCTAAACATCAACTGAAACGTGTGTCTAAGATATGTATGGTATGATCAGAAGTGTCTTCTAATTCTCATCCACCACAGAAAATTCTTATTTTGCAGTCTTCAAAATGAATATTCCTTGATTCATTGATCCCTTCACTACCTCAACAAATGTCTATTGAACAATGACTATATTCCCAGCACTTGGCTGAGTGCTGTTGTGGAGACACAAATGGCTAAGTCATGGTCTCAGACCTTAAGATCTTATGGTCAAATGTAAACAATTCACCAGGTATCAGGAGAGAATTCAAATGTCCGAACCAAGATAGCTCTTCTGAAAACAGAATTTGTTTCTAAATGCAGGGACTGCAGCTCCAATTGCTTTTAAGGGAAAAGAATATACATTCCTACCATTCTCTTCCTAGAACACTAGGATCTAGCCACACTAGACTATTTTGTTTAACTAGCTCTTCTTGCTGTTTGCAATACTCTTTTCCTTTTTTTGTCTAGAAATTCTACTCATTCCTCAAGGATCAGCACAATGGCACAGCCGTGTAGCCTTGTGGATCCATATAGGTCATTCAAATCTCTTTGCACACTTGCACAGCTCTTGATTGACTCTATCATCAAACACTCACATGCTGCATTATAGCGATATTTCAACTGTTATTTATAGAACACATACTATGGGACAGTCACTGATATGTAACTTTACCTTTATTACATCATTTAATCCCCACAACAACCCTACATGAAAGTACTCATCTCCTCATTTTATATGTGAAGAAATTGAAGTATGGAGATATTGAGCAACTTGTCCAAGATCGCACAGCCACCAGCTGACAAAGCAAGGATTCCAACCCAGGCAGTCTAATTATAATGTCCACGTTCTTGTGCTAAACGATCTCTTCTTAGATTTCTGGAGGGGACAATATTCTGAATGCAGAACACAATACTTAGCTCAGGAGGTGATAATAGCATTTACCATGTGCCATACACAGCTAAGCACTTCTCTTAGCTACTGTAAGAGGTGGTGTTGTCATGAGATAATACATGTAAAACACTCAGCATACTGCCTAAAACATAGCAAGTAATTGATAAATGTGCTTATTATGATACTATTCTGTCTGCTTAGTTGTTTATTAAATTACAGTAGTGCAAACAAAGCTATCCAATAAAAATGGCAAATATGTTTGGAGGTGTCAAAAATGTGACTGCGGCAAATCTACGGAGACAGAAAGTAGACTAGTGGTGGCCTAGGCTTGCAGGATTGGGAGTGACTGCTAAAGTGTATGGCTTTCTTTTGGGGATGATGGAAATGTTCTAAAATTGATTGCGGTGATGCTTGCACAGCACTGTGAATATACAAAAATCAATTGAGTGGTATACTTTAAATGGATGAAACATACAGTATGCAAATAAATAATAATAAAGCTGTGACAAGAAAAAAGTGAGGCCATAGGAGAAAGCAGTATGAGGTTATTGTTTCCCTCAGTGCATTATTTAGCCCCACTGTAGAGTATTATCCTACTGTTATTCCACAGGAACGTATCTTAGGATGTGCCTTTTTACTTCTACTGCCATGTCCTTGGTTCATTATCACTTCTGAATTCATGACTTGCTCTCAGATGTTGGAACTAGCATTATACATGGGTTTAAATTCAACTGCATCTGAGCTGTTTCAGTCTGAAAATATCCTTGGCTTTCTGGACTCCCCAAGCACCAGAAAACTCCCCAATATTGGAAAAGAGTGTGAGAAATCCCAATAAAAAGATCAGAAGTACTGATGGACTAAGCGAAAGTAACTCTCAAAGATGAGGGCAAAATGCCTTTGGAAGTGTGGACGTTATCTCATTGCATTGACGAGTCTGAAATTTTCCATTTCAACAAACCAACTTATTTTGTTCAGTTGGATTGATTTTCAGAATACTAATCCCCAGGCACAGGCCTTAGTATATTCCTAAGTGCAGTGTACTCACTGAAACTGTAATGGGAAACATAAGACTCTGGAATTCAAAATTCCAGCTGGCTCAGATTATGCTTTCATTAGAACAAAATTTTGTTTCAAAAGAGCTTAAAGAAAACTTATTAAAGTGCTTTTTTTTAAAATGTGAAATATCAGAGCTGCTATTACTTGTAAAACAATACAATGTTTTATGTTTTGTCTTGAACTGAACTTTTAAGAAGTTACCTTATGCCAGATGTGTAATATCAATTTGTATTCATTGAACTCCTTAACTGAACAGCTATCAAGTGGCTGGCCTGAGCAAGTTGCTGTGTTTGGTGCTTTTAAGTAGATCACATGTCAAGGTCTCTACTAACATGCATACTGCTTAATATATTTTAGTTTCTTTCCTTTCTCTGTGATTGTTGTTGTCAAGGAAACACAAGAAATAAAAGTCATGGGTCCCTGCTCTTTAAGTTTGCTACGTCCTTGGGGAGAGGGGGTGTGTTAACAAGACAAGCAAAAGATACAGTTATGGATCAAGAAAAGAAGGTAGTTTCTGTTTCTACTATATCACATTCTTCATTTTTATTTTATTATTATAATAAATTTTAGTAGTTATCATTTATTGCTCAGGTCCTATGTCACATCTTTTCCAGACATAATGTCATTTCATTATCACAACCACCCTATTGGAGGGGTGATTTCACATTTTATGGATAAGAAAACAGGATGATAGAAAACAATGCCCACAGTATCATGTGATTCTGGCAGGATTTACAATCAGTGTATCTGCCCTTTTGGCCACAGTCGGCTAATCAGAGTACCTCATTCTTCCTGGCTAAACTGACAGATGTAGGAGTGTGTTTGTGATCCAACTGAACCATTCAGAGTCCTCTCCTCTGCCTTCCCACAATGCCCTGCCAAAGATTTCAGAAAGGGGGCCATGGGAAATGGCCAGCATTTTCTCACCCCATGTGATATGTGCCAGTTAGGTGAGCAAATACCAATACATAGAAAGAAAGAAGAGTCAAGCAGTGCCAGAAAGGAGGGTAGGGAGAAATGAAAACCCAATCTGAGTCCCCTGGTCCAGCAGTGTATGAATTTTGATTTAACCTTTAACTTCTTATATGAGACAATAAATTCCTCTTGGTTTCTTCATTCATCTGTTCAGTGCAGATTGAGTTGATTTTCTGCCACTTGTAATTCAAACACTTCTGACTAATATGGCCACACAGCCACTAAAAGTAGAGTTAAACTTGTACCTGGTGTATCTGTGTACATGGTCCTCAAGGTCCATCGACCATAATATGTATTTACAATAACAGCTCCCACTTGAATGGAAGATTTTTATAGACATTAGAGGCTTTACTTCAAATATTCTTCTAGTAGGGAAATATGTAAAGACATGGTTGATGGAAGAATGGGTGCTTTGTGCAAAATTACAACTAAACAGTCAGTATCCCAAAAATAAACAGTGACAAGTGGCCTATAGAATAAAAACAAAGCACACAAATGCTTTTGGGGAATAGATGACATTGTGAAATTACTGTTGAGGAAATTCTAATAGACAGATTATACACATGTTGTATTTTTTGTGTGCGTGTGTGACGAAGATCAGCCCTGAGCTAACATCTGCCAATCCTCCTCTTTTTGCTGAGGAAGACCAGCCCTGGGCTAACATCCATGCCCGTCTTCCCCCACTTTATATGGGACGCCACCACAGCATGGCTTGACAAGCAGTGCGTTGGTGTGCACGCAGGATCCGAACTGGCGAACCCCGGGCCGCCGCAGTGGAGCACGCGCACTTAACCGCTTGCGCCACCGGGCCGGGCCCCCATATGTTGTATTTAAATCAATATTTAATAATTAAATATAAAGAATGCTTTAACCAGATGGTGTTTGCATACAAGAATCAGGAGGTAGTTATTCTTAAAAGTCCATAAAGTGAAGTCTGGGAATCTCTACTTGAAAGAGAGAGAGAGAGAATATTGAGAGGGATCAGAGAAGGATGGAAAATAAAAATTTTGTAAAGTGCAAAATTATGTGATGTTATAGTGTCTCCCAAAAGAAGCACAAGAAGGAATTTGATAAATGTCTTAAAGAATGGTTAATTTTAAGGAATGCGATATTCAACTATTCTTGTTGACAAAAGGAAACAAACTGAGAGGGCGAAGGTTAAGATACATTCAGAAATGCTCTATTTAGATGTAAGTACACAAAGAACTACAGTGAGTATATGAGGGGAACACAATCACTTGAATATGACAAGTAAATGGAATAGTGCTCAATCACATGTACTGAAAAATTGTCACACTGAACTATTATTTAAAATGCTATTTATTTAGTATCTACTTTGTGCCAACTATGTACATAGGCAACTTAATGCATGGCAACGCCCAAGATAATCATTGTTAACCCAACTTTATAGATGAGGAATTAACCCAGTTTTAGAGATCAGATATATTTAGAGACTCTCCCAGGTCACACAGCTAGCAAGTGACAGAGCCAGTACTCAACTCAAGACTGGCTGACTCAAAAGACCTTGTTTTCAATATGCCTCCATATGACCCTATTTTCATATGACCATAAGTTTAGATGGCACCAATTTTTAAGATGATATATTTATTTTGTGTATGTATCAGTTAAGATTCAGTAAAGAGACAGAGATTATACAGTAAATTGAACAGGGAGCGCTTAGTAGAAGGAATTCTTAACTAGTAAAAATTAGAGATTAATTACAAAGAGAGTTAAAAAGAACTCTAAAGACTACAGGAAGAGCAGGTGTAGGGAAAAGCCACCATGTCTGTGGCTGAGGGAGATCATCCAGAGAAGTGAAGCACTTGGCAGAGCCTCACCACTTCCCACCTCTTGCCTGAGGCTGAAATTCAGACCTTGTCAAAGAAGGCATTACTGAGGCCCATGGGAAGGTGGAGAAGTTCACTTAAGTGCCTCAGGCCTCGGCTGATGGACAGGAACCCACTCGCTGGGAAGTTGCTCACTGGAGTGCCATGAAACTCACTGGAGGATGTGCGCCACTAGGTCTCCATCACTGCCCACGCCTCTGGCAAGAAACTTGTCTGCTAGTAAGGAAGGTGACCTTTGGCAGCACTGATTCCAGGAAGAGAATCTCCTTCCTCCTACAGTATTTCTCTAGCACCCTTCACTGACACAGCCTTACATTGTGCCGGCTGACAAAGAAGAAATATTTACAGCGTCCAGCTCTAGAATCAAAAAGCAAGGAAAAGAGGGTAGATTTGGAGCACAGAGGCAATAAACTGATAACCGGCACAGTGTATTAATTAGGATGTCGTGATAACTGTGGAAACAAGGAACTACAAAGTGCCAGTGACAACATAATAAAGGTTAGCTTCTCATTTAAATCATGATCTGGTGCTAATCAGGTGACTCTACAAAGCTACCCTTCTACAAGCAGAAATTCAACTATTTTTGACTTCTTCCCTGTGTGGCTCCGCTACTTTGGAGTCCTTTGCTTCCGGATGTGCGAATGGCAGCAAGAGAACATAAAAGATTGAGGGCATACTTTAAAACCCGTCCTGTACATGGGGTACATAACATTGGCCCACAGAGGACTGATCAGAGCTTAGAACACTCCATCTAGTTGTAGGAGAGGCTGGGAAAATCAAACAGACAGTAAATGTGTGGCCTTGTCTCTGCCACACTAGATTTCAAACGCTTGCTCTGTCTGTTATTAATGGTAAGTTTAAGCAAGTTGTACCTCTCAGAGTCTTAATTAACTCATCTATAACATAAAAATAATGATATTTACCTCAAAATAATGCTATGGGATTTAAAGAAATATAAAGCACTAAACAACAGGATCAATACATACTTAGACATTCAGTAAATATTAGATTCTCTAAGTGAGTAATTATTAAGGGTAGAAGAGAGAATGGGATGTGTATTCAAATCTCAAAGAGGTGATGATAATAGGGAAAATATTCAATCTTATAGTGTAATATTTAGAAAACTAAAATATCTAATATTTTTGTAATAGTAATCTCAGAAGATTTAAGCTCCTCTGTGGATGAGATATTTCGAAGTTAAATTCACAGAATGGATTTGCAGTGGGAAGGGCATGGCAGATGGGAGTCATACGTAGAAGGTAGAAAGGGTGCCAGGTGGAATGACATATCAGAATCTGGTGTGTGTTTGTGAGAGTAAAGGAGGGATGGAAAAAGAAGAGAGTGATAATTTAATATTTATTAAAAGGCGCATGGGTTAAGGAAGGTTGAGGAATATTGCTGTAAATGGTTATTAGGTATGTACCTGAGGTGTGTGCCTGCCTGTATCATCGCGCCCATTTGACTTAACTGATACGCTTGAGAGCATGGAGTTTTGGTTCTGAAATGACACTGCCTACATTCAAATTCCAGCTTTATTACTTAATATTCATGTGTCATTGAGCAATCTACTTAACATCTCTGTGTCAGTGACTGCTGGTTGCCACTTGCTGTGGTCTTTTTTTTTAAAGATTTTATTTATTTATTTTTCCCCCCAAAGCCCCAGTAGATAGTTGTGTGTCACAGCTGCACATCCTTCTAGTTGCTGCATGTGGGACGCGGCCTCAGCATGGCCGGAGAAGCAGCGCGTCGGTGTGAGCCCGGGATCCGAACCCGGGTCGCCAGCAGTGGAGCGCGCTCACTTAACCACCAAGCCACGGGGCCGGCCCCACTTGCTGTGGTCTTAATGTTTGTGTCCCTCCAAAATTCATATGTTGAAATCCTAAGCTCCAGGGTGATGGTATTAGGAGGTGAGGCCTTTGGGAAGTTATTAGTTCTCTGAATGGCATTAGTGCCCTTATGTTAGAGGCCAGAGAGAACTCCCTTGCCCCTTCTGCAATGTGAGGTTACAGTGAGAAGATAGCCATCAATGAAGAAATGGGCTCTCACCAGACGTCAAATCTGACAGTACCATGATCTTGGACTTCCCAACCTCCAGAAGTGTGAGAAATAGATGTTTGTTATTTATAAGCCACCAGCTTATAGCATTTTTGTTACAGCAGCCCAAATGGACTAAGACACCACCTAATAACTTTCTCTCCTTTTTACATGAGAATATAATTTTTAGCTGGGCATTTGGATACTCAGATAAATACTATGTTTCCCAGCCTCTTTTGCAGGTGGGTATGGCCATGTGATTAAAATTTGACCAATATGAAATCAACAGAAATTATGTATGCAACTTCTGAGTTTTGTCCTTGGAAGAAAAGAATGTATTCTCCCTTTACCCTCTGGAATGTGACATGAAGTGTGGAGCTGGAGCAGTCATTGTGAACTACAAAATGGAAACCTCATATTAAGAATGAAAAAGCAAAAAGATAGAAGGATTCTGGATCCCAGATAATGTGGAGTTGCCCTACCAACCATGGGCCACCTGAATATTTTTTAGGATAGAGGAGAAAAAAATCTATCTTGTTGAAGCTAAGGTATTTGAGGTGTCTAATACAGCCTAACATGTATCCTTGATTAAGCACTCTAATCCTCTGCTTTTTTTAAACTGTAGAACTCAGATGACGATAATAGCATCATACTTCACTGTTCTTTCTTGTGAAAATTCAACAATGACAACAGCAAAGGTAATAATAGCAATATCAGATGTTTATATAGCATTAACTGTGTGCTCCCAAGCATGGTTCCGAGTACTCTATTGGTAGAAAAACATGTCTGGCACATAGTAAGCACAGATGTTTGCTATTTTATTTTTCTATCTTCGTGATCCCCAGGATCAGCATTCCAATTCATATTTCATTCTATCTTCTCTGAATATCATGAGAATTATGATTAATATTCAGAGTGCCCAATCTTCTCTATCTAGGCAGCAATATAAATATACAAATAATATAATTATGACTATTCATCATATAATTTAAATAATATAATTATGTACATTATTAAATTTCTTTGTTGGTTATCTGATAACCAACTGTTGAAAATATTATTAGCAATCTTTTGTCTATGGGAGTCAAAATATTTTTTGTGCTATGAAAGAGCAGCGATGTCTTTATAACATATTTCCTTTTATAATAAATATTAAAAATGTATATTCTAGAAAATAAATAAAACTAATATAAAGGTCATGCATGATTCCATTATCCAAAGTAATCAACCTTTTTCTCGGCCTAAATAAAATTGTTTGAATGTGGTGTTTTGGGACCTAATTTTTTTCTCCTAACAATTTATAATGAACAGCTTTCTAATTCATTAAATATTTTTATATAGTATAAATTTGAGGGTGAATAGAAATTCTGTCGTATTGATATATACAATGTGGTTTTTATTGACCAAACCACTAATGCTGGACATTTAAGTTGTCATCAATAATTTGCCTTCAAATAATGCTGCAAAGATAAATTTTTATGGACATTCATGATTAATTCCTTAGAATAAATTCCTAGTAGTGAAATTGCTGAATCAAAGGTTATGTAAAATTTTAAAGCAATCTGAAAATTACTTTCAGAAAGCTTGACTCCCATTAGAGATGTTTGAAAATATCCACAAAGCACAATTTATGATTATTTCTCCTACATACACTCATAAACATTGCAGATTCCCTGCGCAAGGTCTTCCAATGTCTGTGTTGTGGAGGTGGGGAGTGCTGGTGGAAAATATCTGAGGAGAATAGAAAGCTTTGTAAACACCAAAAACATGATGTCAGATTACAGCAAGGTCACTTTCAATTGGAGATCAGATTGAATTCAGATTTTAGTCTCTTCTCTCTCTCTCTTCTGCGATACCCTGGAGAAAGATCAGTTTGCTCTTGAATAGTTGGGGAGAAGTGCCGCGGCAATAAATAAAAAAGAAGTCTAAGATAAAACAGGGTTTCCAGAAACTATTTTGTTTATTTGAAAGACGAAATCTGCAAGCTTTTGCAAAACCTGCTTGCCCATAATATTCCTAAAATTAGTAACTCAAGTCTTTGTGTTTTATAGTGTTATAGTACATCTATTGTACCAAAAGTGTTGTTACAGTTTTGAACTACTAATAGAATTATCTTAGTTTGTTTTAAATCCATAGGAATAAAATGTACTTCCCCAAATACTACTGAGGTTGTTTACAGCTTAACTTTGTATAAACTAGAATTCTAATAATGGAATAAAGATGGACACGACATTTCTCCCCCACAAATATTCAGTCTTCTATTTTAATTATAAGGGGAACCAAGTTCTTTGATATGTTGGGTTGGTGGAATATCAAATACGAAATCATCAGGGACTATTGGACTGTGGATTATAATTTTAATACGCCATTTTAAAGTACTTTCTTATACTATTTCCTTGTTGTTTTAGGGTTACACACCATTTCACCACCCCCTTTAATTCTTTTGTTCCCTTCGAAGAATGCTAGGCTTCCATAAAAGAGCTGTTCCATAAATGCTTTCCAATTTACCTTGGCTGTCCTTGAATCAGAGTTTATAAGATCTGTCAATATTATACTATCTTTGTTCTTGAAGATTTGGGTTAGAGGTTGAGGTGAGTTTTTCTACTTTTTAGTTTGCGTGTGTGTGTGTGTGTTTTACTTATTGTTAAGGTAAACCATCAGAAATTGCCCATGATTAGATACTTTCTAAAACTGTAAGATTGAGATTCCTAACCATGAAGTTGCTGAATGGATTAAATGAAACAATATATTTGAAGCATTTAGAAGAGTCTCTGGAACCTTGAACTGATGAAATGTTAACTATGATTATTCTGATATGAATTAAAATTCAAATTATCACAAGGCAAAAGTCACAGCTGGACGCTGTGTGTCAAGGTTCTGTTCTGTAGCAGCCATATATTTAGATTTAGAGAGATTAGACCCAAAACTCTTGTCCTAAGAGGAAGTCAAGCACCAAAAGTGTTGGAGGGAGCTCACCTGACATGTCTTAACATATGCTCTCATTTGTTAAGCTCCTTTGAATGGGAGCTCTGTGTTTGTGAGGTGTATGTGTGTGCATGCACACACATCCCTGTATTATGTTTTAATTCAGGTATGCTTAGACTTTGGATTAGTTTACTCTCCTTGGGAGACTCGACTTGATGGCAATAGAATGTTAATGTGACTTAGAATTTCCACCTGTGTCCATTTGAGTATCTCTTTCTCCCTCCCTCCTTTTGATTTTTGCAATGTCATACAAAGAAAACCTGAGAAACTCAAGAGGAGGTAATCAATTCTGTGAAAATTAAAAAGCAAAATAATATGACAAGAAAAGGAATTTTCTTAAGCTCTAGAGCATAAAAGTCAATGAATATTTAATAACAAACCAGGCTTAATTTTAATCCCAGAGTTTATTTTTCATCATTTTGTTGCATTTTCCTACATATTATACATAATTAGTCCAAATATGAGAAAATTGCATAGACAAGTTTCTTAGTCTATTGAGATTGTGTTTGATTTGTTTTTAGATCAGCTATAATTCTATTTGGTTTTTAATAATTATTAAAACAAATAGAATAGATTAAAGAGCTTTATTTGAAACAAAACATACACATAGGGAAGTATTTTCTTTTCCATTGGTCCACTCCATTGCTGAATTGAAAATAAAAAAAAATTTAGGATAGAATTAGCTTGTCTAAAAAAAATCTGCTTGATTACAAAAAAAAAATGTTAGTGTCACGACTGTAAAGAAGACACAAAATGAAGGGCCAGCCCCGTGGCTTAGTGGTTAATTTCCGTGCGCTCCTCTCTGGCAGTCCAGGTTCGCGGGTTCTGATCCTGGGCGTGGACCTACACCATTCATCAGCTGTGCTGAGGTGGTGACCTACATATAAAATAGAGGAAGATTGGCACAAATGTTAGCTCAGGGCTAATCTTCCTCAAGCAAAAAAAAAAAAAAAAGGAGGAAGATTTGCAACAGGTGTTAGCTCAAGGGAGAATCTTCCTCACCACAAAAAAAAGAAGACACAAAATGAAGATGGAATATTTTTAGTCAATGTAGAGGTTTGTTCTCTTCTCTAGGACATGATGGAGATGCCAGTAATAAATATAATATGTAGGATGCCCTTAGCCATTAACTGATAAGTCAAAATTCCAATAGGAACAACAAACTAAGGTAAACTGAGAAGTATACTAATAGCCCTGGTCTTGGGTTTGATTCTCTTGTTGAGTCCCGGAGGTGCTTTCGTAAGACATTAGTAAAAATAGGAATCTAACCTTCTCTACGCAACCTCCCAAAAAGCTAGGTTGCTTTAAAAACATAGAATGGAAATATCCTTAGGTTTTTATCCCAGCCATTCATTTTACAAATGAAACTGAAGTCCAAGGAGATTCAGTGACATATGTGAGGTCATGCAACTAGCTAAGCTATAGAACAATGGCTAACAACTACATGTCCACTATTCCACTAATAATATCTCTTGCCACTGAGTCTATTGGGTACCTGGCATTCTGCTTACATTAATTTATTTAATTAGCATAGCAAACTTGCAATGTAGATTAAAATTCACATTCGACAAATAAAGAAACAGGCTGAGAGAGGTTAAGTAACTTGCACAACGTCACACAAAAGTAAACATGGGTTCAAATCCACTTCTGACCCATAGCATAGGGTCTTTATGGTACACTGCCCTATCTCCTTCATAAAAGGCTCTCTATTCCATCCTGCTCTCTAATGGTGAAATATCTTTCATTGTGCTCTTGCCCTGTTTGCTGTGCACCAAATTATTGATAAGAAGCCAGGCAGGCACCATCAAATAAGACTTTATATATAATATATAACACATATTTATAACATACACACACATATATATATTATACAGTAATATATATTATATATAACTTCTATATCTTTATCTGCATCTCTAACATAGCTGGTCTTTATTGGCTTAGAAGGGGCTCTGGGAAAAATTCCAAAGGTGCTTAACCATTCTCCTTGATAAATCAAATCAAAAGGAAAGCTGATGGTTGCCTAGAGGAGTTGACTTCACAAAGGAGAAGCCTGAGCAGTAGAGTATTGATAAAGTGATGCTATTTTGTTAAATGCTTTTATATCTTTACTATAGTCAATCCTCACAACCACGATTTCTTACTTTATATAAATAATTCATTTATCCATCTAGGACAACAACAGAACCAAATTTCAGCATAACAGTATTCCAAATATCTAAATCTCGACAACTTAAAGTTAACGATCCTGAGTATCATCATTTAGAAGGCTTAATAGGTTCTAACAGATTAAAGTATTTTTGCTTCTTTCTTTTTTTTCCAGTTTTATTGAGAAATAATTGACATACATCACTGTATAAGTTTAAGGTATACAGCATAATGGTTTGATTTACATATATTGTGACATGATTACCATGATAGGTTTAGTTAACATCCATCATCTCATATAGATACAATAAAAAGGAAAGAAATAAAAATTTCTCCCTGTGATGAAAACTCAGGATTTACTCTCTTAACAACTTTCCTATATATCACGCAGTAGTGTTGACTATAGTCGTGTTGTATATTACATCCCTAGTACTTATTTATCTTATAACTGGAAGTTCATACCTTTCGACCACCTTCCTCCAATTCCTGCCCCCACAACTCCCCCCACCCTCCTGCCTTTGGTAACCACAAATCCGATCTCCTTTTCTACAAGTTTGGTGTTTTCTTTGTTAGTTAGTTTGTTTAGATTCCACATAGAAGTGAGATCTTACAGTACTTGTCTTTCTCTGTCTGATTTATTTCACTCAGCATAATGCCTTCAAGGTCCATGCATGTTGTTGCAAATAATAGGATTTCCTTGTTTTTAAATGGTGGAGTAATATTCCATTGTGCACATATATACCACAACTTCTTTACCCATTCATCTGTTATGGACATTTAGATTGTTTCCATAACTTGGCTATTGTATAATGCTACTATGAACCTAAGGAGTGCAGATATCTTTTCAAGTTAGTGTTTTCATTTCCTTTCAATATGTTTGGAAAGTGGAATTGCTAGATCATATGATGACTACTTATTTCATGGATAAGAAAATTGAAGGTCAGAGATTTAAATGTACTTAAGATTTTAGTTATTCAGAAACATAATGAGAATTTCTCCTCGTCCTTCAGAAGACCCATCCTGTTCTTTTCTAATTTTTCAGGCCTTCTACTTGTGTAGGAGTTTCTTTAAATTTGGAGGTGGTACAGGTTGGGTATGAAAATTTAGAGCCAACAGAGGGAATTAAAGGATGAAGGAACTCAGATCCTTTGTGCAGTAGTTAATGGATTTGGTCCAGGTGTATTCATCATATCACCACCACACCTTTGTGACTCACAAAGCTGAGGCCACCACGTGGCACGCAGTACTATAAGGGGATCAAAGCAGCCCTGAGGCATCCTGGCTGTGCCCTAGGGAGGGTTCCACTCTTGATTCTTGGTTCCTGGTTTCTCTGTGTTCCTGCAGGACTAGGCACATATATTACTCACAATCAAAGGTAGTTTTCCTTTCCCGATGCTGACCCAGTGTTTTCTTCCCCATGATTTATAAGCTCTTCGGAGCACAGATGGAGAGCAGTGCTGCTTCTGCACTTAGCTCATAATCAGGTAAGTGCTAAATGCATGCTGCTTGTCTCATTGAGTTTGCCCAAGCTGTGCGTCTGGCATTGGACCTGAAACACCACCTTCTTTGTAGAGTGACAGGCACTTCTGGAGGCATGGAGGGGTAGCCTGGAAAGCCATGGGGAGTGGAAATAGAAAGAAGAGTCTTCTTTATGTGTGCAACTGTGTCTGTTGTAATCTCCACAGTCTAGTATTTGAAGTTTCTGTGTAGGAAATGAATTTTTAAAATATGGAGATCCAGATCTGTTTTTTCTTTCTTGTATCTTATTCTTCCAAGAATTTTTTTTCTGTTTCAAAATTTTCACAGGTAGAAATTCTGTTTCTTATTTTTAAAATACAAAAATAGATAGACAAAAAGGATAGACCCCTTCCCCTCAGAAAACCCTCACCATAATAACACTATTGAAAGATATACTCTGTTGACATTTTGGTATATATATTTCCAGACTATTTTCTATGAGCTAACATCCGTGCCCATCTTCTTCTATTTTGTATGTGGGTTGCTGCCACAGTGGCTTAATGAGTGGTGTAGGTCAGCACCCGGGATCCAAGCACGTGAACTGCTGAAGTGGAGTGCACTGAACTCAACCACCACGCCACCCGACCGGCCCCTATATTTTATTGTTTGTTTTCCTAGTTTCTCTTGTCAGGAGCACTGCTCCCCCATGAGCTAGTCCACTGTACCCCAAAATGCAAGTCTAATTCAATGAAGTAAAATTCAACAGGTAAAATATCTGCAATTAAAGTACTTTAAACAAACTTTCAGAAAATTGAGCTTGGGATTCAGGATTTGGAAGATAAATCTAGTGACTTTTCATTTTTTTCTCGAATCAATGTTTTGTTTTCATCGATATTAACAATAATATTTACCATTTTTGTTGACATTTATTATACACTAGGCAGTGTTCCAAGAACTTTATATACATAATCTCTTTTAATCCTCTCATCAATACCAAGATATAGGCCAATGATGCCCATTTTACAAATGAAGTTATTGAGACACAGAGAGGTGACACAGCTAGTGAGAGGGAAAGCAGAGATTTGAGACTGAATTTTCTCTCAGCCACTAAGCTAAACTACCTCGCATGCAAACCACTTTCACAATGAACTGCCTGTTGTGATTCACAATTACTCTCCCAATGATGGAGTGAACTTCCTAGGACTCATTCATATGTTGTAATATAAAATCAACTCTTGAATCAGAAGGAAGGGAAATAATTCCAGAAGTTATAGTCCTCAGGGCCTTTGTATTTATTGGTCATATTGACTAACAACTCCATTATGAAACTCCACATGTAGGCCTCTAATGAAGAGTTGTTGATCACATTTTCCTGGAATTTATTCATTAAAGATGGGCAGTTCTAGGAAGAAGGGCTTTGCACATTGATTGCCTGGTAGATGTTGCTAGTTCACAGGGTCCTGTGTTTCCATAACAAAGTCCTGTGGATGAATTCATAGGCTTCCCTGAAACTCTTGTGATGTGGGAGCAGGAGAGCAGAAACAGGTATGGAACAGTCCAGGCAGAGGGGCTGTAGACAGTCTCTCAGAACTGAGAGGGGCCAAATGTTTTATGACTGTGGCCAAGAGTGGTATGTCTTGTTCAGACTGACCATCAGATGTGGGAATAAAGATGTGGGAATAAAGACATGTTTTGGGTTACTTCATGGATAGATGCCTATGCCAGGGTCCCAGACAACCCTCTGCCCCCTACACACACACACACACACACACACACACACACACACACACACACACAATGGTTGCATTCGATAAGCTCCAGAGGGAAGGTGGGTGACAAATGCTTATTTTACTAAAAAGATTCTGAGTGACTGACAGATTAGCATCTTGTTAGAAGATGGAATAAGAATTTGGTGGAGAAAGTATGTTAAATACAGAAAAATAGAAGTTACTCTTTTTTTTTCAACCTGGATTTGCAGCCTATGAAAATTATACTGCTAGACTACTAGATTAGATAGACTTAAGCATAGGGTATTCTTAGCGCCCAAGAAAGTCTTCTCTGATGGACAGCTTAAGCAAGGTTATAAAAGAGAGAAGAGTTAGTCCCCTGAGTAAGAAGAGACATTCCAGAGAAAGAGATAGGCATTTAGTTCTATAAAAATCTATGAAATAAGTATAGCCTCATTTTATGAGAGAGTAACTGGAGTCTCAAATAAATTACGCAATTTGCCCAAGGTTTCGCAGCCAGTAAGTGTTCGAAAAAACAATCAATTCTGTGCATACGTACATGTAAAGATGTTGCCTTTCTACTACTCCCTGGTGCTTCTCTAGCCGTGAAAGCCAGTGGGTAGACCTCACTGAGCTTCAGTTATGGAAAAGAAAATATTAAATGTCTTGTTTTATAAGATTGCTATTAGATATTCTTCTTGTATAAAGCTTTTACAGGTGATGCTCCCTCTCCAAACTGTGTCCATGAAAATCTCTCCGATGAGTAAATAACTATGTCCAGGTCTGAGAGCACTCCATGTCGATATCTGAGTCCTCTCTTCCCCTGGCAGTTGAACACTATCCTGATTACTGGCCCAACAGATGGCCTCTCTTAAGTTTTAACACAAGATCTCTGCTAATCAGCATAATACAGCTGATTCTTTCCCACAAACCAACCCTTGAGAAAATCCAATCTGTTAATTGTATCAACCCCATAATCTCCTTGAACAACACATTTCGTTAGTACTGCTGTCACCAAAAGCAATTAGTTTTCTCTAGAAATTAGCTCTACCATGGAAAATGATTTAGTCTCTTCCCCTTGTGAAATCCACATACTTAGTTAAGGCTCATTTTGATGCTGGATGTAAATGTGCAGCATTGTCTATTTCATGTTCACTGAAATAGTCCAAATGGAATCACTTTTGAAGTATTTTTCTAGAGGAAATGAAAATAAGTTATTTGGAGTTCCTTCGAAAGAGAAGAGCAATTTTTGAGAAAATTATCCTTATGCAAAGTTCATGTTCCTTAAAATCCTTCCAAATCCAAAATGGATTTCTATTCTACTACATCCTCCTAATAACATGATTTTTTTTTTTCTATTATTGGTTATTTCTCAAGATATGTCAAGAGTCAAAAGAGAAATGAGTCTTGGGGACAGTATGACTTTTCACTCTAAGCATATGATGTGGACTGAGGACCAAAGTCAGAAAGACAGAAGTCAAAACAATACTAAAGGAAAGGCACTGGTAACAATTAGGGTCCAGTTATCAGGCACAAGTATAAATCAGAGAAGACAATGACATGGGTGGGAGTGAGTGAAGCGAGGGTGAGCATAAACGGCAGATTATCAAAACAGAAAGAAGCAGCTGTGGTCCTTAAACCTGAACACTGGCAGATGTTTAGCAGGTGTTTACCATGGGTTTAAACATCAAACCTTGCTTTTCTAATTTATCTTTTGCTCAATTGATCCACAGGGGTAGAATTAATGACAGGATAAGGGAAGGTGGGAAGATGGGTGTTGCTAGACATGCCAGGGAAGTTGAGTACGTAGGATTATTTCACACTTCAAACAAAGTACAGTGTGTAATAGAGAGAAGCTTGTGATGCTCTGAGCACCTGTAATGCCCAGAGCCTGCAGTGCCAAACAGTTTTTTAGCTATAGGTGGAACTGATGTGCACAATATAAATTCACTCCTCTGGTTATTGCAGATTTGGGTAAGGTGAGTATCTTACCCAAAGGCCGTCAGTCAGTTTAGGCTGGCCAAAAGTCTAGTGAAAAAACTCTGGCCATAGTGATACATGGGGATCCACCAAAATGTATGCTGTCTCAATAAACCAATCAGATTTTCTCTGGAGGATTCTAAATTTGAGAAATATAGGGAGAAAGTTGGTTAATTGATGGAGGTGGGAACAAAGGAAGTAAAATTTTGTGGTCAACTAGGTGACAATGGAGCCCTAGAGTACAGGTCAACAAATGCTTTGTGTCTTGTATGATTTTCCAGTTCTAGAATTCTTTCAATCTTCATGAGCTTTGCCTGTATGAAAGTCCTTTCTTCTTTTGTGATTTTATGTATCTTTAAAATGAACTCCCATGACTTTAGGCATCTTTTCCCAAACTTTACTCATTTGTATACTATCTCCGAAGTATAGACTCCCGAATAGAGTCTTTCAGATGTTAACTGGTCACCTTGAAGTATATATTTCTAGTTAAAGTGCTTCATAAATTAATTTACCATGCCTAGGGTGAAGATTAGAATTAACTAGCATCCGTATATATAACATACTTTCTATGATAAAGTAGTTGAAATAAGTGAAACAAAGTAGTAAATGGCAAAGCCCTGTCCCTTCCCTGGGAAGCCCTTGCTCTGGGCTTGAGTGGCAGGTAAGATCTTCACCCAGAGTTCACCACTTGGGCAGATGACCTCAGAAAAGAGGCTTGAGAATTAGGGTTTGACTCAAGGCACGTTCTGCTCAGCAAGGCATATAATGCCTGTCAGAGGCAAGACAGAATTGACAAATGTCCTTCCTCTCTCCTCTCCATCCCCTTCACCCCTTAATTCTTAGTCATATTATGAGACTTCTTTTTATGGGACACCCCTCCCTCACTCCCATTGTTTCCATAGCATTGTCTAGCCTATTTTTCAACATTTTCAGGTTTTCTGTAAAAATAATAAACATCATTTATCGAATGCTTACTGGGTTCTGGGACCTGGAACTGTGATAAGCACTTTAGCTCTGTTCCAGAAAACTCTTGAGTTATGTAGAAATAAAAAAGTGCCCTACTGTCCTATCTCAGAGGGCATGGGACTTAAAACTAGAGGTATTCCTAGAGAAGAGAGTGGAAAAGCCAAAAGGAATCCTATATTTATCTATCTAACCATTTATCTATATTTTTCTGCTTGCCATCTACTTGACACCAAATTCCTGTACTATTTACTTGTGTGTTAAGGAAACTCAACCAAAGGGTTGGTAATTTGATTGATGGATTCAAAAACTCTGTGACTTGGAATCTTACCCAGGCTTATATTCTAGTCCTAATACTCAGCTCTTTGAAAGGCCCAAGGCCCAGTAATTGGACTAGCAAATGCCAGGTCTCACCAAGACACTCACAGCAGAATTAAGGAATCTTGATACTTTAAAGGTTAACCCTTAACCTCTTAAGGCAGAGTACCATTTACTTTGTGCATGGACAAAGGAGAAAGTGACATCATCAACTTCCATTTTCACATATCCTCCTTGGACCATGATTATTTTACTTCCTGACCGAGAGTTTGGCTTGTGATAAATGATGCAGCATTAGTGACTCTGTCTGGACCTGTGACATAGCAACTGTTGGGCTTCTTTGGGAAAAGATGAGATGTATAAGGAAGTAAGTCACAACAAGGAGAATATACACCAGAACAGCCCAAGTCCCTGACCAAGTCTTTATCCATAACAGCATTTTTGCTTCTCTCTCACCTTCTGGGCTGCCATATAAGTTGTTTACTTCTCTTTCATTAACTCACTCATAAGGTTGCCACAGTGAAGTGGGATTTATTTCTTTTTTTTTTTAAACTTTTATTTTATTTTATTTTCCCCCCAAAGCCCCAGTAGATAGTTGTATGTCATAGCTGCACATCCTTCTAGTTGCTGTATGTGGGACGCGGCCTCAGCATGGCCGGAGAAGCCGTGCGTCGGTGTGCGCCCGGGATCCGAACCCGGGGCGCCAGCAGCTGAGCACACGCACTTAACCGCTAAGCCACAGGGCCAGCCCGGGATTTATTTCTTATTAACTCATCTGTTAATCCTTGGTATAACAAAATACAATAAAACTGAAATTTAGTGTGTTTTTGCTATGAAAATTTAGTTTTGTTGTGTGAGAAAATTAAAACTTTCTTTCTTAAAACATTAGTAATACTTCATGATTCCTAACTATTCTATTCCCTCATCTCCTAAGGCAACGGAGTCACAATCACAGGATTTAGGACTTCTTGAATTGCATGTATTATGTCATTTAATCCTCACAATAACCTTACATTAAGGTAAGTCTTAATATTAATCTGCATTTTCCAAATGAAGAAATGGACGCTTAGAGAGATTAGGTAACTTACTCAAGATCATACAGCTGGTAGGCTCTGAAGCTAAAATTTGAACCGGTCTAGTGACTCTGGTGGTCATAATACTACATTAACCTCCCTTCTTCTCCTCTGGATTTTACCCCTGAATATCCAAAGAAAGGTAGGTGCAGAGGTACGAACAGCCTCAGCTCTTCTCCTTCTATAAAGCAGGAGTCAGCAAACTTTTTCTGTAAAAAGTCAGATATAAAATACTTTAGCCTTTGCATGCCTTACGGTCTCTGTCCTAACTACTCAACTCTGCACTTGTAGTACCAAAGCAGTTATAGACAATACATAAGCAAATGGGTGTGTCTGTGTTCCAAAAAAACTTTATTTACAAAAACAAGGGACAGGTGAATTTGGACTGTGGGCTATAGTTTGTTGACTACTGGTATAAACAAACCTTCCCATGATCATTGCCCAACCATGTCTCTACTTCTCTTTTAGAACAAGTAGTCACCAATTATTCCGTAGAACCATCTGGATTGCTGTAACTATTTTCTTCAAAGACATAACTTATAGTTAATGAAGTTTTTCCAGCCATCATTGTAATGTTTAGCCTGTATATAGTATTTGGCACCAGGTGGTGACATATTTTAATGGAAATATAATTAGGTTTGGAGCCAGAATAACTGAATTTGAGTACTACTTTTGTAGCCTATGAGCTATGTGACTTTGAAAGTCACTTCACTTCTTGTGGTATTTTCCCTTTGCTCCTACAGATACACCCTCTCCTCTTTACCCTACTCCATGGCCTGGGAGGCTTACCTCTATGAACTGCATTCATGGGCTTCTGTGCCTTCTGGCTTTCAGTTGAATTTGACCAATGGGGAGAATCAACAAGAGATAAAAGTAAGAGAGACGAATGAGGTGGGTTCTCTCCTTGCAGGATCATCAAAGGCTGGCTAATTCTCTTGTCAGAAGGTCCAGAAGGTCACTGTTCCTGTACAGGCAGTCCTCTTAAAAGTCTCTTTCTCCAGGTTCTAGTAATCTTTATGCCCTACATGTATGCTTTATCCCTAGTGATTCCCCTACACCTGTCCATGCTTTTTAACTATTCCTGTTACTAAACGATCATCAAATTTCCCATTTTGAGTATGTCATCTATTTCTTATCAGACCCAGAACGATACATTTCTTCACACCTTAATTCTTCCTCTGCAAAATGGAATCAAAATATGCAATCTGTCTATAGGATTGTTTGTTCTTCTAATACTTTGTTAAGCAAACATTCATTCAGTGCTATTATGTTCCAGGCACTGTACTAGGCACTAGGGCTACCAAGATGGCCAAGATGTGGTCCCACTCTCAAGGAATTTCTGGAAAGAAAAAACACAAAATAACAGATTGTTATACAGTATGATAATGTTGCTGTCAAAGAATGAAGACAGCAACACAACAGGAGACAGAAATGTTATGTGATGGGAGTGGAAGGGCTCAGAGAAGGATCCAGAGAGGGCATAATTATTAAACCTGGCCTTGAAGTGTAAAGTAGGCACTCAGTCAAAAGAGATTTAGTAGTGTAAGAATCTTTCCGATAAAGTATGACCTTGCTGACCAGGTAATCTTCTCTCGCTTCATTCTGCTCCTTCCTTTCTGATCCATCTCTGAATCCTTCACCAGGTCATTTTCCTTTTTCCTCATAACAGTGACTCTTCATTATGAATTTACCCTCTTCCTTTTTCTCTTTCTACTGTAGACCTCTTGGAACCTCCATTTGCTTCTACATTTTACTCCCTTTCTGGGCAGGTAGTATCAATCCTCCAGGTTTTACTTTTTGTCTGAACTCTAGCCCCAGATTCCCGATGCAACATAACACACAAAATTTCTTACATTTCCTTCCCTTCAACCATAGGGAAGTTTCTGTTGCCGACTTCCCCATACTGATAACTGATTGATTGTATATTCAGGTATCTGGGCTCCAGGACTTACAGTAAGCTTTTTGCCACACATACCATTAATTTCCACACCTAATCTGTTGCCAGATGCTTCCTCTGTAGCTTCCTCTGCAATAGTCATTCATTCTTTCATTTAATATTCTTATTCAATATTCCTTAGGTAAGTATTTATTGAACACTTACTATTATCTAGTAATTCTAGGAGCTAGGGATATAGTACTAAACAGGAGAGACAAAAATACCACCCTTAGAATTTATATTCTAATGAGAATAAACAGATGCTAAACACTTTTCCATATTTAATTGAATCTAAGAGGCCAGTGATTTTCAAATACACCATTATTTTATGTATTACCACAAAAAAATGCTACCAATTAAAATAAGATGCTATCAATTGTGAGGCATTTTGATTTCAGAGATGTTAAAACGTGCTAAAAATGTGAATTTTTGCATCTTAGAACCAATGAAATTCAATAAATTATAATGTGTGTAATATCTCTGATAATAAGTGCTAAGGAGAAAAATTAAGTAGAGAAAAGGGATAAGGGGAGCTGAGGATGAATGATGTAATTTTAAATAGGGTCTTCAGAAAGGTCTCATTGCAGAGATGGTATTTTAGAGGAAGCCAGCCTTGCAGATATCTAGGGGAAGAGCAGATCAACAAAGAGAGTAGTAAATATAAAAGCCCTGAGGCAGGAGTATATCGATTCATGCTTAAGGTACAATAAAGTGACCAGTATGGCTGGAGGGGATTAAACTAGAAGAGTAGTAGGAGATAAGATCAGGGGGAGTAGAAGGCCAAATTATGTAGGATCTCTTAGGCTGTTGTAGGACTTTCATTTTTATTAGTGAGACCTGAAACCATGGGAGGTTTTTGTGCAGGGAAGTTAGTCTGACTTATGTTTTAAAAGGATAACTGTAGCTGCTGAATGGAGGAAAGATTGGAGAGGATGAGGATAGAAGCCGGGAAAAATTAGGAGAGTGATGCTGGTGGCTTGGACGTGGATACTTTTCAATGAAATGATTAAGAAATGAGAGACTCTGAATAAATATTAAAGATGGAGCTTCTAGGATCTGCTAATGAATGAGACATGGAATTGAGATTAAAGAGTCAGTGATGACTCCTACGTTTTTGATCAGAGCAACTGGAAAAGTCATGTTGCTGTTTCTTGAGATAAAGTAGACTGTGAGAGAAGCACATTGGATGGGGAAGATTATGAGTTTAGATTGGCTATCATAAATTTGAGATTCCTTTTAGATATACAAATGGTTATCCCTCCTGACACTGTTTACTCCCCACTGCCTCTCCCACTAGGCTGACATTTCTCCTGCCCAGCTTCTTAAAATTGGTCTGCTTGCCTCTAGGCTTTGCAGGTCCTGAATCATCCTACCAATTATTTTGTTCTTTTTAATAATAAAGTTATTAACATCTTTATTCAAAAACTTTCAATGTCTCCCCACTGCTTATTTAACTTAATTGACTCTCTGCCTGACCATTAATGGACCTAAACAACTATGAGTGCTGGTAAATATTTACAGACATATAATCACCACAACAATTAAAATGTTGATCGTCATCCCCAGAAGTTCTCTCTTGTAGTCAATCCCCACCTTGCATCCCCAACACCTGGAAATTACTGATCTGATTTTTGTCCCCAAATTTTAGCTTTTTCCAGGATGTCAAATAAATAAATTACAGAGTGTGTAGGTTTTTGTATATGAAATTTATCACTTAGTATGACGTCTTTGAGATCCATCCATTTTGTTACATGTATTAGTAGTTTATTCCCTCTCGTTGCTGAGTAGTACAGGTATTCCACAACTTATTTGTCCATTCACCAGTTGAAGGATATTTGGGCTTTTCCAGATTTTGGTGATTCTGAATAAAGCTACTGTAGTGGATTGAATAGTGGCCTTCCAAAAGACATGTCCACCTAGAACCTCACAATGTGACCTTATTTGGAATAAGGGTCTTTGTGGATATAATTAAGGTAAGGATATTGAAAAAATACCATCCTGGATTAGGGTAGGCCTTAAATCCAATTATGAATGTCCTTATAGGAGATGGAAAAAGAGAAGACACGCAGAGACAGAGAAGGGAGGAGGCCATGTAAAGAGAGATGCAGAGATTAGAGTGACTTATTCCTGTAGACTTATTCCTACAAGTCAAGGAATACCAAAGATGGGCTGACAGCCACCAGAAGCTAAGAGAGAGGGATGAAATAGGTTCTTCTCAGAGCCTCGAGTAGGAACCAACTCTATTAACACCTTGATATTGACCTTCTGGCATCCACAAATATGAGAGAATATTCCATTGTATATATACCACATCTTCATTATCCATTCATCTGTGGATAGACACTGAGGTTAGTTTCCATACCTTGGCTATTGTGAATAATGCTGCAGCGAACATAGGAGTAAAGATATCTCTTTGAGATAATGGTTATGTTACCTTTGGATATATGCCCAGAAGTGGGATTGCTGGATCACAGAGTAGATCTACTTTTAATTTCTTGAGAAACTTCCATACTGTTTTCCATAGTGGCTGTACCAATGTACTTTTCCACCAACAGTGTACAAGAGTTCCCTTTTGTCCACATCCTCAACAGCATTTGTTATCTCTTGTCTTTTTGATAATAGCCATCCTAACAGGTATGAGGTGAATAACTCATTGTGGTCTTGATTTACATTATCCTGTTGATTAGTGATGTTGAGCACCTTTTCATGTACCCGTTGGCTATCTGTATGTCTTCTTTGGAAAATTATTTATTCAGATCCTCTGCTCATTTTTTTTTGTGAGGAAGATCAGCCCTGAGCTAACATCCATGCCAATCCTCCTCTTTTTGCTGAGGAAGACTGGCCCTGGGCTAACATCCGTGCCCATCTTCTTCCACTTTATATGGGACACCGCCACACCATGGCTTAACAAGCAGTGCGTCAGTGTGCACCCGGGATCCGAACCCCGGGCCGCCACAGCAGAACGTGTGCGCTTAACCGCTTCACCACCAGGCCCGCCCCTCTGCTCATTTTTAAAACAGATTTTTGTTTTTTTGCTATTGAGTTGTATGAGTTCTTAATATATTTTGGATATTAACCCCTTACCAAATTTGCAAATATTTTCTCTCATTCAGTAGGTTGCCTTTTCATTCTGTTGATGGTTTCCTTTACTGTGCAGAAGCTTTTTAGTTTGATGTAATCCTGTTTGTTTAATTTGCTTTTGTTGTCTTTGCTTTTGGTGTCAAATCCAAAAAAAATCATTGTGAAGATCAATGTCAAGGAACTTACTTGCTATGTTTGCTTCTAGGAGTTTTACAGTTTCAGGTCTTACACTAAGTTTTTCATCCATTTTGAGTTGATTTTTGTGTATGTGTAAGATAGGAGTCCAGTTTCATTCTTTTGCATGTGGCAGTCCAGTTTTCCCAACACCATTTTGAAGAGACCGTCTTTTCCCCATTGTATATTCTTGGCTTCTTTGTTGAAATATATGCATGGATTTATTTCTGGGATCTCTGTTCAGTTCCATTGATCTATGTGTCTGTTTTAATGCCAATAACATACTGCTTTGATTACTATAATTTTGTAATATACTTTGAAATTAGGAAGTGTGATGTCTCCAGCTTTGGTATTTCTTTTCAAGATTGCTTTGACTATTCAGAGTCTTTTCTGGTTCCATATGAATTTTAGGATTGTGTTTTCTATTTCTGTGAAAAATGGCATTGGAATTTTGATAGGGATTTCATTTAATCTGTAGATTGCTTTGGTAGTATGGAAATTTTAACAATATTAATTCTTCCAATCCATAAACATGGAATATCTTTTCATTTGTTTGTACATTCTTCAATTTGTTTCATCAGTGTGTTATAGTTTTCAGTGTACAGATCTTTCACCTCCTTGGTTAAATTTATTCCTAAGAGTTTTATTCATTTTGATGCAATTGTAAATGGGATTGTTTTCTTAATTTCTCTTTCTGATAGTTCATTGGTGTATAGAAATGCAACTGATTTTTGTACATCAATTTTCTATCCTGCAACTTTACTGAATTTATGTATTAGGTCTAACATTTTTTTGCTTGAGTCTTTAGGGTTTTCTATATATAATATCATGTCATCTGAAAATAGAGACAATTTTCCTTTTCCTTTCTGATTTGGATGAATTTATTTCACTTTCTTGCCTAAGCTCTCTGACTAGGACTTCTAGTACTATGTTGACTCAAAGGGTGACAGTGGGCATTTTTGTCTTGTTCCTGATCTTACAGGAAAGCTTTCAGCTCTTCACCATTGAGCATGTTGGCTGTGGGCTTGTCCTACATAGCCTTTATTATGTTGAAGTATTTTCTCTCTGTATGCAGTTTCTTGAGGGTTTTTATTATGAAAGGATGTTGAATTTTGTCAAACGCTTTTTCTGCATCTATTGAGATGAACATACGATTTTTATTCTTCATTTTGTTAATATGATGTATCACATTAATTGATTTGCAAATGTTGAACCATCCTTGCATCCCTGGAATAAATCCCACTTGATCACAGTGGATGATCCTTTTAATCTACTGCTGAAATCCATTTACTATTATTTTTTTGAGGATTTTTGTATCTATGTTCATCAAGGATTTATGGAGGCTTGTTGAAGAGTCCTTGTTTGGCTTTGGTCCAGGAAAATGCTGGCCTTGTAAAGTGAGTTTGGAAGTGTTTCCTCCTCTTTTATTTTTGGGAAGAGTTTAAGAAAGATTGTTATTATTTCCTTTGTAAATGTTTAGTAGAATTCACCAGTGAATCCATCTGGTACTGGACTTTTCTTTGTGGTAGATTTTTGATTACTGATTCAATCTCCTTACTAGTAATTTCTCTGTTTAGATTTTCTATTTCTTCCTGATTCAGTCTTTGTAGGTTGTATGTTGCTAAGAATTTGTCCATTTCTTCTAGGTTGTCCAGTTTGTTGGTGTATAATTGTTCATAGTATTTGTGTGGTGTCTCCTCTTTTATTTATAATTTACTTTGTTAGATAAACTCTCTTTTTTTCTGGATAAATCTAGCTAAAAGTTTGTGTATTTTTTTTACCTTTACAAAAAACCAGACTTTAATTTCATTGATATTTTCTATTGTTTTTTAAGTCTCTATTTCATTTATTTCTGCTCTGATCTTTGTGATTTCCTTCCTTCTTCTAATTTTGGCCTTAGTTTGTTCTTCTTTTCCTCGTTCCTTGAGGTGTCAAGTTAGTTTGTTTATTTTGAGATCTTTCTTTTTTCTTAATGTAGGTGTGTATCACTATAAACTTCCCTCTTAGGACTGCTTTTGCTGAGTTAAATAAATTTTGGTAGGTTGTGTATCCATTTTCATTTGTCTCAAGATATTTTTTGATTTCTCTTTTGATTTCTTCTTTGACCTATTGGTTGTTCAGAAGCATATTGTTTAATCTCCACATATTTGTGAATTTTCCAATTTTCTTCTTGCAATTGATTTTTAGTTCTATACCATTCTGGTCAGAAAAGATGCTTGCTATGCTATCAATCTTCTTAAATTTATTAAGACATTAAATGTCTCTGGCTGAAGATTTGATGTGCTTTTTCCCTACACTGTGTGTCCTGTTAGTAATAGGTACTGTACCAGGCTCCATGTAAATGTCCTGGAGTAGGATCTAAATTTTAATACTGTTCTTAACATTTAATTTCGCTAGCAAGAAACCTTCAATTTCATTTTATTCTTCATACTTCTAGACACTAGCATATATCATTGAGTCTTTTTATGGTATCTGGAAATATCTGCCTTTTAATTTGGGTATTTAGAACATTTATGTATAATAAAGTTATTGATATATTTGCATTTAAGTATATAATCTTGCTATTTTTTTCTATTTATCCAATCTATTTTTTTTCTTACTCTTTGCTTCTTTCTTCTTGAGTAATGGAATGTTTTTATGATTTCATTTTGTCTCTAATATTAGCTTAGTAATTATATTTCCTTACCGTAAACTTTTTAGTGCTTACTCTAGCATTTACAATACACATCTTTAACTTGACAATCTGCTTTCAAATTATATTTTACCACTTCCTGTATAGTTTCAGAAACCTACAACAGAACGCTCCACTATCATTGCCCTCATCCTTTTTGCCATTGTGGGCATACATTTTACTTCTACATATGTTATACTTTCCATAATACATTGTTGCCCTATTAGTCCATTTCTTTTATAACAATTAAAAAATAAGAATATCTTTCATATTTACCCTCATTTTTACCATATATAATACCTTTAATTTCTTTGTAGACATCTAAATTTCCACCTGATATTATGTGCCTTCTGCCTGAAGGACTTATTTTTAACATCTTTTTTAGTACTGGTCTTCTAGCAATTAATTCACTCTGCTTTTGTTTTTCTAAAAACATTTTTATTTTGCTTTTATCTTTGAATAGTATTTTCTCTTGGTATAGAATTCTGAGATGACAGTTCTTTTCTTTTATATCAATACTCTAAAAATGTTCCTCCATTGTCTTCTTGCTTGAATGATTTCTGAAGTTGACTCTAATCTTTGTCTTTTTAATTAATTTTATTGTGGTAAGAACACTTAATATGAGATCCGTTTTATTTTATGTAATGTTTATTTCTTGTGGCTGTCTTCAAGATTTTCTTTTTCTCTTTTTTTGTCAATAGTTTGAATATGATTATTCTAGGTGTGTTATTTCACAGATTACTATTTTTTTAAATTTATTCAATCTGCTTAGGGTTCTCAGAGGTTCTTGGAACTTTGGCTTGTTGCAATTAATTTTGGAAATTCTTAGCCATTAAATCTTAAATAGTTATTTTTTATGACTCAATTTCTCTCTCTCCTTTTTCTGGCACTTCAATTACAACATCAATATCAATACAATATCAATGTAAGACCATTGATATTGTCTCACAGCTCTGTGATGCTTTATTCTCTTTTTGTTTGTTTTGTTTTGTTTGTTTATTTCACACTGTAACTATTTACCTGTCTTCAAGTATACTTATTGTTTCCTCAGCTGTATCTAGCCTACTGAAAAACACAGTGAGGAATTCTTCACTTCTGATATTGTGTTTAATATTTCTAGCGATTCCATTTGACTCATTCTTATGTTTCATTTTTATTCTAAAATTCCTCCATAGCTCCTTTAACATTAAAGATATTATTTTAAAGCTTCTGTCTGGTAGTGCCAACATATGAATCATCTCTGATTCTGGTAATATAGATTGTTCATCTCTTAGACAGTGGGATTTTTTCCTTGTGTTTGTGCATGTTCTGTAATTTTTTGTTGAATTTTGGGCATTGTGTGTATATGAAATGTAGAGTTATAGGAAAATTGTATTTGTGCCCTGCAGTGGATGTGTCTCTTTTCTCAGGCTGAAATATCTGAGGTTAAGTGATTCTAATCAGGAAATGAGCTGGTTTGGGTTTTGTTTTTGCTACCATTAGTCTCAGTGCACCAAAGCCTTCAGGTCCACGTGTGTTTAGTGTGGAGCCTGGAGTATCAGAGGGCTTTTCCCTAATGTTCCTGATCTGTCTTCAGCTTTCAGCATTCCCTGCATTTGCACATCACAGAGGGGTTATTTCTCCATGCTCTGGTCCCTCTCAGCAGTGAATTGCCATTGCTTATTACTTGTGGCAGGATTGAGGGGAGATTCTCAAATCTCTTTGTCCAGCTCAGTTTTAGGTAATCTTTGTGAACCTTGGGGTGGGGTTAGGGGTCTTTCTCAACATTCCTGCTCTTTCAATATAGCAAACACTGCCTTTAATTTGTAGTGTGTCTTAGGTGGCAGAGGGTTTCCTGCTGCTCCTGCAGTGGTAGCAGGTATCTGCTTTGTACTGGTGCAGGATCCTAAGCCCTAGATAATTGCCTGCTCCTTTCCCAAGTTTAGATGGCTTTTGCTTCCGCCACTCTCCCAAAAATAGCAGATCTTGCTAGACTTTGTGCATATGAGAGTTTTCCATTCCTCCACTACAAGCAGATAGATTTTCTTTCTATCCCTCCTCCAGAAGTAGTGTATCCCTTCCTGAGCCCAGGTGGGTGTTTATGTACGTGTGCAAAGTTATCGTGCCCTTCCCCTGGTGGACTAAAACTTTGTCTTCTATGATAGAAGTATCCGGAAGGCAGGGAAGGTTTTGTGCTTATCTTCCAGTGGCAGCAATCATGACCTGTGTGCTTGCACCACCTGGCAGGGCTGTTTCCACTCTCCTGCCCTACCTCCAATCTTTCTTTTGAGCATCTAGTCAAGACCCAGGAAAAAGAGCTTTTGAGTGTGTACTTGTGAACTCCTCCTGAGTCTTTTGGGTTTCCACTTATTTTAAACTTGCATGTTGGCCCACATTTGGCCTTTAAAAATCCGTTGAAATTTTAGTTGATGTTTTCTTAACAACTTTATGTTCTATAAACAGTGACATAGTTCACGTGCCCTGCCTCTCCTTGGAGGACCTTATCACTCTTTGAAATTCAGTCCAGGTCTTACTGTCTTGCCACCTCAGCTATTTGATAGGCTCAAGAGAAGTTATAATTTTGAAGATGGCTTTTTTGTTTCTTGTTGTTTGAGTGGGAACAACATTCTCTTTCAGCTTTCTCCATCCAGAGTGAAAGTGGAATTTTCATCCATTGTGCTCATCTTGATATTCTAATGTCTGGTAACCAAAGATGACTAGTATATCATTATTGATGGCAATTTTCAGGGTTTTTGCTCTCTCTCTCTTTCTCTCTGTATCTATCTCTTTCTCTCAGGTGATATTAAAACTTAGGAAAACAATGCCTGTCATATAGAGGACATTCATATTTTTAATTTCTGGGAAAATTCTTACAATAGTTCAAGCCCATGTTGCCTTCTAATGCCCTACTCAAGATAGCCCTATGTGAACAGAGAAAATTGCCTCAATATATTTATTTTCATCAGATTAGAGTGGATTGGTGCCAGGGTTGAAGATCCTTAACTTCAATTGGTCCCCAAAATTTCTTGGTTTTATAATTCCTTGATATATACAGAATACTTTGTTTAGCACATCCTGATTTAAAGGATTGACTTGTTCTAAGATCAGAAACAAGACAAAGGTGCCCACTTTCACCACTTCTATTCAACATAGTGCTGGAAGTCCTAGCTAGAGCAATCAGGCAAGAAAAAGACATAAAAGGTATCAGAATTGGAAAAGAAGAAGAAAAATAGTCTCTACTTGCAGACAACATGATTTTATATATAGAAAATCCTAAAGACTCAACCAAAAAAACTGTTAGATCTAATCAAGAATTCAGTCAAGTTGCAGGATACAAAATTAACATATAAAAATCGGTAGCGTTTCTATACACGAACAATGAATTTTCTGAAAAAAAAATAAAGAAATTGATCCCATTTACAATAGCATAAAAAACAATAAAATACTTAGGAACAAATATAACCAAGAAAGTGAAAGATCTCTACTCTGAAAACTACAAGACACTGATGAAAGAAACTGAAGAAGACACAAATAAATGGAAAGGTATCTTGTGTTCATGGATTGGAAGAATTACTATTATTAAAATGTCAATACTACCAAAAGCCAACTATAGATTCAATGCAATCTCTATCAAGATTCCAATGACATTTTTTACAAAAGTAGGAAAAAAAAACACTCTTAAAATTGATATAGAACAACAAAAGACCCCAAATAGCCCAAGAAATCTTGAGAAAGAAGAACAAAGCAGGAGGCATCATACTTCCCTGATTTCAAGCTATACTATAAAGCTACAGTTGTCAAAACAGTATGGTATTTGTGTAGAAACAGACAAATAGACCAATGGAACAGAATTGAGAGTCCAGAAATAAACTCGAGCATATACAGTCAACTAATATTTGACAAGAGAGCCAAGAATACTCAACGCAGGAAAGACAGACTCTTCAATAAATGGTACTGGGATAATTGAATATTGACACGCAAAAGAATGAAATTGGACCCCTATCTTACACTACTCACAAAAACTAACTTGAAATGGATTAAAGACTTAAATCTAAGACCTGAAACAACGAAACTCCTAGAAGAAAACATAAAAATAAAGGTCCTTGACATTGGTAATAATTTTTTGGATATGACATCTAAAGCACAAGCAACAAAATAAAAAATAAACAGGTGAGATTAAATCAAACTAAAAAGCTTCTGTATAGTAAAACAAATCATCAACAACGTGAAAAGACAACCTACAGAATGGGAAAAAAAATTTGCAAACCATATATCTGATAAGGGGTTAATATCCAAAATATATGAAGAACTCATACAAATGGGCAAAAGACCTGAATAGATATTTTTCCAAAGAAGAAATATGAAAGGCCAGCAGGTACATGGAAAGATGCTCAACATCACTAGTCATTAGGGAAATGCAAATTAAAACCACAGTGAGATATCACCTCACCCCTGTTAGAATGGCCATCATCAAAAAGACAAGAGATATAAAATGCTGGTATGGATGTGGAGAAAAGGGAATCCTTGTACAATGATGGTGGGAATGTAAATTGGTACAGCCACTATGGAAAACAGTATGGAGGATCCTCAAAAAAGTAAAAATAGAACTACCATATGATCCAGCAATTCCACTCCTGGGGCTATATCCAAAGGAAACAAAAACACTAACTTGAAAAGGTCCCCGTAACCCCATGTTCATAGCAGCATTATTTACAATAGCTAAGACATGGAAAATACCTAAGTATCCGTTGATGGACGAACGGATAAAGAAGTTGTGGTATATATATATATACACGCACACACACACAATGGAGTATTACCCAGCTATTAAAAAAAACGAGGAAATCCTAGCATTTGTGACAACATGGATGTACCTTGAAGGCATTATGCTAAGTGAAATAAGTCAGATAGAGAAAGATAAATACCATATGATTTCACTTATAAGTGGAATATAACAAACAAAACATAACAATAACAGACTTATGGTTACAGAGAACAGAAACAGACTCATGGATACAGAGAACTAGTTGGTGGTTACAAGAGGGGTGGGGAGTGTGGGATGGGTGAAATAGGTGAAGAGGATTAAGAGATACAAACTTCCATGAACAGATTAATGGTTACCAGAGGGGAAGGGGGCTGAGGGTGGGCAAAAGCGGTAAAGGGGCACATATGTACGGTGACGGATAAAAATTAGACTACTGGTGGTGAGCACGATGAAGTCTATTCAGAAATTGGTAAATAATAATGTACACCCAAATTTACACAATGTTATAAACCACTATGATCTCAATAAAATTATTGGGAAAAAAAAGAGGTACAAACTTCCAGTTATAAAATAAACAAGTCCTGAGAATGTAACGTACAGTGCAGGGAATATAGTCAGTAATATTATAATTACTTTGTATGGTGACAGATGGTAATTAGATTTATTCTGGTGATCTTTCCGTAATGTATAAGAATATCAAATCACTATGTAGTACACTTGAAACTAATATAATATTTTATGTCAATAAAAACAAACAAACAAACAAACAGAAACCAAGGGGCCAGCCAGGTGATGTAATGGTTAAGTTCGGGTGCTCCACTTCGGTGGCCCGGGGTATGTGGGTTCCGATCCTGGGCGTGGACATACACAACACTCATCACGTCATGCTGTGGTGGTGTCCCACATACAAAATAGAGGAAGATTGGCACAGATGTTAGCTCAACAACAACCTTCCTCAAGCAAAAAGAGGAAGATTGGCAACAGATGTTAGCTCAGGGCTAATCTTCCTCACCAAGCAAACAAACAAACAAACAAAGAAAAACTAAAATAAAAATATTTGCCACTTACAAAAAAAAAAGGTAAAAAACTACTAGGGATGTCAGGTACAACATGATGACTATAGTTAACACTGCTGTATGATATATAGGCAAGTTAAGAGAGTAAATCCTTTTTTTTTGTTCCCCCCAAAGCCCCAGTAGATAGTTGTATGTCATAGTTGCACAGCCTTCTAGTTGCTGTATGTGGGACGTGGCCTTTGGCCAGAGAAGCGGTGCATCGGTCCGTGCCCGGGGTTCCGAACCGGGCTGCCAGTAGCGGAGCGTGCGCACTTAACCGCTAAGCCACGGGGGCCGGCCCAAGAGAGTATATCCTAAGAGTTTTCATCACAATGAGAAAAATTTTTTTCTTTTTCTTCTTTCTTTTCTTTTTATTGTATCTATATGAGATGATGGATGTTAGCTGAACCTATTGCTATAATAATTTCACAAGGTAAATCAAGCCATCATGCTATACACCTTAAACTTACGCAGTGATGTGTGTCAATTATTTCTCAATAAAACTGGAAAAAAAAGAGAAAAGCTTGACTTGCCATTTTAAGGGAAGTAAAAGCTTGTAATAACATAAAACACTGATTTGGGTCAATGTATTTCTGTAATAACTTGACAAAAATATTGAATTTTAATATGAAAAGTGTCACTGTATTTGGTTTTGATCAAATATTAATTGAATGAAAAGAAAGAAATGTATGGCGTAAATAAAATTACCTCTCATAGGGTCTGGAAATTCCAAATTCTCTGTTTCAACCCAAACTTGCATCCTAGTCTTGAAATTTACTGCTTTGAAATGAGGTTCTTTAAGGATATATAAGTTGTTGAGTTATTGATTGCTTTATTTCTAGATCCCAAGATTGGACAACACCTCCATACATAAAATAAACAAAAATTTTTAAATAGCTCCAAAAATTCAGAGTATAGGTGATATATCATCCAAAGTAAATATGAGTCAATTAGCAACACCCAGATATTTTATGCAAACCCACCCATGATTTTAAATGTGTATGCAAGGAGTAAGGGTATGTCTGCTTAGATCTGACGTCATACCGTATTTTCCAACTTTAGTCTTTGATCACGCTCTTTAACTTCAAATCTAAATATTGAGATTTCAGTTGGCCCTTTTCTGGAATGTTTGGGGAGATTTGAGTCTTTGGAGCCTGATTTCACCCAAGCATTCTTTCTTTTGATAGACTGTGGGAAGATATTGTCATTTGAAGTTAGACTAAAGTTTTAACTATGATTCCTCAAAAGTAAAGTGTGGGGAAAAAGATAACCTTTCTGTGGATTAGAAGAGACAATATATGAAAAGCACTAAACTTGATACATTGTCATTTTAAGACTCAATTAATGTTATTTTCCTTTCCCTTTATGTGTCTTTTATTATAAGGATCATGGTAGTCTATTAAAATGAATGTAGCTGTGGAGTTGGACAGAGGCTTGAATCCCAGCCCTATTACTTAGCAGTGCTTTGTAATATTAGGAAGCTACTTCACTTCCCTGAGCCTCTATTTTCCCATTTGTTAATGGGGGAAAGAGTAATTTTTATTTTAGAGTATTGTGAAGATTAAATGATATAAACTCTCGGCATGGTGCTGGCATCTAGAAGGCATTTAATGAATGTTAAAGAATATCCTGCTCTTACATATTTCTTTTAATCTTTCTCTTTCCTTTTTCTTAATTTTTTAGTTACAATTCATCATTTGTTAATTTGGACTTTTCTCCTCTAATGTTTGCTGTGCATCAGTCATCCGAACTGTAACTCTGTGTAGAAATATTAATAGTAATAATTGGTACAATTTATTGAATACTTACTGGGTACCAAGAAATAGTTTAAGCACATTATATATGTTATTTCATTTCAAATTTAGTCTTCTTTAGAGGGAAGATTAACTTATAATAAAAGAAATCAGAGCAGCAGTTGCATCTGGAATGGGGCAGGCAGGGACTGACTGAGAAAGGATCCCTTTGGGCTTTCTGGGGTAATGAAAATGTGCTACGTCTTGATAGAAGTTCATAAGTATTTGAAAAACTCATCAACTGTACACATAAAAAATAAGAATTTCATAGAAGGCAAATTATACTTTAATGAAAAATTAATCTTCTTAGAAACGCCCTATGGAATAGAAATTTTTATATCCACTTTTCAGATGAGAACACTAAGGACCTGAATGTTCAGGTAATTTATTCAAGTTCACATTTACAGGCGGCTGCACCAAAGTCAAATCCATGTATGGTTAAGTGCACAGCCCACACACTTAACCATCGTACTCTATTGCCTCTAGTGAGACTGGTGCATCCTGACATGTTTTGCAATTCAAACTGTGTTATTTTATCCTTAGAAACTATAGCACACAGATTGAGGTAGAGCAACACATTTTAAAATACTCTGACTTCTTATTGGGAATATGAGTTGCATATTTTGGACAAAACTCTGGAAAGAAAACATATCTATTCCAAAATATGTAGCTAGGATGATGAGACCTAGGATACACGCAGTGGTATCAGTTTCTCTCCCTCGTCAGCATGCATTTCCAAAAACACTGGAAGCTTCTGAGAGTAATACTTCGGCTGCAATAACCTCAGGCAGCATATTCAAACAGTAGCTCAATAAGTCCTCTGATGGGAAAACCACTGCCGATATCTGCTGTGCAGTGAACCAGCAAGGAGTCAGGATCATCTCTAAGACGGGGTTATAGCAATCTAGGAAACCTGTTATCTCACCCTCTCTTACAAAACATATGTTTAAACTTCTAAATCAAAAATGTCAGCAAAGATCCCTTGCTACTTTGGTGATTAGAAAACAAAGCAGTCTGCAGTGACTTGCAGGGCTTGGGTCCCTTCAGGGTTATTTATTTCTCAGATGAAACAGCAGCTTCTAAATTTATTATAACTTTGCCTGATGGTTCTTCTCCCAATTTCCCATCAAATGCCCAAAAAGATACAGAAAACTGAATCTGAAATATAAATTTAAAAAAAAAAACAATTAATCAAATCAAAGGGACATTTTCCCTTTGTGTTGTGATGAACACAAACTGGGAAATGCCTTATTGTGCTATAACCTATGTGTTTCACCCTCTGAACCCAATATTAATGCACAGCACTTTACATACTCATTTACCCTTCACAGCAACCGTATGAGGACTTCACTATCAACATGCTCATTCATAGAATTATAAAGTGTGTTATCTGGGTTAGTTGATTTGCTCAAGGACACACATCACACAATTTTGAGTGGGGGAGCCAAGATTCAGGCCTCTTTAGTTACCCTCTATCCCTCACTACCAAATATTCTACCCCATCTACCCCCAAATTAGTAAAACCTGTTCATTTACTCTGCCTTCTGTACCTGTTTCTGGGGATGCATTGATCTGGGTCAGCTAGTTACAGAATTAAAGCTAGTCATTTTCCCTGTCCCCTACAGCATTCTCTCATCCCTAAATATCCCTTCAAAGCTCAGAGTCTCAGGGCATTGCAGACTGAGGCAAGTGCATTAAAATCTGAGCCTAAGGCAGGAAGAATGTTAACAATATTTGATGTCAGAACACGTGGTCTATCTTGTACTAGACTGATCAAAGAATTGTAAATAAAATCTTAGTTATTATTGAAATTATAGAACCCACTATTGTGGGCATTGATTAGAAGAGAGTTAATATTTGTCAAGGAAGCCTACACTTTCGCATCATGCCTGGGCCTGGGAGATGAAGACAAAACTTACCCTTCATATCTGGATCTGAGAGGGAAACACTGCAAACCTGTTAAATGCTGGCCTTGACAGAGCTCTGTCCATTTAAAGATCAGCAAAGACGTGGTAAAAAGACGAGGCAAGAATCATGGACCCCAGGAACAGATACTATAGCATAAGGCAAGAAACCATTTTCTAGAGACTTCAACAAATCTCTGAAAAATGATTATTTACAAGAACCAGAAGACTTTTCTGCTAGATCGTAAGAACCATGTGAGCAGGAGCACCCTCTCTGTTCCCTGAGGAATTCCCAGTACCAAGGACAGCTTTTGACAGGTAGCAGGAACTCAAAAAAAAAAAAAAAAAAATGCTGTTGAATGTCTGTTGAACAAAGAATTGAGAAAAAAAACAAAGGATTGTGACCAAACAATTCCCCAAACTGTCAAGTTCAAAGACAATCTCAAGCACACAATAACTGAAATTATATGGCATTCTTGTACTATTCCCGGAAAAGCCACTTGAAGGTGTAACCTTCTATCCAAAAGTGAATTTAAGATAATTAATGCTTGCTGCTTCAACAAACAATCCCTAAATCTCAGTGGCTTAACAGAATAAGGCCTATTTCTCATGTATGTTATAGTCTGATGTGGGCTGAGGTTCTTCTACGCCACTCTTTTCTGTGGCAACTCAGGGATCCAGGCCCCTTCCATTTCAGAGTATTATACTTCACTTCCGGTAGCATGGGTGAGAGAGAGAACACATAGAGGTTCTCATGGGGCACAGCAGGGCCAGTCCTGGAGTGACATTCATCACTTTCTCCCATATACCATTAGCTAAAAGCCAATCACATGGTTCCAATCTAACTAGAAGAAAGGCTGAGAATGTACTCTTCCTATCTGACCAGTAGGAAGAAGTAGAACTTGTAGGCATTTAGCCATTCTCTGCTACCTTCCATCCTTTGAGCACCAAATATTTATTACATTACTTCTGTCACACATAGAATACACTCACCATATCCACAAAGAAATAACCCAAAGTCCCACCTAGTCATTGCACTGCATCCATCTCATAGTTTAGAATATCCACTGATGAGTTTTCTCTCTGAATCCCTGATGTGGCTGCTTACAGTTATCTGGCTCCCAATATAGCCACTTAACAATGGTGGAACATGTCCAAGAGAACCAAAATAAACAGTTTCATTTCAAAAGGGATACAGAAGTCACTGGTCCATATCAACTATGAAATCTCACTCTTTCACATGTTGGCATATGTTGGGAAGACCCCCCACCCTAAGTGTAGGGGGAAGTCTTTCATTAGGCCCTGGTTTTGCTTTCTGACAAGAGTTCTCTTGCTCCCTTGCCCACCGTTCTGTGGTCCCACTGAAAAAAAGATCCTCTGTGCATTTTTCTGCTTGGCCATTGTCAAGTGGGTGTAAGGCAGGTGCCCACTTTGAGGGCTATAGAAACTTCAAAATCTGCCTTTTACTTGTGGAAAACTGGGAACCTAAGGGTAATTTCAAAGTTTAAACAATGTTGTGATTTTTTTGGAGAGGGGAGCTTAAGTGGAGAGATGGTTTCTTTGGCAATACAATTACTTAAAAAACTTAGTAAGTTCTGATCTATTAGGTTTCAAGCTGTTCCATTCGCTTCTTACCATAGTCAAAATTCTATTATAGATATAGTTCTAAAATATGCTTTATTATTTTTCTTTTTTGCCACCCCCACCATGACTCTTTATCTTGGTATAAGTGAGGCCACCTTTAGACAAGATATGAATGGATCTACTCTTTGAGATACTTTATTCAATTGAGAAATTTTACTGCACATTTCTCACTCAAAGTCTTAAAAATTATTATGGAAAATTTCCAACATATAGAAAAGTAAAGTGCGTAATGAACCATCCGAATTCCATCTTCCAGGTTCAACACTCTTCAATGTATGCCCGATCTTGTTTTCTCTATACCCTTAACCACTGGCCCCCACAATCCATACACTATTGTTTTGAAGCATAGCTTAGAGAGCAGGTCATTTTTCCATAAATATTTCAATATGCATCATAAGAAGATACAGATTCTTTAAAAAATATAACCAAAGATGTTCATATCTTAAAAAAGCAATAACTTCTTAATAGCATCAAATATCTGATAAGTTGAGGTTTTTTCCCCATTTATTTGATTCAGGATATAAAGTCCATACATTAATGGACTCTTGAGACTCTTCTCCCCTCATTACTTTTTTGTCTTCTCATAATTTAATTGGTAAGGAAAGAGGTAATTTGTTCTGCAAAGTTTTGATAGTTTGGGTTTTACTTTTTGCAACTCCATGGCAATGTTTAACATGTTCCCCTGCTGCTTGTATGTCTGTAAATTGGTAATTAGATCCAGAAGCTTGATTAGATTCCAGTACACTTCTTTGGAATGAATATGCAGTAGACAGATCTTGGCATGATCCCCGATAATCGTCACCTTATGATGCTCATGCCTTTGTGTAATCCTCTCCCCTGGAGTCTGCGCAGGACCTGTGGCTTGCTTCTAACCAACAGAATATAGAGAAGGTGATGAGATGTCACTCCTGTGATTAGGTGATATTAGGTCATAGCAGACTGGAGCGAAAGATTCTCCTCATTGCTTTGATGAAGTAAGCAGCCATGTTGAGAGAGCCCATGTAGCAAAGAACTACAGGTGGCTTCTAGTAGCTGTAGGTGGCCTTTAGGACCTAAGGGCAGCCCTTAGTCAACTGCCAGCAAAAAGCTAGCCACTCATTCATGCCTATACAAAGTAATAAATTCTGTCAACAACCTGAATGATCTTGGAAGTAGGCTCTTTTCTAGTCAAGCCACCAGATGAAAACACAGTCCAGCTGATATCTTGATCGCAGCCTTGTGAGAGACCCTAAGCAGAGGATCCAACTCAGCCATACCCAAATCTTGATTCACAGAAGCTATAAGATAATAAAATGTGCATTGTTTTAAGGTGGTGCATTTGTGGAATTTTCTTATACAGCATAGAAAACTAATACAGTATATTTCGCAGGTGATATTGTTTGCTGTCGTCAGGAGTACCAGCTACATGGTGATCTCTCTTTCTGTGATGTTAGTAGCCAAAAACCAGTTTTGAATAGTTAAGTGAAATGTATTTTAAAGAGTCAAGGGGAATCTCTGTTTACTTCCGTAAAAATATGTCCTCATAACTGAAGTTATTGATATTAAGGGAAAATAATAGATGTATATCAACTCCAAAGCATTCTTTTTTAGTAGATGAATTTTCAACACACGATTGAAATGATGATATAATTTGTCTGCCTCCATTTCCCTCACTCCCCTCACTAGAGGAAACAACTGAGACATTCGTGAATCACTAATAAATCATTCATCTTGAACTTTCTACTCAAGAGACTCCACTAACAGTTTACTTCTTACTGGAATGCCAAACTTCGGTATAAAAATAATGCAAATTATCTAGTGAGACTGGGAAAATAAATATATTCAGATTCTTTAGGGGCCTGCAGTATGGGATATTTAAGACTAACTAGATAAAAATACCATATTAAAATATTCTCAACCACAAATATGCCTACATTATAGTATAAAAATTTTCAAAATTTTTCAAAATCATTTTTAGAACATAATTTAATATAACTTTTTTTTTGTTTTCTTTAATTTTATTTGATCTTTCTTTCTTTTTTTTTTTTTTTTGTGAGGAAGATCAGCCCTGAACTAACATCCATGCTAATCCTCCTCTTTTTGCTGAGGAAGACCAGCTCTGAGCTAACATCTATGGCCAATCCTCCTCCTTTTTTTTTCCCCAAAGCCCCAGTAGATAGTTGTATGTCATAGTTGCACATCCTTTTAGTTGCTGTATGTGGGACGTGGCCTCAGCATGGTCGGAGAAGCGGTGCGTAGGTGCACGCCTGGGATCCGAACCCGGGCCGTCAGCAGCGGAACGCGCGTTCTTAACCACTAAGCCACGGGGCTGGCCCTTATTTGATCTTTCTGAAGCTATAATTCCCAGAACATGTTCACAAGTCACTTATCGGATTAAAAATGTTTTGTGAAAATATGAGTCTGTAGTGAAGTAAGAATTGAAAGCAGTGCACCCTATGGTTTTCCTGTGAAAATTACCATTGTATATCCGTAAATAAAATTGCTGATAAGTACTGCAGTAAAGGGACCTGTTTAAGGCTTAACTACAGTTTCTCCAACTCATCTGAACCCAGAATTTTCTTTTTAAGGAAACACCTATTAAAATCTCACAGACATCTGCTCTAAATGTTTGAAATACGTAGTATTTTGAAAATGTTGAATTACCACCAGCGTACCTATCATTTCAGTGGGTCCTCCTTGAGACTCTATCTTTCAGACTTTTTTTTTTGTTTTCTTCATAGCACAACAATTGGAATCTCATTATTTATTTTTGTTCTTTATCTCTTCAACGTTTGCAACATGAGGTCAGAAACCATGTCCCTTTTGTTCATCATCGTGTCTCAGTGCCTAGAGCAGTGCTAAATATGTAGTAGGTGTTTAATAAATGTATGCTTAATTATTTTGTTGCTGAATCTAAATATCTGAAAGCAGAAAGTATTTGGAGTCCTCTTTGTGGGAATCTTATCTGACTGAAAGAAGCTGCTGGAGTTGCAATGGTGGGTAACATCTACACATTTGTCAGGAATCATGGACCATCGAAATGGTAATTCTTCCTACTTTTGCAGTGGAAATCACCCTTCCTCGTGTGATCCTCTGCTGAGGGAGGAGGGGAAATGTTAAACAGTGAAAGGGCTCAAGGTTTCCACTTATATTAAAAGTTTTTCAATAGTACCATCACTACTCCCACTGCTACTAGCTGGCATTTATTGAGCTTGTTGTATGTGCCAGTCATACAGCAACTCTCGGAGTTAGGTACTATCATTCTCACCATGAAACAGCTGAGCGAAATGAAGTTAAATAAGTTGAAATGAAGTCTAACAGCTAGGATTTGACCAAGCTCTGTGACTCCATAGTCCTTACATTACTGCAGACTTAGGGGAAATAGATTATTAAAATTCTATGACTTAGGTTCATAGAATTTTACCTTTAATATGTCCAACACCCATTTAACAGGTGAGGCAAATTCAACCCAGAGAAGCTCAGTGACTTGCTAAAGATCGCAAACCTAATTAGTGGGAAACCAGTACTAGAAACCAAAGTCTCTGGATTCTTAGGCTAGTTCTTCTTCCACGTTGCACTTTTGCCTTGCTCAGGTTAATTAAGGGCAATCAGATTAAGCAGCTACTGTATATTTATCACTTTTTACAGAAAACAAGTGCTATTTTCCATGAGGAGCTTAGAGATGCTTCTGGAGAGGTGAGATCTATAAAACAAATAATTACAAGACAGATACGATCAAAGCACTGAAAAGTTACTATTTACCTGCCAAATCTATTTCTTCAAATATTTTTACTTTAATTTTCTGTATTTATTGACCTTTTCTTCTTTTTTCTATTATATTTAGTAATGGAAAAATGTGAGGCTATATCTATCCAAAAATTCCAAGAGGGTGGAAATTTGACATGGAAAAAAAACTTCTATAACAGTGAAATTGAAGAGGGCATTAAAGAGAACAAAAGATCCTATTTCATATATATATATATATACTTTAAATTTATACCAAGCTAATAAGTCAAAAAATTTATCTCATTTTAATTTTTAAAATTTGAGATGGTGAACGTGTTTTTCTTATATTTATTGATCAATTGCATTTATCCATGTGAAATGCCTTTTTGTATACTTTGTCTTGTTTCTATTGAGTGATTCATCTTTGTCTTCCTGACTTATGAAAGCTCTTTATATATTAAAAACCTTAGGCCTTTTTCTGTCATATGTGTTAGAAATATATTTCAAATTTGTTATATAGACTTTTCACGGCATTTTTTCCAGTACTTTAGTCATTTTTATGGTATCTGTTTAAATGATAAAAAAGATCTTCTACTCACCAAAACTATAAAAAGTTTCAGTCAAAAAACATAAGACTCTGTTTCAGAGTGGAGTGAATCAAGTCTTCCTGCAGTCACTGAAATGAAGCCTTTCAGTCATATGAAGACAACAACAACAAAGTGAGCCTCACCGTTTACTCTTATCGTGACACCTCTAAAGGGTGCCAGATGGGCTTCCAGAAGAGTGGATTGGCAGGTCTTCCTCTCATCACGTGAGAGGAAGTCAGTCCTCACACCTGTGCTGAACCCTTCAGAGCAGTTCTCTAGAGCCCATGGAAATTTCTCATAAACCCAAAGGGCAGAAAAATCTCCAGAATGGGTTCAGCCTATGAACAAGCTAGGATAAAATATTACGTGATTTGAGTTTCGTTTCCTATAGACAATTAGGGTTATGTAAAAAAAAAAGTGTGTTTCCATTGCCTCAGTGGCCCTAATTTTCTCTAGTATAATATGTTACTGGGTGGAATCTGCCTTGTTTTTGAGGCAAACACAAATTGCAATTTGATTCTTAAATGATCATTAAACAAACTGATGTCTTCATTTATGATACATAAACAGGCTAATGTCTCTAGACATCTAGGATGTCTTCCCCAAATTTCTATGATTAATATTCTCATTTTGTTCAGCACTGCAACCCATGTCTGACTTGCTATTTTCACTTTACTTCTAAAGCTTCTGCCAAGTGCTTGCTCTTGGGTCTTTTGAAGCATCTGTGTCTGTCCACTGTTGGTAATCCCCTTGAATGTTGGTTGGAACTAGACAGAAATGGAAGCTCCTCTCGGTCTTTCCTCTTCACAGCTGCCTGATCCGAGGCAGGCTGCTTTATTTCTCTTAGCCTCAATTTCTTCATTTGCAAAATCAGTAAAACAATCCATTTCACAGGATTGTTGTCATAACGGTGATTATTACTATCCACGTCATCATCATATCATTTTAGGGTATTGATAATGTTGGTCTGATCAGTGAAGGGACAACAGTTCTTTAGTCACCTCCACCCGTGATGAAATAAATTATTGTCCCCACAAGCAATCCCAGCTTCTTTTCCTTGATTCCAAGGTCTTTTTATTAAGCCCCTTTAAGGTAGTATCTTTCATGCACCTGTGCATTTCCACAGTCCCTAACATATTGCCTTATGTAATTTCATATTTCAATAATTTTTAAGGACAACAGACTACTTAGGTTGGATAAATAGTTTTCATTAGTTTATTATAGGGCAGTGGTTTTTAATGCAGGGACATTTGGCAATATCTGGAGAAAATTTTGGCTGTCACAAATGGAGAGTGCTACTGGCAGCTAGCTGGTATAGCTTCAGGATGTTGCTAAACATCCTAAAATATGTAGGACATACAAACAACAAAGAACTATCTGGTCCAAAATGTTAATAGCGCCAAGGTTGAGAAACCCCAGTATAGCAGAAAATATGGCTTTGGAGGCATATCTAGTCCCAACTCAGTTGTTCACTTGCTTTGTGGTCTTGGGCAAGTTGCTTGACTTCTCTGCATTCCCAAAGTTATATCTGACATAAAATGTTTTAAGAGTATAGACTCAGAGATGTAGATGAAAGCACAGATTCTTGTTCTAATAAGATCCAGGGATCTTTGGGTCTTTTTTAAAAAAAATTGTTTTATTTAGGTCATATTGGCTATAACATTATGTAAATTTCAGGTGTACATTATCATATATCGGTTTCTGTATAGACTGCATCACGTTTGCTACCAATAGTCTGGTTTTAATCCATCACTATACATATGTGCCCCTTTATCTCTTTCACCCTCCCCCCCCCACCCTCTGCCCCTCCAGTTACCACTAATTTGTTTTCCTTATCCATGTGTTTATCTTCCACGTATGAGTGAAATCATACAGTGCTTGTGTTTGTCTGTCTGGCTTACTTCTCTTAGCATAATACCCTCAAGGTCCATCCATGTTGTCACAAATGACACGATTTTGTCTTTTTCATGGTCGGGTAGTATTCCGTTGTATATATATACCACATCATCTTTATCCTTTCATTGATCTTTGGGTCTTAATGAGACTCAGGGATCTGGCTATTCTTTGGAGATACAAAGAGGGCAGTCCTGATCAAAAGTGTGCTGATGGAAAGACAAAGAAAACAAATATTGTGCCTTCTCCTGTTTGGGGCCACTCTGAACTACTTTTGCCTCTGCCTCTCAAAGACAGACTACTTTAAGAGAAACCGAAGCATACCAAAGCACTAACAGAGAAGATGTTGATTCCATTCATTTCCTGAGCTCAGTGAGTACCCACAAAATTGAACATTTACTTAATTGATTTCATAGAATCACAAAGGCTTACTTTTACCAAGATTGTTATAGTGAGGCTAGAGCCTCCACAGGAGACATGAACACCTAGAGAATCCGGGCATGGCACAGTGGGCAGGCACACACGTATTCACCCACCGCACCCCCCTGGCCCCTCTTCAAGGCCCAGGCACAGCACTGACAGTGAGCCAGACCAGGCTCTTGGAATACATCGACTGTTCTTACTCTTCGTGTTGAAGCATGTAGTAGATAGGAGCCGAAGAGCCTGTCCCGGGGCCCTGCGAGCAAGGATGTCATCTTGTTCACTGTAACAGTCTCCAGACCAAACATAGTACCTGACTATTAAGTAGTAGGTGCTTAATAAATGATTACTGAGTGACCCCACAGAAACCTTGAAACAGAATACTCCTGAGTGGGTCTAGTGACATTTGACTCTGAAGCCTGAGGGGAACACTCTGGGCAGAGACCAAGGTAGTCTCCTCCTCGAATGGGCCTGTGGCCTGTGTTGAGGCCTTTGAGCTGCGTGACTCATGGCCATTTTAGGAACATTCCTGAAGGATAATGCCTCTTCCAAGAAATGAGGCTGATGGTTTCAGGTAAAGGGATAACTACAAAACAAAGTGGATTCCATTCCTCACAACGGCAGAGGTACTGAAGGAAACTCCTATTAAGAATGAATAGAAATTACAAGCCAGAGTGAAGTATAATCAAACTCAATTGAAGAAAATAACTATTTAGGAGAGTTAATGATTTTTCCCTTCCTAGAATGTGTTAATAACTAACATTTATTAAATGCTTACCACGTCCCACACACTGAACTAAGCACTTCTCACAAATTTCCTATTTAAGGCTTACAACAACCCCATGATATAGATCCTATTGTTATCCCCAATCTAAGATGAGAAAATCGAGGCTCAGAGAGGTTAAGTGATTTGCCCAAGGACACAGAATTAACAGTGAGTATTTAGGTCGGTATGAGTCTAGAGCCTGGATTCTTAACCATTATATGTTGCAGCTGTACTATGTAGGGAGCAGGTTCTCAAAGTCACGGATGCTCCATGCATATCAAACTGGCTCCAAGAAAACAATGTTTATGCAGGACTGTCTGAAGGTTATACTGTCCATTTGTTTCTCTAGGTACTGTAAAATCTGTCTCTAGCTTGCAAATGACCAGCGGGAATGTCCTTAGATTTCATGGTTACGGCCTTTTTGTAGTGTGTTGTATTTACAGCAAGGATGCTTTTGCAGGCATTGTTAATTAAATTAAACAGTGTCCTCTGTGTGAGACCACAGAGAAATGATTCTCTGGTTTTAATACCAGAGATAATTGTGCTTTTCCTAATGCCTCTGGTTTGCCTTCCTCTTTTGCACATCGAATCATGTAAATAGTCACATTTCCTTCTTTGTTTTAGCTGCCAAAAATGTATGGCCATTCACCTGGAAATGTATAGGACCTTGCACTGCAGGTAAGTACCTCTGGCTTAGGCAGAGATTTGCCAAGCAATATTTTCCATTTCAGAGGATGCTCCAAGGAATTCCCTGACCTCCTGTTGTTTCTACCTCCTGCTAATGGGAAAAGTCATGGTAATTGTGCAGAGGATGGAGGTGAAGAACAGTTAAAAGGTTCTAAGCACTGAACTAGGGTGGGGACTACACAGATACAGAAGATATATTCCCTACTTTCAAGGAGATACAGCTCAGTGGAGAAATATGCAGATTTAGTTTTTCAAAAACTGCATTCAAGTTATGATGGGAACACAGAGGAGATCTCCATACTTGGCCAAGGGAAATTAAAGTTCTAATACAGGAGTTGACAATTGGTCGGGATCTTGAATGACAAGGAAACCACATTTATTGAACACTGCATGCCGGGCTGTTCTTTAGTTAGATTAGTTTATTGAATCTCACCACAACACCAAAACACAGCTATGCTTTCCCCCATAATTTAGATATATGGTGAAAGTGAGGTTCAGGGAAATCAGGCATTTACTCAGGGCCACACAAGTGCGACGCTTTGAGGCTGAGATTTCAACCTAGGGTCCATCTTCAAACGTGTTATTTCCCTCATACGTTAGGGCTACTCAGATCTAATGAGGGCTTCAAAGTGAGAATGTGTGCTTTATGTTTGGTTTGGGAAGTGGGAAAACAAATTCCACTCAGGAAGACCTGGTTGAATGTTTGTGTCCTTTGTGCAGGCAAAGGAATGGGCTGACTGATTTCTCAGGGTTTCCAAGCTTATGTTCTGAACATGCTCATTCCAAGGAAGGGAATGTTTCCACTTCTAACTTGTGATCAGTGTTCCTCTTGGTTTAAGTGTATCTCCAGCTGTGCACTGAAGATTTTAGATCAGCTACATGCAAGTTCAGTGAGAGAGTGATCAAGTCAGTCTTGTTCAATGCTGTATATCTATTGCCTGGCCCATAGAATGCAGCCACATCCACTAAATATTCACGGGGTGAACACAGGAATAATTGAAGAAACTTGAAGTTAATGTTAATGTATTAGATTTTGTAGTTTCTATGTCCCCCAAATCAGCAGGAAATTTTAGGTACTCATTAAATGTTTGGAATGGAAAAAAAAATCCACTATTTAGAAGTGCATTTAGTCCAGGAAGATTTGCCTGACAACCTCACTCCAACCCTTCCCAATCCCAAACTAAACACGAAGTTTCTGCCAGGTGATTCCTAGAACACTGTGCATCTCCCATCAGAGGAGCTATGAACCTACCTGCAATTGCCTGCTCAGCTGGCCATCTTCCCCGGCTCCTCTGGAAGCATCCTGAGGGCAGAGGCTGTGGTTCTCTCAGTCACCTTTGTATTCATAGCACCCAGCCAAGTGCCTGGCATAAAGTAGGGTTGATTGGTTAAAAGAATGAAAGAAAGAATTAATTAATCAATTAATTAAATATTGTAGCTGTCCTTGATTATCATATCAGATGATTTACAAACTTTTTCAGGGGAGTCATAACCCAAAGGAAAGCTAAACAAATACTTTGCACTGTTCTTAAAGCAAATTATTACACATAAGCTGCCATTCTCCTCTGCACACATACACAAAGAAGAAAAACATCACAGAAGTTTTGAGATGGTACCTAAGAAGCAGTGGGAGAGCCTTCAAAAGCAAAAGCAAAACAAAGCAAAAAGGTTAGTACTCATTCTCAGACCACCAGGCCTCCTCTTCATAGTCTCATTGCAGTGGTTCCTTCTTCCTGCAGTAGCCCCCTCTTGCTGCAGTCTGAACGTCAGGTGGCTCACTCTGCAGGGTTTCTGCTAGTTCATCTCGCACTTGCCTTCTTTCTCCCTGGGAAAGCTGCATGATTTTTACCTCATTCCTCATAATCCTTTGACTAAGTTTCTACCTCCTACAAACTGCTTTATATTTTCATCCTAATTATCATGCTTTTAAAATAAACCACATGTTCAAGCATCTTCTTACTCTTTTCTGCATTATTTTACTTTTTCTACCATATCTTTCTCATGCTAAAGCTTTTGCTCCACGTTTTGCAGATGGGAAGTCATAATATAAGTAATTAATGTTTCTCTTCCTAGTCATTAAACATTTTGAAAATGATTCGAAAACAGCTAGATCTTTTCATATCTTTTCCTAAAACATTTTAGTGGTAGCCATATACTATATACTAATACTATATAGCCATATACTATATGCTAATATTATTCAGGGTGCTATTATATCTGTTGCTTTATAGATAGAGCTATTTAAGATTAATCTGAGTGAGTTATAATTGATCATATCTAAAGTAATAGCCATAGTAACAAACATCTGTATAGATTTACAGTTCAAAGAATGCTTTCATATCAGCAAATTCTCTCAACAGACACATGAAGTAGTGATGGTCTTTAACCCATTTTATAGATGAGGAAACGAATGTTCAGGGTGGTTTGTCCAAGAGCAAATGGTCAGACTAGATGTTTTGTCTACATATTGTACCTTACATTATACTACTTGGGTGAAATTTAGAATCAGACAATGCTGACCCCAGGGAAAAGGATTCTCATCCCAACTGTTTTGTTCTGGGACTTAAGGAGATCTCCTGATATCTCCCTCCAATCACTTGGCTCTGTGCCTTTGCACAAGCTGTTCCTCTTGCCTGGAAAGCCTGTTCCCACCTCCGACCTGAAAAGCCTTATATGTCTTTGTGTTCAGACACCACTTCTCTGTGAAGCATACCTGTCCTCCTGAACAAGTTAGTGACCTCCTTTATGTTCCTCCTGTTCCTTGTAGATCTTTCCACTACCAGATTTATCACACTGGGGTGTGCAGTGGGATTTCTGTCTCCCCAGGTATGCTTTAGGCAACCAGAGAATGGAGATCATATCATATCCAGTACGTGCTCAGGAAATCCTAGTCGAGTCGAATTATCAACAAGGTTTTTAGCACTAAACCATGGTGGAGGCATTCCTGGGTGATATTTATTACCCTTTTGCTTTTTTCTTAAATTCATACTGATATTCCAGGTCACCTACTTGCTTCGCTGAGATGTTTCAAAGCCAGGAAGTTGAGGGATTATGTGTTTTATTTCTCCATCTAATATATAAAGCTTGAGGCTATTGGAATGCAGAAAACTACCCAGCAATATAGCCAACTCAGAGAGATCTGGTTTCATCCCAGCCTGGTTCTTCGAGCCTCACAGAACATGATGAAGATGGAAGGCCTTTCAAATGAAAGTTACTGCTACTCCGTGTGCAAGAAATGTGCTCCCTTCAGAACACCCACGCTCAGAGGTGCGGCCTGGTATGTGCAAGCACTTTACATGCGTTAATTCTCACAACAGTTGTGTGAGGAAGCATGGTATCTTTGTTCTTCATAGTTTGTGAAAGTGAGGTCAGGACAGAGATGTAATGACCTGCCCAAGTTTGCATACAGTGGGAGAAGTGAGATTTACAAAGAGTTCTAATTCCAAAGTAGGTATGCTTTATACTATACCACGTGGCCTTTTCTTGCTGTATGAGCAACAATGAATAAATAAGAATACTTTCTCAGTCATTCATTCAGGTCTTTTTTTTACCCCCTGGCCAATGCCTTTGCTGTGGGAAGAAAATGCTTAAACCCTTTTCTCTAACAGTGCACCTGGTTGAGAACTAAATTCGTTATTTGTCCTTGGCAAACCTCTATGTAATTAAGGCTTTGGATAAAACTCATTTAAATTCTCTGACTTGGTCTCATGGCCCCAACCTCCTGATCTCATTTGGTTTTAACTTTGCTTTACCATTGTGAGTGAAACTCCTGCTGGTTTTTATAAATGCATCTTTCTCACTGGACACAGCTTTCTGGTGACTTTCATGTTTGTGTGATAGTTTTCTCAGAGGCATGAGTGGGAGGTATATATAAAATTCACATTAACCACCCCCTCTCCTTTTTTTTGGTCCGCTAAAGTCTCAGCAAGTAAAGAGACCCCACACATTGAAAGCAATCCATGCCGATTTTCAGAGGCAGCCTCAATTTCTTTTAGGCCACTGGATATTTTCATCTATTAAAAAAAAACAGCTTTGAGGGAAACTGCTTGGGGTGTAGTTGTTAATGCAGCGTTGATAGATCAGTGTCAGGAACTTTTGAGAATGGAGGAAATTACAAGGGCCAAATAACATCCTGCACTTGACATTTCAAAAAAGAGAATATCTGTTTGGTAGAATTCAAATGCAGACCTAGGGAAACATATGAATAAGATCTAAATAAGCTTTTGAGTAAAAAAGACCTATGTCTGAAATTCAATGCTACTGCTGTTTGTAGTAATGGTTATTTGAGTCAATACATGCATTAAAATTCGTAGAACTGTACACCAAAAAATTTTGCAAGATTTAAGCTATTATTTCTTCAACTATTTTTTCAGCACCACTCTTTCTCATTACTTTCTGGGACTCTCATGACACAAATATTAGACCTTTTTTTATTGTCTTACAAGTCGCTAAGACTGTTCCCCCCGCCCCCAATCTTTATTGTTCAAACTGGATAATTTCTATTTATCTACCTTCAAGTTTTCTGACTCTTTATTCTCCTCTATTCACCTCCATTTCACTATAGAGTCCAACTAGTGATTTATTTATTTCTTTTTTCCCACCTTTATTGAAATACAATTGACACATAACATTGTATAAGTTTAAGGTGTGGTGAATTCTCTGTTTCTGTTATTGTACTTTTTTAGCTATAAGATGTCCCTTTGATTCTTCCTTACATCTTTCAATTCTTTGCTGAGACTGCCTATATTTTTATTTGTTTTAAGAGTATTCATGATTGTTTGTTAGAACATTTTATAATAGCTGTTTTAAAGATTTTGTCAGGTGATTTCAATATCTCTGTCATCTTGGCATCTGTTGATTGTCTTTTCTAAGGTAAGTTGAGATTTTACTTGTTCTTCATATGCTGCCTATTTTTGGATTGTATCCTATTTAAATGCTATGGAGAATGTTGATTTTTTTTTTTGGGTGGGTTCGGCCTGCAAGTCAATCCTGCCTTCTGTGGGATTATCTGTATTTGGTTCTCACGTCAGTTGAGTTTTCAAACCCTTTGCTTCTATCTGTCCTGTGTGTGCTCCACCTAGTGGCCAGTCTGTGTCCTGGGCAGTGATGCTCAGTTCTTAAAGATTTTGGTTTAGATCTGATTAGAATCAGATCCATGCCTGCACAGGTTGGGATTTAACCCAGGAGTTTATGTACACTTTCCTGAGCTTCTCTCTATCCTTAATATCCTTGGTAGTGTCTGGTTCCCTGGGACTCAACTCTTTTGGTGCTCCAGCCAGAAAGCTGGGGTTTTAGTTACCCCACTTTGCTACAGGGCCAAGACTAGGGTGAAACACGTGAGGCACACACCACAGGTGCAAAATGTAAGGGGGCACCAAAAAAAACAATAATGAAGGTAAATAAAATTCTAATGCCTCATTTAAAAAACCAAATTTATGCAAAAATCCATAATGAAGAAAATATTGCAATTTTACATAAGGACAATACCTGGCTCTGCACTTCCATCCCTGCCTCACTCATCTCAACCTAATTCCAGTCCTGCTTTGTTGTGTACGTCCACAGCTGTGCCCCCATCTGGCACCAAGAGGCAGGAAGACAGGTGGGAAAAATGGTGAATGCTACAAATTGGGTGGCACTTTAACTTCTGGACTTCCTCAATCTGTCTGCTACTAGTTGTTTTTTGGAGTCCTAAAGCAGCTGCTCTATGCATCTATCCAGGTTTTATAGCTGTGCTTAGTGGGAGAGACAAGGTGGAGGGTGCTTCTTACTCCATCTAAACTAGAACTGCAACCAGAGAAGAGTACTCTTAAATTGCTATAACGAGCAGGGTAAGAGGCAAGAGATGGGCAAAGAAAGTAAATTCTAGGGAAAAAAAAGTAAAAATTTCAAAAAAAAATTCTGTCACATTATTCCTCATAGTAAATCTTTGTGTCCTTGAAAATAAAATTAACTTTGCAGACTTTCCAGGAATTATCCAATGTGTCCTTTCCTTTTCTTCATCCTCCAGAGGAAATTACACACACACACGTGTGTGTGTGGTGGGCACGTGTGCATGCACATACATGAGCAGGCACGTATATTCATGCCCCAGAGAGATTTAGAAAGAGAGAGAGAGAGGGGTGGCAACTTAGATAAGGATGCTGTAGATTTAGATAAATAGGGGTTCTCCCATATTCCCCTCAAAATTAATGAAAGAGAAAATGTTAGGATTGAGGACGTCTGAATCCCCATCTTGGCTTCCTACTTCCTTCTTGTTTAGGGGAAATTATCAGAGGATAAATCTCTCTCATGGGTACAGTGTTTGCTAGCACTGACCATATTGTAATTTGTCCTATTTATACGAAAAAAGCATACTTACATAAAGAGTAGATCATTGTTTTTAAGCAAGGTGAGTCAAGTTCAGTGCTGCATGCCTTTAGCCATCTGCATGTCTACCTTGAAACAGACTGAAAAAACATATTCAAATGCCCTGTTTGAAGTCCTCTGTTTAGGATTTCTGCTTGTTTGCTCCTGGACCCAGGACTGTTTTGTTTATTGAATATGGCCAGCGTTAGGCAGAAGAATGTAAAAAGCAGTGCAGAATGTATCTAAATATTGTTTGATCATTGAATTTGATTGGAGAATGACAGCTGTGTACAAAAACTGTTGACTGTTTTTAACTTCATGGCCTCTGGACATTTTGTATTCATTGCAATGAAAAAAAAATTTAACCTACATCTTGGCCCAGAGAGTGTATTTCTCTATAATTCTGGAAAACCCTAAAACATCCCTCATCTTTTTTTCCCCCCATCTCCTTTCCTGCCTCTATCTTCTCTTCGCTCCTTTCTCCCCCTTATTTCCTTCCTTTCCAGAAACACTGATGTGCACCTTGTCTGTGCCTGTCACTTTACTAGACACTATAGACTATACAAAAGTGGATGAGATAAACTCTGATCTGGCTGGGGGCATTATCATCTATTTGAGGAAACAGGCACGATCGCATGAAAGAGTTGAAACAATCCGGGAACAATGTATGTTCAAGTGTAGCACTGTCTCAGAGAGATGGTTCTTCTAGATTATTTCTGATTTCTTTGGAGTCAGATACTGTCCCCCAGAATTTGTTACATCTGCACAGTCTTCCTCTTTTTCAAAAAAGAACAAAAAAAAGAAATTCTCTTATTGATCATTGTGTGATTGTGTGTGTGCGTGTGTGTGGTGGGAGATCTTTTATTTAAAATTTCATCTTTTACTTGTGTTTCAAGAGCTTGTTGCTACCCCAAACTTAGCTATTGCCTTATTAAGTTAAATTTTCTTTTATCACACTCTGTGGAGACATTTCTGTTCATTGCCTCTGAGCCAAGTCAGGTGATCATTGCTCATCGTGTAATAAGTCCTGAGCCTGGGGTCAGGCATTCTGAGAGCCACAGAAGAAGACCTCCTGAGTGTCCTATTTTACTGAGTTCTTGCTTCATTCCAGGCAAAACTGCCTCATGAGGTCTTGGCTCTCTCCTCTGGTTTTATCTCTAGTGATGACCCCATGGGCAGCCAGCATCCCCTCACGTCTGCAAACCTAGACAGCTTCTGTCTGCTGCCAGTAATTAGAGCGAAAGAGCTGACACAGACACACTCCCTACTGGGAATTACCAGTCTCGCTGGTACCTCCCTGGCTTCCCCAGGCACTGTGCCTGGGAATTAATCTTTTGTTGTATCATTCAGGAGGCAAGGTGCCCCATGATGCCACCCTCTGGCGTGATCGACTTGGGGTTCTCTGAGGAAACCTGGAGGCTGATAGTGTCAGAGAGAGAGATAATGAGTGCAGGACCCTCAGGAGTTGCCTCAGGACACTGCCAGGCTTCTCCCACCCCAGCTTCTCACATGTCCCAGGGCAGCAATTAACACTGAGAGTTGCTGGTGGAACAAGGCTGTGTGTAGGAACTGGCTGCTCAATTTAGTGAGGAGAGGGTTGGGGGCATGCAGAGAGAGCTATATCCGGGAGAACTTATTACCTGGGGAGAAGCTGACTTCTGCTTTCTCCCAGAAAGCCTATGACCTAGGATTTGATAGAAATAATTTGATTTTTTCTTGAGAAGAGACAGATATTAAATATGAATGTGATGAAAAGGCCTTAAAAATTTTAGAACCTGGACTAGCTTTTCAATTTGTTTGAGGAGATCTATTACATGTACACCTAAACCACCACTCACTTCCCTGAGTTATGGGTTTTGGTGGATTTAGTTTCCAGGATCGGGTTCCTCATCTTAATAAGGCAAGAATTAAAGCCCCTGCCACCTGATGGCTTGTAACAGCTCCCAGCAGGGTCAGGGAGGGACTGAGCTGTCAGGTGTCAGGTGAAGGCTGCACTCAGGCATCCGGGAGCCTGTCAGCCGTTCATTCCACAATCACAGAGGAAAGCAGGGGCATCCTGAGAGTCTCAGTCGCAGAAACAGTTTTCAAAAAATGCATTTATCTTTTTTACCTTATTCTAGGTGCTGCTTCTGCTGTTGGGACAGGGACTCAGAAACAATCATTTTCAGATTTATTCAATAACGAAAATTTTTCTCAATTTCATAGGACAAGCATGTGCCATCCAACAGTATTATCACTAACATTATCAATAACCAATTAATTCATTCAATTAATCATTCATTTAACAAATCTTAGTTGAGCTAATAATATTCTACATGCCAAGCTCTAGACATTGAATTATGAAAGGTTCACTCCTTGCATTCAAGGCATTCTGAATCCTTTGGGTAAAAAATGCAAGAAAATGTACAGTTTTAATCTGATATAATGTGTATTGTGACAGAGGCATTATTCAATGACACAAGAAGGTAAATGAGAGACAAGAAACCAGATGGAGGAGGCAAGGTCATTCTAGGCAAAGAGAAGACATGAGCACAGGAACAGAGCTACATGAGTGCGAATGACTTGCTCAGCTCACCATCGTGTAGCGCAGGGCAGTGAGCAAGACTGGAAGGCAGGCAAAGACAGACCTTTAAGGACTGTGCCATGCAAAAGGGCGTGTGGACTTCATTCTGAAATTAACATTTATATAAGAGTATTAAGCACACATAACTGGTAGGATCTACTTCACCAGCTTAGAATACAGGTAAGGTACAACAAAAGAATAAAAACATCCATAGAAGTGTTTTTAAGATAAATATTGATAACTTTTTTGGGGGAGACAGAGGTGAATGGGAATGGAGCAGGACTCACAGGGAGCCCCAATGATGTCTTCTATATTCATTTATTAACAAAAATTTCTGAAACAAGTTTATATAGCATTAGATATGATAAAATTGGTGATGGGTAATGATTTCACAATAAAATAACTTCTAAAAATTCTAAGAGTTTGCTAAAAAAATTCAACCAAGTAAATTTAATGATCTAATTGGCTATATTAAATGATTCATGAATGGGGCAGCATCTCTTCTAGCAAGCAGAGAGATACTTCAAGGAGTTAAACAAAATGGAAGACATTTATAGGAAGGAGGGTGGTGCAAGGAAGTTTTTAACAAAAGAAAAGAAAAGATTTTTGGGGGCCGGGACATCTTGTCTTTGGGGGAAGGCAATGGCAAGGATCTTTATCACGCAGATTGCCTCTTCTACCTCTGGGGGATGGAGAGGGTCCACGTGACAGTTACCTCATTGGTACTGACCAGAAAATTCTCAACTAGTTGATTAAGATTACATTTCTGGGGAAAGTGGAACCTGCAATTAAGTCAGGTATTAAACCTAGGTTTGGTATCATGGCTTTAGCACAAGTGATGCCATTTTGGGTCTGTGGTTTTCTCTTCAACAGGTTGTGTCTTTTTAACATTCAAATTCACTCAAGTCTCCATTTGTTCAACTTGGCAAGTGTTATAGACTAAATTGTGTCCCTCCAAAATTTATTTGTTGAAGTCTAATCCTCGATATTTCAGAATATGATTGTATTTGGAAATAGGGCCTTTAAAGAGGTGATTGAGTTAAAAGGAAGTCATTTGGGTGGGCCCCAATTCAATATGACTCGTGTCCTTATAAGAAGAGTAGATTAGGACACAGATACACACACAGAGAAGACCATGGGAAGACACAGGGAGAGGATGGCCATCTACAGACCAAGTAGAGAGAGGTCTCAGAAGAAACCAACCCTGCTAACATCCTGAGCTTGGACATCTAGACTCTAGAGCTGTGAGAAAATAAATCTCTGCTGTTTAATACTTTGTTATGGCAGCTTTAGCAAACTAATATAGCAAGGATTTTAGAGTATCTCCCCTAGGGCTTTCTCAATACTCAATACAGTCATGCTTAGCTTAATGACAGGGACATGTTCTGAGAAATGCGTAGTTTGGCGATTTCGATGTAGTGCAAACATCACGGAGTGTACTTACACAAACCTGGATGGTACAGCCTACTATACACCTAGGCTCTATGGTACTAATCTTATGGGACCACCATTGTATGTGTGATCTGCCACTGACCGAAACATAGATATGCGGCGCGTGACCGTAATTGTCAAAGAACTCCTGGGGAATTATTCAGCCCAGAGCAGCTAATCCTGCTTGTACGCTAAAAGAAAACTCAAGAATTAGACATGGTTGCAGGCAGATGCTAGCTTTTCGACTGCCTGGTTTCTTTTGCTGCCAATGGTACGGTTAAGGACTGGCGCTGCACTATTGAACAGTTCCTGATCAACTACAACAAAGACATCTTTGCTGGTCCAGATCCTACTCCCACAAGCATTCTCTTCATCCAAAGGTGCTGAAGGTTGGATATACAAAGTTAGAGTTCTTTAGTTTACTTTGAATGCCCAGCAATTGTGCCTAAGGTTTTCCTCAGGGATAAGAGGTTTCCCGTGTCAGCCAGCCACACACCCATTCTCACTTCCATTTAGGCCCTACTGACTGATCACCCAGGCTCTCCCTTCCCTCTTGACAGCTTCCCCTTCAGGTCTTTTCCTCTGTCAGTGGGTCTTTTGTGGGAACTAATCAATTCGTGTGTAAAAATGAGTTAGTATGGAACCTCAAATAGAAAGAGGTTGGGATCTCTTCCTCTCAGAAGGCTCCTAAGTCCTTTTGCACATTTTTCTGCATTCTTTTCACACCACAGTTCTGCTTACTTAGGGTATTAGGTGCCTATTTGATTAATATTTGAATAAAGGACCTGTTAAGTAAGTCTCTGCAGAATAAATTGATCTAATTTATGGTGCTTTGCAGCTCCACAATAAAAAAGAAGCTGAAATTTTTTAAATGGTAAGTTTTCGTGCTTAAATCCCAAATAATCACTATAGTCATACAAAAGAAAAAGTGAAATGATCAAAATGTTCTAGTTCCAACGGGTCTTAAATTGTCACTAATATTATCTTCTAAGAATAAAAATAATGGCCAATTCCTGCCCCCCTCCCATTGCCCACAGGACACAATCCAAGTTAGTTTTTAACTTGACTCCAACCAAAAATCAAAGGAACACACACAAAGTAAACAAATTTCTACTCTTCCTTTAAGATTCAGCTCAAATATTCACTCTTATTTATATGCTCCCAAGTAAATTGATTCATGGTTGTTTCTTTGATTCTTTGTTATTTTTCTTAAGTTTGTCTACCCTACTTATAAAAGCAAAGCCAGAGGCTCTTCCTTTTTCATCTCAACAACTACAAAGCAGCAGAGTGCCTGCATATGGTAAATAAATAAATGAATGAAATATATTTTTGGAAAGTATTGCTGATTGCAATGTAGAGTGTGTCTTGGACAGGCCTTTAAAGTTTCATCACTAAAATCAAGAAAACAAAGTAAAAATGATAAATCATTTAAGCAAGAAATGATGTGTCTGCACTAAATAAACAGTAATGGAGATGGAGAATAACAGATTTTAGAGATAAGGAATTGTCAGGGCTTGGTGTTTAATTGGTTAAAAGGAATAAAAGGGAGGAAATGACTCACAAATTGGTGACAGGGAAAATTGAGTAAAAGTGGGTGATTTTTTTCTGATGGAACACTAGAAAAAGAACAAGTCTAGGATACTCAGATTTTTTTTTTTTCAGTACTTACCAAGCGTGGTGAAATGTGTTTTGCCATTGAGGAATTCACAATCTAGTTGGGAGTTTGAGACATAATCTAAATTAATGAAAAAAACTGAAATGGCTTAGAAAAGATATCAAATCTATGGGAAATGAACATTATGGGAAAAAATATACCATTTACTTCCCAGAGGAGAATAAAAGTCAACATTACAGTTGCTGTATGATCTAGAACCAACTACTACACTACTCTGAGCTTGAGTTCCCAAATGGCAATAGTAAATATTTTTGTTGATTTGACACCTTGACACAAGGAAAGCTGTTGATAGATTGCCTTGAGCTCACTCAGCATTATTGAGAATTCTTTCTGCTTGGCAAAAACCCAGCTCACACAAGCTTTTTCATAGAGGCAAATTTTGAGGGTTATGTAACTGAAAAGGCCAGAGATAGTGGGAAAGAGAGGTTGAGTTTCAGGCAGGGCTCTTCAAAATATACCATTTTTAAGATAAAAGAGCAAGTCATGGATTGGCAGAAAATTTTTTATATTCTCTATGTATGTATGTAAATACATACACATAGTATTTCATTCTGATTTACTACTACATGTGGCAACATGGATGAATCTCATTGATATAATGTTGAGTGGAAAAGTCCAGACACAAAAGAGTAGGTCTTTATGATTCCATCTATATCAAGTTTAAAAATGAGCTAAACAAATTTGTCGTAATAGAATTCAGGATAGTGGTTACATTTTTGGCAGGGATGAAGACTGGGCAGGGTCATGAGAAGACTTCTGGAAGGCTGGTAATAATCTTTATGTTGGTTTGGGTGGTGGTTACTTGGCTGTGCATAATATGTATAAATTCATTGATCTGTATATTTAAGATTTGTGTACTTTGTGTATGAATGTAATAATTAAATAGAAAATGTTATAAATAAAACAGAAAAATGTATAATCAAAGAATAAAAGTTGTAATGGATTAAAACCCATTGATACTACTACTACTAGTAATAAATAAACAAATTGGTAGTGATGCTCTGATAGAAGGAAAAAGGATAGAAAACTGTTCTTAACAGAAGGCCAGCTAATAAATGTGGAGGCTTGTAAAACACCACTTTGCAACCATACTATAATAATTGATTCAGAGAAATCATCAATGGGTACCAAAACCACTGAGTGAAAGTTAAAGGGGACTAGGATATTATATGATTCAAAAATAATAACCAAATCAAATATCAAAGTACTAAATCAGTCAGATCTATATTGTGAGACATTTTACAAGACTACTGGCTTGGACACTCATTTTTCAGTTGTTCAGTGCCTATGTAAAAATACAATTGATTTTTGTATATTGACCTTACTCTTTCTAAATTGACCTTGAATTTGCTAAATTTATTCATTAATTCCAAAATATTTTTTGTTGTAATCAGATCATTAAGTATAATAATAGATGTAGATTTTTGTAGATGCTCGTACCAGTTTGAGGAAGCTTCCTTTCTACTTCTAGTTGGCTGAGATTTTTTTTTTAAGTAGGGAATGCATATTGACTTTGTCAAATATTAAGCATATGTTAAGCATATATTGAGAAGATATTCTATTAGTATGGTGAAATACATTGATTAATTTTCAGACGTTAAACCAATCTTCCATTTTTGGTATAAAACTTGTGATTTATCATCCATTTTATATATTGTTGGATTCAATTTGAAGTAGTAAGTAATACAGAGAGATCTGGTGTCAGTTTCCCCCAGTGGGAAATTGACATTGATATAATCCATGGGATCTTACGCAGCTGTCCTCAGTTTTACATGTACTTGTGGTGTGTGTGTGTGTCTTTTGTTCTACACAATTTTATCATGTCAGGTTTTGTGTATCTACTATTAGAGTCAAGACACAGACCTGTTCTATCATTATGAGAATCTCTTGTGTTACCTTTTTATAACAACACCTACCTCCTCTATCCTCTAACTCCTGGCAACCACTAATCTGTCATCCATGTCTGTAATTTTGTCTTTTCAATCATGTTATATAAATGGAATTGTACAGTATTTAACCTTTTGGGATTGACTTTTTCACTCAGCATATTCTCCTTGAGATTAATTCGAGCTGTCTGTATCAACAATCTATTCTTTTCACTGCTGTGTAATATTCCATGGTATGGATGTACCACTGTTTGTTTAGCCATTTACCTGTTGACAATTATTGGATTGTTTCCAGTTCCTGGCTATTACACATTGTTGTTATGAATATTTATGTATAGGTTTTTGTGTGAACATAAGTTTTTACTTTATAGGATAAATGCCCAAGAGCACAATTGCTGGGTTATATAATAGTTGCATGTTTAATTTTATAAGAAACTGCTAAATTGTTTTCAAGAATGTCTGTATTATTTTACATTTTCAACAGCAATATTTGAGTGATGCAGTTTTTCTTCATCCTTGTCAGTATTTGGAGTTGTCATTTAACACATTTTAGCCATTATGATAGGTATGTAGTGATATCTTATTGTGGTTTTAATTTGCATTTCACTAATGGCTAATGATGTTGAACATATTTTCATGTGCTTATTTGCCATCTGTATATCCTCTTTGACAGGATGTCTCTGTTCATGTCTTTTGCCCATTTTCTACTTAGATTGTTGGTTTTTTTGCTGCTGAGAGTTTTTGCTGTTTGAGAGTTCTTTACATATGTTCTAAATATAATTCCTTTGTTATATGTGTGGTGTGCAAATATTTTCTCCCAGTCTGTAGCTTGTCTTTTCATCCTCTTACAGGGTCTTTCACAGAACAAAATATTTTAATTTTATTGAGGTCTAATTTATCAACTTTTGCTTTTATAGATTGTGCTTTTGTTGTTATGTAGAAAAGTGCTTAAAAATTCTATTTATTTAATAGATATGGGACTCTACTGGAACAAGTGAGAATAATGACTGAAAAGCACATGGCACAATACTTGTAACAGACTAGATGCTCAACAAACATAATCTTCCCATGATATCACTATGGAAATTAAGTAACAAATATTTATAAAAAGAATTTTATAAATTGTATATTAAAACCTAAAAATTTAGTAAACTATGACCTTTTACTCCATTGTCAGAAAAAGAATTTTCTGGACACACTGTAGGGCACTTCTGAATTTCCTACCTGGTTAACAATTTAAATTTATATATATATCTATAGCTTCAACCACAAGAAAATGCTGATATATAACTGTTTTGACCTTCAGAAAAATCAGTTCATGCATCTAAATCCAACGTAGTTTTCCTCTCTTCTTCCCTCCCTCCCTCTCTTGTCCTATCTATCTACTTATCTATCTTGTATATGAATAAACATACATATATAAATTCTTGAAATCTCTGTAAATAGAAAAGCTTTCTTCATTTAAAAAAATACAATTAGATGAATGAAATCAGATTCATAATGATTGATAAAACAGCTTAGAACGAAGAGTCTTATCCTGAGATTTTTGTTTTTGTCATCGTCATATAGAAGAAAAAGAATCACAACTAATTAAGAGACAGACCTCTAGGCTCAAAACCTGTTTTTGTTACTTATTGGTTCTGTGACAATATCTCTTGCCTCTTAGTCTTCACCTGTGAAGTGGGGAAATGAAAAGTACCTCACTCATAGTGACATTGCGAGGATTACCTAAGTTCATACATGTAAAACACTTAAAATAGCATGTAACATGTAATAAGTTTTCAGTAAAAATTAGCAATTACCATTATTAACAGTATTATTAGAGACTCATACCATGTGTCTGCTTTTCTTGAAAATTGTTTTTACCAAGTTTAAAGACTGATTTTCTGCCCAACCCATTGCCGCATTTATGAAAATTTTACATACTCTGGATACAAATGGCCAAAGACAAATTAGGCGGTCCTTGGCAGTGCCCCTTTGTGGACAAGACCTATGTGCAAGTTGTTGCAAAGACTCATTTGCCTCTGCTGTCTCTCATTTATTGCATATATACTTACTAAATGCTAACCATGCACCAGACACTGTCCTAGGAGTGAGTATACAGTGGTGAATCAGAGTCGTCCCTGTCTCAAAGAGCTATGTGTGTGTGGAGAAGATAGACTCCAAACATACAAATACACTTACATTAAGTACTGTAATATCAGGTAGGGGTAATTCTAGAAAAAGAAGAAAGAGAAAATTGAGGTGCCATTTTAGATAAGTTACAGAAGATCCTCAAAGAAGGTTACATTTGGGCAGAGACCAAATGAAGTGAAAGAGAGTTTCATAAATATTTGGTGAAAATATTCTTAGTAGAGAAGGCTGTAACATAAAAAAAGTGAGGCAGAATTGCATTTGGGGGTATTCAAGGAGCATGAGTGGGAGATGGGGGGATAGAATATGAGTACAGAGAAGTATGGAGGGGCTAGATTTTTTTCCCTGCAGATCACTATAAGAACATTAGATGGAGAGCCTTTTGAGTGTTATTAGCAGGGAATGGCATTCTATAATTTACATTTTTAAAGAATTACACTGATTGCTCTAGATTAGGGAGGAAAGAATGGAGACAGAAAATAGTTAGAAGTCTATTGCGGGGGGCCAGGTGAGAGACATCATGCCTTAGAGCAGGGTGGTGGTGGTAGTTGAGATGGAGAGAAGAGATTGAATTCTGGGTACATTTCAAAGCGAAAGCTGAGAGGATGTGCTGACAGGTTGGATGTGTCTTTCTCTGAAAGAATAAGAGAAGTCACGGATGACTCGGAGTATTTGGTCTGTGCAACTTGGAGAATGGTGATACCATTTACAAAGACGGAGAAAACTGGGAATGGAGCAGGTTTGTGGTTGGTGGTGTAGGTGGAAAATTAAAAATAACTGTTAGTCATCTAAGCAAAGTTGTCAAGAAGCAGTTGGACACATGATTCTGAAATTCAAGGCAAAAGTCCAAGTTACTGATGTAAATTTGGAAACATTACTGAATAGAAAGTATTCCACTTGATTCATGGAAATTATCCAGGGAGTGAGTATAATGTGGTTAGAAGAGAGAAGAGGAACAAGGCATGAATTGTGGAGCACTCAATCTTTTAGAGGTGGAAAAGATAAAAATAATCCAGAAAAGGAAATAGAAAAGGAGTGGCCAGTGAGGTAGGAGGGAAATTGGGAAAATGTACTTGTCCTCCCAAAACAAAGACAGTACTTCAAGAAATAGGAATGAATGAGTATGACAGTGTTACTTTTGAGTGAAAAAATGTGAAGGCTGAGAACTTGCAAATGTACCTGGTTTCTGCTAGGGACAGAGATCTGTCTGGTGTAGGTTTAAATGAGAAACAGAGGTGAGGAAATGGAGACAATCAATATAGACAAGCCTTTTAAAGAATTTTGTTATCAAGGGAAATGGAAATGGGATGATTGTAGAAGAGGGATGCGAGATTAAAGGGCAGATTTTCTTTTAAGATCAGAGATATTTTACCATGTTTGAATGAAGCCAGTAGACAAGAAAAAATGATGATACAGGAAAAAGAATGGACAATACTGGAGAAATTTTTTTTTTTTTGGAGAAATATCTTTAAATGAGAATGAGGGATTCAGTGCTAAAGTGGGGAGTTCACTTTAGATAACAACAGGAGGGCTAGCAGAGTAAACATGTACAGATGCAGGAAGACTGCAGGGATATGGAGGGAGGATAGGAAAGTTCTCTGCTCAGTGCTTCCATTTTCTCAGTGAAATAAGTAGCAGGGTTATTGGCTGAGAGGGAGGAGATAATAGAGGATGGTGAAGATTTGAGAAAAGAGGAAACCATGTGGAATTGTTGTCACCTTCCTCTTCACTGTTTAGATATATTTTTAAAACTCCTTGGCCAATTTAATTTTAATACAGAAAAAAAGGAAAGAAAACAAAAACATCTGGGTAACACGGAGAGAAAGAGTTGAAATTGCCCAAGCCTGTTGAAAGCAAAGGTCCTGGAACAAATGTAGATTTCAAGGGAGGTTACAAAGAAGCCAATGTAAGATCGGGGTGTGTAATGGTTAATCAATATATTAAGCATCTTTGCATAATAAGAAAAGAATTGGTTATAGATGTCCTTGAGACACAGGTACAATTTCATATACACAATTTCTTTATTGTAAATAAATACCATAGAATGACAGGGCTGGTTACATGAACTTAGAGATTATAAAACCTCCTTGCTATATATAAATATGTATGTGTTTATATATGCATATATATTATACACATTCTCCAATTACCAGTTTGGGACTATGATGAGATCAACGAATGGATTTCCTCCACAGAAAAATGGAAATAAGCACACATGTACAACGTCCTACATAAAGAAGTGTCCATGGACCAATGGACAAGAATCCTGATCTCACCCCACATGTATCCTGAGCTAACTGACCTTCCGTCTCTCATGTTCGTGCTTGTGGATTTCATCCTCTCTGCCTGCAATGCCCATCTTTGTTTTCTCGCCTACCAAACTGCTGTTTTTCCTTCAAATTTGAAGTTAAGCTTTGCCTTGTCTGTGAAGTTTTTTCTGACTCTTAACAAACCCTAGAGGCTCCTTCCTCCAAGTTTCTGCTCATTCCACAGTAGCATTTATCACTACCCTTTGTAACTGTTGGTTGGCAAGTCTGTTTAACCCATGATACTGTGGATTCTTTGAAGGCAGGGACTAAATCTTTTCATGTCTGCATCATCATTACCTAGATTAGTGCCTGGCAAGTTTTGAAAGAATTTTACAAATAAAGAAAAATGAGATCTGGAAGAGCGTAGGTGACTTAAGCAAGTTAGTGGCAGTACAAGGCAAGACCATGGTGTTTTTCTTGCTCTTTATGCTTCCTGCATCTATCTGTTTTTAGGAAAGAAAATATTTTACACCAGGAAATGGTGGTAGGGTAGCAATGGTGCACATCCAGTAGGATAAGTGCTCCCCCTTGTGGCGTCTCTGGGAGGTGGAGGGGAAAATGACTGGACTCACAAAGCCCTGTCAGAAGGCCAAATGGATCTTTAGCTGGGAGCGAAAATTTGTACCTTCAACTTGTGTTCCCCCAGGAGAAAGTTAATGAGAAAACGTTTCCTTTAACCGTGAGAAAAAAATATCTTCATATCAATTATCTTAACCATTTTCATTAGATTCCACGGATGTCTGAGTAGGTTCTTTAGATAGATACTCTCATCACTATTGTCTAACGTAAGTCCTCACTACAACCATATTGAAGCAGGTCTCTTCATCCTAATGTTACAGATGAGAAAACTGAGGTTCAGAAAGTTAAAACGATCACTCTAAGGGTGCACAGCCTGGAACACTGCTCTTGGAACTCTTCTGTGTAGTACGTTTTCTACCACACTCTGCTGCCCATTTAGGCAGTAAAATTGTGGGTAGCCAAAAAATGAGTCAGCCACCCTTGTCAGAATTTTGTTAGCTACCAAATAGGCAAAAGGAGCTGACTCTCAGCTGATAGTTCAGGTGCCGAAATCAAAGCTGCTTTTTCCTACATGAAGACTCTGAGAGGTCAAAATATTAGGTGAAGACAGGGGCTCCTGTGCGGGTGGAGGGAGGCCGGCTGGGAAGTATGTGGATTTCTCTCTCTGATCCACAAGCTCAGATCTCACAAGTAGCCACAATAATCCTAACGCTTTACCTGGAACAGAGGTTGGAGAAGAGGGGAACAGATCTTCAGGCTGCCTCAGGCTCCAAAATCCAGCCCAAAACATTTTTCTTTTCTAAGACTCAAAACCTTCCTTTAACCAAGCCAACAGCTTGGGGACATGCAGCAGCCCATAAGGGACCTTTTGGAAGGACTGGATACTGCCTTCACTGGAAGAAGTAGTATGAGTTTTGATTTGATGGATGCTTTCATAACCTTCTCTCCCCTCCGTCTCGAGACTCTTCTATTATTAGATCTAATATTAGATCTAATAAATATCCAAATCACCACAACAGCGTAATTAACACATTTCCATATCCTGAACCCTCACAAGGCAATGATGAAAATAACAGCTAACATCTGTTGATCACTCATTATGTGCAAAGCGCTTTACTGGCATGATTATCTCTTCTTATCCTCCCAACAAACCATATTGTATTGACCAAGACAGGCTCCAGAGTTTAATTGACTTGCCCAAGGTCACAGTGAGTAGTTGGTAGAGCTGGGATGGAAAGCAAGCAAACTGACCTTACACTACTTTGCCTGAAGGACTAACGTAAATAGATGATCCCCTGAGCATCTGAGGCACTGACTCTCCCCCTACAGGGCTGCTCACCTGGGTTACTCAGCCCATTGGAGATGGCAGAAGCAGAGAACAGCTGAAGCTTCCCCTTCTCACTCTATACCTGGTCAGATGACTGAGGAGTAGCCCATGATGTAGCCAGCATGTATTTCTTCAGAAAAATAATACCAATTAAAATTCTAACCAAGAGTTAACATCGCGGAGAGAATTTATAACTGACAAAATTTGTAAAGAAATACAGGAAACTCTGTGCAACTTGCTACCTTGATTTTGATGTTGATCTATTATCAATCTCCAGTTTGCTTTGATAGTTCATTTTACTTTCAGGAATCCCTGGATGTTGTCTCTTTACAACTTTCCAGAGGTTGCCATATCTGTCTATCTTCTTTCCCTTCTCGCTCCATGCTAGCTCTGGTGACACGTCCAGTGTTGGCCCTGACGGTGGTGCCTCTCATTACCCTGGTCAATGCCACCTGGCTCCATTGCTGGACATCAGAGGCTCCAAATTGTCCCCTCCCACCCTCACCTCAGTTGCTGTGCATGTAATAAAGCCCAGCAGGAAGCAAAAGTATTGGGGAAGAATCCTCCTAAACCACACATTTTTCAGAGTAAAAGGCAGGCTCTGTCAGCAGGGTAGGTAAGGGTTGGGGGGTGTGCAGATTTGAAATCACCAACACACCCACAGGGCTTGCTACAACCAGAGTGTGGATGCTGTGAAGATAGCAGAGGGCAGCTTTGAAGTCAGAACTTCAAGTTTGGGTCTTTTAAAAGGGAATAATAATAACTACCAATACCCATGTTGTGTGGCAAGATGAGTAATAGATGGGTCATTTCCACTCTTGTAATTTTAGGGTACATAGATTAGGGGGCACTGTGAGTCAGATGAGTGGGGCTAGGCATATCTGGCTTTGCATCCCAACTCGCACCACTTAGCAACCGTGTGAATTAGTAGAAATTTTTTTCAACGTCCTGACCCTCAGTTTCCTCATCTGTAACCCAAAGTTGAAGCTACCTGTCACATGGAGCATAGAAATAAGACAGTGTGTATAAGCAGTTGCTGTAAGACCTGGCACACATATGGCAAACCCCTTCATTTCTTCTACCAGAGCTCCTATTATCCTTGTCCACTAGATACCAAAGAGCAAGGCAGAGGGAGGAGATTGCCCTCAGATGTGCACTTGTCTTCGACCTGCTCCCTAATGACAGCATAGAAATAGCAACTTCTGCTACAATCACCACTTCTAATATGACTGCTTTTATTACTGCTGCTGCTTAATATTTATTAAGCGCAACTATGTAGTATATTTAAAGAGTACTGTGCTGTGCACTTTACCTGCATTATTGATTTTCATTTCAGTATGTCTGCTTTCCATCAAGTCTTTATTGCATGGCCTTGAAAAATAGCTCTTCCGGTCCAGCCCAGGGTGTTCGCAGGGTAGGGTTAACATGTGAGGCTCTCTTTAGGAAACCAGAACTCCAGAGGCTCCTGGAGAAGAGGACTCGACCATGCATCTTTTCTTTTTACCCAGCACCTCTGATGAGTCCCTGGTTGACTGATTTCACAGTTCGCCATCCTAACCGTTCTGGCCTCTTTATTTAGTGTTTCACTGCAGTGTTTGCAGGCAAGCATAAATCTCCAAATCTTCAGGTTTTGAGTCAAGTAGAACAAAATCTCAGCATTGCTTTTCACACTGTTAGTCACTCTCAAGCGGTTCCTTTCCTTTGTTCCAGTCCTTCTAAATGCCGAAAAACAGCAGAAACAGAAAAGCAATCATGAAGCCACGTTCTTGGATGTTATTCGTAGAAAATAAAATCACATCCATTTTTATTGTGTTGAACATGTTCTCACTCTAAACAAAAGAAATTGATGAACTAAAGCAAATAAAGTATGCTTTCCTCAGCCCTGCTCCAGACAGATAGGCAAGGATGATCAACACCAGGGCTGTTGCTTCTTTGTTCCGATTTTCTATCCTTGTTCCTAATTGATATTCTCAAAGATATCTGAGATTAGATAACTATTTAAGATTCCATTCTGGATTATTTTTGGTACATAGTGAAAGTTTATTACCTACAGGCATTCTGAGGCAAGTGATCTCCAGCGTATTCATAGACCTACAGAATGTCAGAAATAGAAAGAATTTAGGTGTAAGATTTTTCTGGGGCAACCACCTCACTTTACAAGGGAGGAAACTGAGGCCTGGAGAACTTTGGGATGTGTGTGCTTTGGGAGCTCAGAGGGGATCTTCCCTATAACACAATATTCACCTCTCTGTGTACTTGGTCCCTTGAAATCATTTTAAAACTGTTCATACTGAATAAGAGGCTCCCCTCTGAGTTTTAAAAAATCAGATTCTTGCAACAGCGTAGTGAAGCAACAGTACTTTGATCAGATTCAGCTTGCTTCTTCCACTCCCACTGGGGCAGAGAGCAGGGAGGGAAGTTAAGTGGAAGAGTTAAACTAAATATAATTAAGAAATATTCTTTCCTCGACACAAAGGGGCTTTCAGAGCCTTTTCGCCTCCCACCTGGCTGGTTGGGATTTGCTGTGTGTGTAATTCCTGTGTCAGGGGCTGCCCACATGACAAAGGGGCCAGATTACTTTGGGGGGCCTATTAATTATTCTTCCTTCAAATTCCCACTCCAAAGCCTGAAAAATATGCCGCCAGACATGCTAGCTGTCCAGGCTTAAAAATATTTTCAACAGAAAACTTAGCAGGAAAAACAATCCACTAAGACCCAAGACTTCTCATTGTGTCTGGTTCTCACTATTTTCCTCCCTGTTAGTTGCCAACAATCCCAGGCTCTTTCCTTCAGGTGTGGTGGCTTCTCCTGCTGCTGGTCCCATCTCTTGACACAGATGCTGAAAGGTGCCCCCTCAGTGTCCTTCCAAGGATCTGAAAACATGGCGACTCTTTCTGTTCTTGCCCCATTTGAGGAGTAAGAAGCTCCTGATGGCTGGGTGATCATCAACTTTATAAAACAGTAGGTCACTGTATAAATGTTTCTCATCATCTGCTCCTTATGTCTTGGTGGCTAGATTTCCAGGTTGGAAAGCTGACAAGGCTCAGAGAGGGAAAGTGACTTGGCCTAGCTAATGGCAGGGCTAGGATTAGGGTGGTATCTCTGAGTCCAAAGCCAGTGCTGTCCCATCTCAGGGTGAATTCCACACTGTTTGAGACACCAAAGGAAGGGGAGTGTGGAAAGGGAGTGGAGGAAGAGCGTGTGCCCTGTGGCACTTCTGACCTGGACAAGCAGGATGAAGAATGGTTGGGGCAATGTTTTTAAAGCAAAATCTCTTACTTAAGAGACAGTGTGTCTTAGTAAAGAGCAGAAGATTCAGAGTTGGACAGGCTTATGCCAGCTGTGCCAGCTACCTACTACCCAACTTTGAGAAAAATTGTTGAACCCCTCCGAGCCTTGGTTTTTAAATCTATAAATGAGAACTATAGCATCTACACCATGAGGTTATTGAAGAGCTAAATGACATAATGTATATAAAAGACCTAGAAAAGTACCCAATAGACACAGGCCAAGGTGGTAATTATCAACATCAAGACCAACTCTGCTGCATTCTCATCCTTATTTATACTTTAAAATTTTCTGGTAATCCTGCCATTTCAGTCACATTTTTGAGATCATTAACAAGGAGTAGTTCTTAAGAGCACATGATTTTGAATCAGATACGGCTGGGTTCGATTTTGAGCTACAACATTTATTTATTCTCTATACTACTTTAAGCAGTCAAGCCTCTGCAAGGCTCAGTTTTTGAACTTGTGAAATGGGAATAATAATACCTTCCTGATAGAGACGAGCCTATTTTGAAGATTAATTTAGATTACATGAGACTATGAATTTTAATGAAAGCAGGAGCCCTGTCTTGTACAACGTGGTGTTCCTTGCATCTGGCAATGTGCCTGCCATATAATTAGTGCTCAAATAAAATATTAATAATGTATGTAATATAAGCTTTTAATACAGTGTCTTGTACATATTAAGTGGAAGGTACATCTGTTTTACTCCAGTTAAAATATATGAAGGTGAAACAGAATTGCAAGGCCATTTAATGCCTTCTCACAATAGAAATCAGTCTCGAATAGCCTATTGGATTACCAAAATGTCTCCTTCAGTGGCTCTGACAACTTTGTTCTTAATAATTAAATGCTGGGAGGATAAATTTCAGGGAAGGTGGAGATAGAAGGGGTTAATAGGTGATCCTAGGCTCTCTTGTAGAGACCTCCAGAGAGAGAGTAGGTTCTGATGTTTGGGAATGCTAGGTGGGTAGACAGGGAATGGAAGAGATGCTAAAAAATGGGGATCTGGCACCTAAGAGGAAACTATGAGGAAGGTAAAAAGAATTAGGTTCTGAATACCTGGCCTTTAATCCTGCCTTGGAACTTGGGCAAGTCACATCTTTTTGGTCTCAATTTCCTCATTTATAAAATAGGAATGAATAATGGTACTTTTCAAGGTTATTGTGAGGATTAAATGAGACAGTGAGTATAAAAATGATTAATAAAACACTGAACCCAAATAAGGAGTTATCCCTTGAAGATGGAACTTTGCTTTCTCTACTGAGGTTTTGTTCATTTTTGTCTTTTTTTTCCTCTGTTCTTAAGATTGGATAATTTCTACTAATCTGTCTTTAAATTTCTGCCTCTGTATTTTGCATTATCAAATCTGTTGTTAAGCCCAATCTATAAATTTTTCCTTCCATATTTATGATTTTTCAGTTCTAAAGTTTCTATTTAGTTCTTTTCTTTTTTTCCGTTTTTTCTGGTGAATTTCTCTGTATGGTCTCTCATCATATCCATCTTTAAATCCTTGAATGTATTTACAACAGCTTGTTTTAAAGTTTTTTTCTGCTAATTCTAATAACTAGATCATCTTGATATCTGTTTTTATTGATGTCTTTTTTTTTGCTTGATTATGGATTAATTTTCCTTCTTATTTGAATATCTAGCAAATTTTTATATTATGTTGGGAATTGTTGATAATACATTGTAGGTTTACTAAATTATGTTATCTGCTCTAAAAAGTGTTTTTTTTTTTTTCTTGTAGCACACAGTTAAACAATGATGAATTTTAATGATCATGTCAGACTTGGATTTACTCTTCATTTGGGAGGGATCTTTTAAATTTGTTATTAGTCCTGGGACATAGTCCTTAATATAGGGTGTGGCCTTCCCTCCTAAGGTAGTGGATTTCTGAGGTCTCAAATGAATGAGCAAGGTGCTTAGCAAGTCTTCTTCACTTTAGCCTGGATTGGTACTCCGATATATTCTACGTGACCTCTGGTATTTTCACTTAGGTTTCAGCCCTGTACCGGTTCCTCTCCTGGGACTCATAGGGTCTCACTCTCCACGTGAGCAGCCATTCTTTGATAAGGTCTGTGAAGAAGAACCACACAGACTTCTGGGTATACTCTAGTCAACAGCTTCCTCTTCTCTGGTGGCCTACCCCTAAATTCCAGCCATTTCATAAGCCCTCTTCTCCAATCTCTGCTCAGCTCAGTAAGACCCACACTTTGCTTGGTCTTCACCTTCCAGCACCATGGACAGGAATGTACCTCCAGACTGAGATCCTGGGCAAACATGGGCTCTCCTTCTGTGCTTCTCTTATTTCAATATTCACAGTACTGAGCTGCCAATGGTCAGATTCCTGAAAACAGCTGCTTCGTGTGTTTTTCTAGTTTCGTAGTTGTTTACAGCAGGAGGACAAATCTTACACAGTTACTCTCTCATGGCCAGAAGCTGGAGAACTCAAGTCCTTTCTTTTTCTCTGATGATTATTATAGTGTCCTGTTCTTTAATGGATGAAATATCCTCTCTCATTTTTCTGGGAATATTAATGGTTGTTTTTTTGTTTACTTGTTTATTTAGCTCCTTACATTTTATTTCTTTCCTTGGTATTTCTTTTTTCCATTCTTTTTTTTTTTTCATATTTATTTTGACCTCTGACTCATATCAGAGGCTACCTCAAATGTGTAGGTCAGAATCACTCAAAAAGCCATTTGGAAACTCTGTTGCAAGGATGGAAGTTGTTGAATGATGCAACTCACCAGAAAGTGATTAATTGGAGGAACTGGCCACTTTATTGAGGGAACCCCAGATGTCAGTAGCTGTAGGTCTACTTTTGTGAGCTGGCTAGTCACCTTAGAGAGGATTTCCTTAAATTTGGTAATGTGAAAAGAAACATGAGCTCCTATCCTACTAAAGCAAAAGTAGAGGAGGTGTAGTTACCTGGTTATGTGGGCTAATGGAGGAGGCCTGGGGTAAGGGGCATCTTATAAATATTTTCAACCAATTCCTTTACTTTCAGCTCTATACTGTTCCCCAGTCACCAGAGATAAGTGGTTCTTGCAATTTCTAATACACTCTATAGTGCTGAGATGAGACTATCTTTCTTACCACACTTCCTCTGAAGGAAAGTTTCAATCTTCTGCTTACTGCTCCGTCAATAAGTATTCATGCATCTACTTTCCATCGTTCAAAATCGTGTGGTCAATACAGGTGGGCTTTTCTTTCCTTTTAAGATATATTTTTAAAAACTTTTACAAATATTTTAGTGGGATTTCAAGAGGGAGTGGTGATGAATGTGTGTGTTCAATCGACCATGTTCAACAAGAACAATATTATTGTTTTTTAGTAGAGTGAAAATAAAAATATGAGGTATAGACGAAGAAGGTATAATTAAAGAATGGCTCTTTTAAAATTTTATTTAAGTTCACTCATCCGACAGTATAGATGCAGTTCCCACACTCACTCCTCCACACATTGGAGCTATGCCTCTGTCTTGCTCCAACATGTCTTGCCTTTCATTCTATGTCTATAGAACTGAAGCAGGAAGAAACTGTTAGCTTCCAATAGCCTTCCTTAAACATATTATGTCCTTGTTACCTAGTCATCCAGGCAAGAGTAGAAGCCACAGGTGAGAAAAATTGAAGAGGTATGATGGGAACTGAGGTCACTTTTCCTGCACATTCTGAGTGACACATTAGTCCAGGCTCCCTTTGGTTTGCAGAGACATATTAGTGGTAGCCCAATCATTTCCAAATATGAAAACAACTTCAGAGGCTCTCTCCCGCCTTTCCTGACTTTATTTCAACAAAATTAACCCATTTGGAAACATGCTTGAAGCAATGTTCTTCCTGCCTCATTACAGCTACATCAACACATCAGCATTCTAGAACTGCCCTGCCTGTCTCCCTTCTCAGCCAGAGCATCTCATAGCCAATTAAATCCACTGTAGCTCTGCTCTGAGACCTACTCCTTGCTCCCTTATTGCTTTCAATAGCTTGAAATCTAGTCAGCTGAAAAACCAAACCGATAACCAGGCAGGAATCATCACTCAAGTGAGAAATGATTGAAAAACTTTGTGCAATGCTGAGGACTGCCCCATTGGAAAGTGGCCCTAGATGTACATCGAGCCTTTTTAGCACCCACTGGAGAGCAGTCATGACTTCCTACACTTGGGTGCTCTGTTTGTGTTTCAAATACCAGGGCTCAAGAGTGATATTTAGCTGCTGCTCAGGGACTCATTCTGTCCCTTGTCATCTCATGCCAGCATTTTTTAAATGTTTGTCACAACATCCAAGAAGCAAAGGAAAAATCAAAGCCCTAAATGTAAGGAACTCAGTGGTGACATCTGGAGTCATCTGTCAGCTTTTGGTTCCCTACCTCTTCACCCACCAGCTCTGCTTCCCCTGCAAGTCTCAGCCTTATTATATGTCCATATACCTATAAGGCAGCAGCTACCTACGGTTCCTTCTCCCTAGCGTCCCAGACCCCTTGAAGAATGTCAGAGCTGGAAGGGATATTGGGATCATCAAGTCTAAATCTTCGATTTTACAGAATTAAACAAAAAAAAAAAAAAAAAGAAATGACTTTTCTAAATAACAGAGCAAGTTTATGCTCTGGCTGAGGCAGGAATTTAGACCCCTAGTCCAGGTCTGGGCCCTGGTGAGACCAGGCAGCACTCACTCAGGTGTAAAATGTAAGAGGGCGTCAGTAAATTCAGTAATCAAGATAATTGGTGTTTCAATGCAAGATTTTTAAGAATCAAAATTAATGCAAAAAATTCCTTGATGAACAAAATATCAGAATTTTAGATAAAGATAGGATCCAACAGGGCCAGGATTAGGGTGAGGTGAGAGGGGCAAGGCTGTGTAAGGACAGGTTGGACCCCGTCTTTATTTAAAATTTTGATATTTTGTTCATAGTGGATTTTTTTTACTGAGATTTTTAGTGTCCCCTTAAATTTTGCTTCCAAGTTGAGTGTCTTGCTCACTTTACTATATTCCTGGCTCTGTTCCTGATACTCAAACTTGTTCTCTGCACTTCCCTGTCAGTCTTCTCATTTTGAATCTCTTTTTTTTTCCAGCTTTATTGAGATATAATTGACATATAACACTGTGTAAGCTTAAGGTGTACAACATGATGATTTGATACACTTATGTATAGTCATCCTGCGGTATGGAGGATTGGTTCCCAGAACCCCCATGCATGCTCAAGTCGCTTGTATAAAATGGTGTAGTATTTGCGTATAACCTACAACACATGCTCCTGTATACTTTAAATCATCTCTAGATTACTTATACCTAATACAATGTAAATGCTATGTAAATAGTTGTTATACTGTATTGTTTAGGGAATAATGACAAAAAAAGTCTGTACATGTTCAGTATGGACACAACCACTGTAGGCCTTTCAATCTGCAGTTGGTTGAATCCACAGATGTGGAACCCGTGGATATGGAGGGCTGACTGTATTGTGAAATGATTAGCACAGTAGGCTTAACATCTCTGTCACCTTATGTAATTACCATTTATTTTGTGTGTGGTGAGAACATTTAAGGTCTACTTTCTTAGCAACTGTAAAGTATATAATATAGTATTGTTAACTATAGTCACCATGCAGCACATCACATCCCCGGAACTTGCTCATTTTATAACTAGAAGTTTGTACCCTTCAACGAATATCTCCCCATTTCTCCCATCTCCAGCCCCTGGCAACCACCGTTCTACTCTCTATAATGAACATTTCTATGAGTTTGGCTTTTTTAGATTCCACATATAAGTGATATCATGCAGTATTTGTCTTTTTCTCTCTGACTTATTTCACATAGCATAATGCTCTCATGTTCCATCTATGTTGTTGCAAATGGCAGGATTTTCTTCTTCCTCATGGCTGAATGATATTCCATTATATATATGTATGTCACATCTTCTTTATTCTTTCCTCTGTAGATGGACACTTTGGTTGTTTTCATATCTTGGCTATTGTGAATAATGCTGCAATGAATATGGGAGTACAGATATCTCTTAGAGATCCTGATTTAATTTCCTTTGGGTATATACCCAGAAGTGAGATTACTGGATCATATGATAGTTCTATTTTTAATTATGTGAGAAACTGCATACTGTTTTCCACAGTGGTTGTACCAATTTACTTTCCCACCAACAGTGCACAAGAGTTCCCTTTTCTCCACATCCTCACCAACATTTGTTATCTCTTGTCTTTTGGATAATAGCCATTCTGACAGATATGAGGCAATATCTCATTGTGGTCTTGATTTGAAGTTCTCTGATGACTAGTGATGTTGAGCATCTTTTCATGAATCTGCTGGCCATTGGTATGTCTTCCTTGGAAAAATGTCTATTCAATTCTTCTGTCCATTTTTTAATTGAATTGTTTATTTTTTTGCTATTGAGTTCTATAAACTCCTCATATATTTTGGATATTAACCCCTTATCTGATATATGGTTTACAAATATTTTCTCCCATTCTGTATGCTGCCTTTTCATTTTGTTGATGGTTTCTTTTGTTGTGTAAAAGCTTTTTAGTTTGATGTAGTTGCATTTACTAATTTTTGCTTTTGTTGTTTGTAATTTTTGTGTCATATCAAAAAAATTATTGCCAAGGTCAATGGCAAGATTTTCCCCTATGTTTCCTTCTGAGAGTTTACAGGTTCAGGTCTTATATTTAAGTCTTTAACCCATTTTGAGTTAGTTTTTGTGAGTGGTATAAGATAGGGATCCAATTTCATTTACCTGCATGTGATTCCAGTTTTCCCAACACCATTTCTTAAAGAGACTGTCCTTTCCCCATTGAGCATTCTTGGATCCCCTGCCAAATATTAGTTAACTGTATAAGCAAGGGTTTCTTTCTCAATTTTCAATTGTGTTCCATTGGTCTATGTCTATTTTTATGCTAGAACCATACTGTTTTGATTGCTATAGCTTTGTAATATAACTATAGTTTGAAATCAGGAATTATGATACCTCCAACTTTGTTCTTCTTTCTCAAAATTGATTTGTAGGAGGAGTGATGTGAGTAAAATCAATTGTTCCTCTTACCCTTTCCAATGTGTCCAATATCAGATTTTTTTTCCAGTGGTGTGCTGGAGCTTTTACACTAGACTCCTGAACTTCCACAACGGCTCTCTCATCTGTGGGTGATTGTCTAAGTCAGTGTTCTTCAGAGGATCCTGTACCACAGCTGAGAGAGGCAGGAGCTGATTCAGGGTCCACAGCCGGAACTAAGGTCTCTATGCCTACTACCTGATGCGCGAGTGAGTGAGACCCCTCTTGGGTCCCTCGCATGTGGTGCTGGATTCCATAGCTCCCTCAAACGGCAATTTTGACCATGGATGGATGCCAAATTATTGTTGTTGGGGGGAGAGGCATACGGTGCTAGAAACCTTATTTGGCCATTTTGCTGACGTCACTCCTGACATCAAGAGATTCTGCCTTCACTGGTCTGGCAACTTTCACTCTTCTCACTGCACACTGAGCTACTTGCTTATCTGGACTTTGCTTATGCAGCTTTCTATGTGGATTGACACTTATTGAATTTCAGCTCTCCTTTGGTCATGGCCAAATTTGTGCTTGGAATCTCCAGACTGCATGGTAGTGTCACTATGGAAAGAAAAACTAAATTGCCAATTCTAAAAGAAGTCACCTTTCTGCTGGACTATGCCAACTTAAGGGATGGGGTAAATAAAAAAACAGAAAACTAAATGTGGAAAGTAAATATGTGTTATAAATGCATCTGTTCTGTACTAAAATTCTAAGCTATTTTGGATAAATAAAATTCTCCAGCACATATATGGGAAGGTGTAGCTCTGAGGCCTATCTCTAGGCTCCTTGATCTGCAGCTTGCATTATTTTGTCTTGCCATTTTGGTTGTTCCAAAATTTGAGACTGAATAACAATAAAAGTTATCTTATAAATTAAGGAGGTTATGAAATCATTTTTGGTCAAGGCCCTAAACTTCCTCCTTCATGCCTAGCATTACTTTAGATAGTACAGCTGTGTACCATGTAGCATGTGAAGAATCAATTTTTACAATAGTTAACCTACTGCTGACTTCATTGTGATAATTCCTATTTTAAGAAATGCTTACCTTAGGAATTCAGGATACCTTTTGTATATGATAGCTTTCCTTCACACGTCATGTGTACGTGTGTGTGTGTCTTTATTTGTCTCAGAGACAGAGTGACCAACTACACCAAAGGACGATGAGGGTCACGTGAAATGAGGAGGTTCTGTTGCAATTGAGTAACAGCAAGTAGGAAAAAGCATTTTGCATCATAATTTTTACATTGTTAATGTAATTTGAATCCATTTTTATTCTTCTCTGTCTCTTCCCAAGGACTCATGATGAATCCATAGAAAAAGGTAAAGAGAGAGTCAAACAAACTATCTGTTCTACACATTTCCCTAAGACATTGATGAAACAGGGCCAGGTTTGGGGCCTGAAGAGACAAAGTACAAAGTACAAGGCTAATGAGAGAAGAGTAGTTTCCAGAAGGTGTTGGTTAGGATATTAGTTTAGCTGCTTTAATGGAGACTAAATAACAGAAGCTTAAATAAGAGAAAAGGTGTTTTTGCTCTTGCACGAAAAGGTCCCAGCTGCCTCTATTCCCCAGGGATAGGGTGACTCTGTTCCATGTGTTCTTCCAGGGAGCCCGATTTCTTCTTTATATTGCTATGCCATCTTCTTGGGCAGTTCTACTCAAAATATGATCCATCAACTCTTTCTTACAGGTCTACAATGAGATAAGGAGCTTGCACCAGCATGCAAAACGACTACAGACGGTTCTTGATTTACGGTGGTTTGACTTAACAATTTTTCCACTTTAATTCCAGTCAGCCACGTGATCACAAGGGTAAACAACCGATATACTTACAACCATTCTGTACCCATACACCCATTCTGTTTTTCACTTTCAGTACAGTATTCAATAAATTACATGAGATATTCAACACTTCATTATAAAATAGGCTTTGTGTTAGATGATTTTTCCCAACTGTAGGCTAATGTAAGTGTTCTGAGCACGTTTAAGATAGGCTAGGCTAAGCTGTGATGTTTGGTAGGTTAGGTGTATTAAATGCATTTTTGACTTATGATATTTTCAATAGACTTGTTGGGATATAACCCCATTGTAAGGCGTAGAAGATCTGTACATAGCTAAGCACGCTGCTTTGTCCAGCTAATTTTTTTCTTAGTCAGACTTTCTCAGTGAAGAACGCAGTATTTTGAATTACATTGTGGTGCAAGCTTCTTATGTGCTTGTGCACTGCAACTTTGAGTCACGCTGCTGGAATGCGTTGGTGTCTTTGTCCTCAGGGTTGAAGCTGGCTCACCATCACTATTTCTGTGTCCTAGTCTATGGAAAAGAGGAAAGGAGATGTGTAGGACAACAGCTTCCTTCTAAGGACATGCCTCAGAAGTGTCCATTTTACCTCTGCTCACATCTGTTTGGCCATGTCTTAGTCACAGTGCAATATACAGAAGGAAGGGAAGCTGGAAATTGTAGTCACTAGCTAGGCTTTGTATGCCCAGCCAAAACTTAAGAGTTCTGATACTAAAAGGAAGAAAGGGAAATAGATATTGGGGACAATCAAGAGTCTCTGACATACCACATTTTACACCCTTACTGGTTGGCCATGGAATGGCTAAAACAAGTAAGGATCTGGAAACCAAATTTATAACATAAAATAAAAATTATAAGGTGTGACAAGAAAAAAACCATATCAGCTTTTGGAAAATTGAGAAGGTGCAATAAATAGCACCCTTTTTACTCTTTTGACATCTGAACTATTTGAAAAATAATGCAAATTAAGGCAAACAAGAGACCAAAATATCAACTTTATTACCGAAAAAAGAATATATTGGGGAATGTAGTTTATATTTGCAGGCAACGTATTTCCAGTAAAGAACCTCAGATTTAGAAGAATTTCTCATCCAGTGAGAGGTACTGCTGGACTACTACAGGGGGTGTCCCATACTCCTCCCCCCAACGTTGGCAGGGCTTTTCCTTTTATGCCTATTGAAAACCTGAGAGCAACCAAGGACGCATGATCTCTACAGACAAAATCATTCCTAAAAAAGAAAGGAAGAAACTGAGCTGAGTCCACCCGTTTTATTCTTCCCAAATTTTCCAATGAAATGAATCACCTCCTCTTCTCTGGGGAGGGTTGCCTGAGAGGGAGGAAGGAAGTCAGTAGTGTTACACTAACAGAGATCCTTCCACTTGGAAGGAAACATTGGAAGTAGAGTAGATGCATTCCTCCCCTCTTACTTTTCCCATCTTTTGTTCTCTTAACACATTGCACTTAACAATAAAGCTGATGACCAACCTGTGGTATGACTATCTCCCTCCTGTATGCAGATCTGCCATCCCTCAGGATAGCCTTATTTTCACTGCTATGAGGATATCTTCACATTATTAACCACTAATTCTTTGGATAGAATCCTGAAAACACTAGTGGGCAGTGTAGCTTTTGACCCCAGAAGGTTTTGAAATTGATTCAAACAACACATTAATTTCAAAGCCATTATTTCCCACTCCAATTTATCCAGCCATCAAATTCAAAGGAATTAAATTTGAAAATCAAATTCTCTGGCCTTCATCAGTCTCCCCAAGTTTGTATTCAGCTTAATCTCAGCCAGAGGGATATCCCAGGCCAGGCTGAGTTAGGATTCTTTCAGTAGCCCAAGCCCAGTTGGTCATTCACTGGAATGGCTGTGGGTCCTTCAGGATCTTAGAATGTCTTATGAGCCTCCCTTTTGAGAAATTCAAAGAGATACCAGGACGTGAAATTTTGAAAACAATGCAATCCCAGACCCTAGAGAAATTATCCCAGACAAAATTGTGTACTTAGTGTTGCTGAGGATTATAGCAGGGACTTGGTAAAATCTATACAGAGGAGAGAAGATGGAGAAAAGCATTTTTTGTTTCAGTAGAGAGACAATGCCAGTCAACTGGTGCCTTGTCCAAAATCTCTGACTGTGTCTTATAAACTTAACTGGGAGGTTAATTGTGACATTACTAATTTACTATATGAGAAGGGCAAAAAGCAATAAGTCAAACTGTCTCCTCTCTTACATGTGACATTTGAGGCCTTGCTGTTTTCTTGCAAATTTAGAAAAATACATTTGTGGCAGCCCCTATCATATAGGAAGTACCTTTCTTTTCCATTTGGTGCTGTGAGGGTGGGGAAGATCCCCTTTCTTCCTTTCATGTGCTCTGATGGCTGGACTAATAATAAAATTAACATGAGGCCAATTAACAGGAGAAAAATCCAGTTTAAGATGTACATATTGGAGATCACAGAGCAATGATGCTCGGACAGTGAACAAAGGCTTTGTGAAAGCCTCAGTGTCTCACATTGTGTCTTTGCTGAACCTGAGACCTAACACCATTTTTGTGTGTGTGTGTGAGGAAGATCAGCCCTGACCTGACATCTGTCGCCAATCCTCCTCATTTTGCGGAGGAAGATTGGCCCTGGGCTAACATCTGTGCCCATCTTCCTCCTCTTTATATGTGGGACTCCTGCCGCAGCATGGCTTGACAAGCCGTGGGTAAGTCTGTGCCCGGGATCGGAACCTGTGAACTTCAGGCTGCCGAAGCAGAACGCGGAAACCTAACTGCTATGCCACTGGGCTGGCTCCCTAAAACCGTTTTTAAGGATCTGTATCTATACTTTTCCTGGGCCTAAGGTCTATAAATTTCCTATGAAGTTTAACCTCTTTTCTGAGGCCTACAGTATGCACCTTTGCTTAGCACTTCCTTTACCTAAATTAAGCAGGCCAATGCTGTTTTCCTTAAGGCATAGCGCATTCAGTTGTCTGTATGAGACAATAAGCCACTTGCCTGAGGACAAAGCTGCCTTAAGCAGCAATATCCCGTAATGGACAAAATCTCACTTCAATTGCCCAAGGCCTAATGCCATCTGCCCTGGTTAAAACAGGTAGAAGTTAACCAAATAACTGTAACAAGCAGCTGCATTGTTTCCTGAAGACCACTGATGGCATGAGCCTTGACCATATCAAAATGCTCCGTCACTTTACATGTACACATCCCAAATCAAATTTCACTATTTCCCCATCATACTGACCAATGCAGTAGATTACGATACTTCTTTGTACTAACTTTCTCTCCCCCACCCTACCTCACGGGGGTAGAGCCTGATCCTGCAAACCCTAACACGTAGAGTGGTAGAGCAGAATGTGTTAGCAGTTTGCTCTGAAGGGCAAAGGAAATGGAGAAACTGGGAACACGTGATCAGTTCTTCTTCCAAGATCAGTAATCGTTTAAGAGTAAGAGTGTGGAGGAAGGTTGGGTGTGTTGGTAGTGTTCCCTCTTTAAGTAAGACAATATCCAGAATGGAGAGTTATCATTCTCCTCTAAAAACAGTCATTCCTCCTCAAGCACAGGGATCCTCAATTTTTCATTACTGTGACACATTAATGGATGATGTTCACCTGAGGACACACTTCCAGAAGTTGAGTAATAGTTGTGGCATAATTACAATAGGCCGTCGGTTATGCATGCTTCCTGATGCTCTAGTCCAGTGGTTTTCAACTGGGAGTGACTATGTCCTCCCAGGGGACATTTGGCAGCATTTGACATATTTGGTTTTCACAACCTAGGAGGGCTGCTTGTGGTCTACTAGAGGCCAGGAATGCTGCTAGACATTCCTCAGCACACCCAACAATCCCACACAGCAAAGAATTATCTTGCCCAAACTGTCAACGGTGCTGAGGTTGGGAAACTCTGCTGTAGATGTAACTTCACCTGTTTGTTCTCAAGTCAAGGAAACATATTGGAACGAAGGTGAATGAGATGGCTGTTAATATGTGGATAACCTTGAAACTTCCCTGAAATGGTTTTTAGTAAAATAAATCATTTACAAATTTTGGTGGTTTGTTTTGCCTCAACATATGTTTTTGTAATCTAAATTAGTCCATATGTGATTGTAAACAGAGGAATGATGCCAGTAAAATGTGGAAGTAACATTTTTTCATATGTGATATTTTTTTCTAGCCCATTAGTGTTTTATAACACCAAGCAGCCACAGCAGAATCCAGAAGGTGGAATATGAGACCATACCCAGGGTCTGTTAACTTGTTGATTTATTGGTTTCAAAAGTGGACCCAATTTTCCATTACCTCCCATCCTGTATCCATGCTTTTGCAATGTCATTTTGTACTTTTTAGCTCCTACCATCATGAACTGAAGTTTATTTCCACTCTTCTTGAATTTGTAATGGCTTTATAACTTGCTTTAGCCAGTCAATGGTGGCAGAAATAACAGTGTGCTAATTCTAAGCCTAGGCCTCAAGAAGTCTTGCACAATTCCACGTGTTCTCTTGGACAATGTGACCGTTACGTGAACAAGCCTAGACTAACATACTGAAAAATGAAAAATCACTTGAAGCAGAGAAGAGTTATCTCATCTGAGGTTTTCTTAGATCAGCCAAGATACCACTGACATGCCAACTGATCACAGGTGAATGAGTCCGGCTGAGATCAGCCAAGCCAGACCCAGGACAGTAAAACTATTCAGCTATAGACCTATAGGCTCACTAGAAACAATAGATGGTTGTGTATCAAGTTACTACATTTTGTTGCACAGCAATAGATGACAGATACATAAACCTGAACTTCCTCTTGGCTTGTTTCAGCCACATGGTCTATCTCAGAAGATGCTTATTATACTGTTACCTCTGACTTTTGTGTGTTTGGCCCTTATTTCCAAATTCAGAAGCTTTACCTTTACTTAAACTTTTTTTCTATCATGCTACTTTCATTTTTTGAAAGGTAAAGTCTTATATTTAACAGTAGTATTTGTGTATTAGGAATTTGGCATGTTGTTTCAACTCTGCTCAAATTTTTATTAAAATTTTCATCATTATTTTTGTTAGTGCTCTAGTTTTTGAGTGGTTTGCTCCACTCTTTTGTTTTCCATAGTTCTATTATTTTAGTATGTAATTTTGGAGAATATGAGGTTTCTCAGTACTGTATCTGTTGTGTTACAGGAAACAGAAATGCTCATATATATTTTGAGTACCAAATTACTTGTGCCCCATCCCACAACTGATCATGAATCACTAGTGTGTCAAGATATGAGGTTAGGAGCTGCTGCTCAGGCCACCCTGAGAGATCAAGAAAGAATCCTAACTCAGGGATCTGTGGATAAACTTTTTTCTGTTTTCGGTACATGTCCATATGTGGGGGTTTGTATGCATGTGTGTAAGAATGTACGTGAGTGGGTGGGAAATTCTGACAATTAATATTTTGTTGCAGTTATTATCACACTAACATGTTCCCAGGCTGTTGTGTGCTGTTTAAATCAAATTATTCTAAATAGGTACAATAATAAACACGGTCATTTACAAATAGCTCTACATTTTATCAAGTACTTTTATATCAGTAGCCTCGTCTTAATCCTTATGGCAGCCCTGAGAGATATTTGAATCTCATTTTACAGGTGAAGGAAAGGAACTATGGATGGATTTAGACCTCCAGATAGTGCATGACAAAGTAGGGATTTAAAAACAGGTATTTCTCCCCTACTCCTTCATTCCAAGATGAAGGAGTCATCCTCCTGGTTTGCACTTGATTAGGGAAAGGGCAGAACAGGTTGTTTTTAGGTCTTTTACTTTGCTGCAGGAAAGAGGGGACTGATGATCAATGAGAATTTCAGCTCTGACAAAACTTGGATGAGGATGACAAGGGAAGCCTTTGTGTGGTAGGAAGATTCAAAAGATACCCTACCCCCAAGATTCCATTCTCCTGGTTATTCAACCAAACACTAATCTTGTCATTGCTATAGAGAGATTTTGAGATATAATTAAAGCTACAGGCCTTAAAATAGGGAGATTGTCCTAGATTATTGAGTGGGCCCAATCTAATCACTTGAGCTCTTAAAATTAGAGAAATCTCTCCTCCTAGAATCAGAGAGGTGTGGCAGAAGAGGAAGACAAAGGAGAGATGAGGTTGAGAGATTTGAAGTGTGAGATGGATTCAACCCACCATTGCTGGCTTTGAAGGGACCATCATGGCATGCTGCCACACGCCAAGCACACGACATCTGGAAGCTAAGAATGACCCCTGGGCAAGACCTTGCAAGGAAATGGGGACCACAGTCCTACAACCACATGAAACAAAATTTTGCCAACAACCTGAATGAGCTTGAAAATAGATTCTCCTTTAGAGTATCCACAAAGGAACACGCCTTGATTTCAGCCTTGTAGGACTGGGAGCAGAGAAACCAGCGAGCTCACCCAGACTTCTGACCTACAGAACTGTGAGACAATAAATGGGCTTTATTTTAAGCCACTAAGCTTATGGTAATTTGTTACAGCAGCAAGAGAAAATGAATGCACTTTGTGAAGAAGGTGGATGTGCTGAGCAACTTTTCAGCGTGTGCTGAAGGACAGCAGAGATAAGTTCAGCTGAAGCTAGAACGGAGAGCGCTTTTCTGAGAAATAACATGGATACAGAGAGCTCATCCCAAGGAGTGGTTTTATGACACCAGTGTGAACAGGAAGTTAAGATGGGGAAGTAGGAAGTACATGGGGTGAGTCTTTGCAAAGGTTCACATTTAACTATACTTCTCAGGTTGAGGTTTCACCAATCCTCAGAGTAAGGGATATTAATTGATATCTTAAGGCTTTCTTCATGTACTCTAAATTCAGAGAGAGGAGTTTCAGGGGAATAAATCAATTTACAAAGAATTTCCATCACTTTGTAGTTTAATCCTATTAACAACCTTGTAAAATGGGTAATTATTTAACCCCATTTTACAAATAAAGATATAAACACTCACGTGGATAACATTCCTTACTAAGATCAAACAACCAAGACTAATATGAAAGTTGTATCAATTGCAAGTTTGTCCTTTTTCACTAAGGTTTTGGTCCTCTTTTATCCTCAGTACCTCATTTTTTACCATATTTTTACTAATCCCATGTCTTCTTGGAAAAAATCAAGATTTAAACTTTAAATAAATAATGCAACCCTATTGTTTAGATATCCAGTGCCCTATTTTCTCTTAAGGAGGTGAAGACAACTCCAAACAGTGTAGTATTTGGTCTGTTTTTACCCAACGGTGCTTCTCTGCTTCATGGGAGCAATGTTCCTGCTCCCATTGGCCCCCACACCTGGTTTCCAGTGTTTCAGCACCCAGGTCACAGAACCATCTTCTCTTAAGGACATGCCAGAGTCAGCTTTAACATAAAAAGAAGAGATTGGCTTTTGGGGAGAAAATCACATCCATTTTGACTTTCTTTGGTTCCAGTTTGGGGCCTCAGATGGTTCCTCTGGGATCCTGATGTTGGGGGGTGAATGCTGGCAGCCTCCAGGGTCGATTCCACTGTGCAAAATGCCATGGCCGGCCACTTGAGCCTCTGTGACACCTCTTAGGAAACGCTCTTACACATCCACGTGTCCTGCAGCCAACAGCAGCTCAGATTACTTCTGTTAATCACTTCATCTCAACGGTGTGTGGAGATGTGTAAGATCATCATGCTCTCCTCTTAAAGTTACTATTTTTAAGAAGCATTCATTGGGGCCCCAAGGTTCTAAAGTTAGTCCTTAGGAAACTTCAAATTACCAGACAAGGCAAATTTCCACTAAATCTTCTCAGCTCTGTCTCTGGCTGGGATTAAAGTGCTCTCCACCTGATTGCTTCAGTCATTCTGGCCAAAAGAAGGACCAGGACCACAAGTGCCATCAGGTTTTGGAGGAGACAGAAGAGGGTCAGATGTGCTTGGGAAATTTGATTTTTATTCTGACAGCCACAGCATGGAAAAAGACATTGAGATTGAAGAATTGTAGGCTGGGTTTAAGGTTGCTTTCTACCTCTCCTCAGTAGGAAGTGACTTCTGTCTCTGTTTAGGAATGAATGTACGTGTCTTCATTCACTTCCTTGGAACTTTGCTTCTTAACGCTAGTAATGTCTCCCATTAACTGGGCCCATCTCCACATGCCATCTTTAGTTCTTACAATGTATCTGCAAGGCCACCACCACGCAACAATGAGCAAAACTGAAGCATAGATTAGTCTAGGGATATTTTGGCTGGTCTGGCTAAATATGAAGTTAGACTTCAGCCTCTCTAGAGAAATGAGCTAGTGCATATAGCTCAGGTTCCCCTTTATGAGCAGTGTTTATGAACCTTAAAAAGCTGTGATTCCGAAATTAGGCACCGTGACAAAGATGGAAGTAGTAAAATTCAGAGATTAAGTGGAGCTCCAGTTCGAAAGTCAGACAAGATTCATGTTCCCAATTTGAATACAAAGTAACTGTATGACCACAGAAACTAATATCTTTATGCCTCACTTTCCTCATGTATGAGAGGTAACTTTTAAATTACTTCATAGAGTATACATGAGGATTGAATCTGATATGCATATGACACTTAACACAGTACCTGGCACACATTAAATGCTGGCTTATATCATCATTGTTATCACCATCATCATTATCCAGTTCTTTCTCCCTTTGCTTTCAGTCATGCCCAGAGCTTCTTCTACCTTTTGAACTTAAATACCTTAATATCCTAATTAAAGTCCAATTCCTCTAATTTTTTTGTCTACCATCCCTGTTTAAGAAGTGGGCTGTCAGTGCTACTCAAACCATGGTCCCCAGACAGGCAATCGCAGCATCACCTTGGGGCTTGTTAGAATTACAAATTCTTAGGCTAGGCCAAGACCTCCTTGATCCAAATGTCTGGGGAAGGAATCTGCATTTTAATAAGCTTTCCAGGAGGTTCTAATGCCTGCTAAACTTTGGGAAGCCCTTTTCTAAGTCAGTTACACAGTTTGATGAAAAATTCCTGAAAATGGAGATAAGATTTGGGTTTAAATTCTAGCTCTGCCACTTACTAGCTACATGAACTTTGGCAAACTATTTAATCTCTTTGACTCCAGTTTTTCTTCTATAATGTGTACGAAGTTCCTCGGAGTTCTATTGTTCAGGTTAAAGGCTAAGCTATATCAATGAAGAAACTCAAAAACACAATGGTTTGTTTAAGAGATTCATTTATTTCTCTCTGCAGATTAACCCAGAGATAGGAGGGTGGTCCAGAGTGAGTTGGTGGCTCTGCTCCATGAGGTCATCTAAGGACTCAGGATCTTTCTGTCTTGATCCTCTTCCCTCTCCTGGGATGTTGTTTTGTTGACTTGTATGGTTGACTTGGGCTCAGTGACACTGTGTCAGGCTTCTTGCCTGAGGGAAAAAGGAAAGAGAGAGTAGAGGGAGGACAAGCAATTTTTTTTTTAAAGAAGTGATGCAAATGTTGCGCGTATTACTACTGCTCATAATCCCTTAGTGAGAAAATGGACATTTGGCCACACCTAGTGGGAAGCCTGGCAATGCATCCACTAGCTGGGTGACAAGGTGCCCTGTACAAATTCAGGAGCTACGGGTATTTTGACCCTAATAAAAGATACTTGTGGAAGCATATAGGAGAACACCTAGCATGTAGTAAACATTCTACAAATACTAATGTGACAGGGGGTAACATGGTGTTGAAGAGACAAGCAGACATGAGCATGCATGCAAGTTCTGCTACCTGCTTAGTATGTATGTATCCTTGGAAAATTTCTTCTTGAAGAATCAATTTCCCCATTTTCTAAGATAGAAATTATAGTGTCTTACCTTACAACTGTGTTGTTTTTAGGATGATGGAAGGTTGCCCAATTTAGGCTACCTCCAATCCCAGGTCAGAATGCATGTTGATTCTTTTAATCACAATGAGACAGGAGACATCCAAAATTAGTCAGAATGTTTCACATATCATTAACTCCTTATCAAATACAACTCAAAGCCACATGCTGCAATTCCCGCACAGCTTTTGGTCCTCAGCCTGAAGATAGGAATCTTAATCCTAGGGCCCATTTAATGGCTGGTGGGGCGTGCATGACAGAGATCTTGCCAAGAGCCTCAAAAACAGCTCTCAGTTCCAAAGCAGGAGGGGGTATTTCCATCCTTTTATTATATTCTCTAGGGCAGAAATTGCGGGCCAGCAGTGAAATATAATTACAATTCTCTATTGTCTTATTTGGGGTGTAAACAAACAAGTTCCTCCCTAATCAATTTACCGAAACAAACATATAAAAGCAAGTAAGCAGGCTTCCCAAAAAAGAGTATTAACAGGATTTTCATATACCATTTACTCTGGCAGAGCAGAAAATGCAGCCTTGTCTTTACAGACAAGGCAAACACACATCCCGTAGAAGAATAATGCTCTTTATCGAAGCTAGTTCCATCTGTCTTGGCATCAAAAATCCTTTTTGGTACTTATTTTTCTGTCAGCAGTTTTCCGTCTTTTGGAAAAACAATATTTTTCTATATTCTCCAAGTTAATAAGGTCAACGACATCTCTACTCTCTCTGCTCTCTACTTCCTTCACACAACACATTAAAGGCTGGAAAAAAGAGAATATGGAATTCTAGGGGTATTGCTACCTTGCTGAGAGTCTGGCTCCTGGGGGTTCATTTTCTCTGATTGCGAAGGAAAGTCTCTAGTAGTGAGAAAGGAGGTACAGGGATTAAAGAAGAATATTGGAAGCTTTCTTAGCATGGATATCCCCCAAATCAGAGCCTGAGACAGAGGCTTGCATGCAGGTACTTTACTTGGGAAGTGATTCCAGGAAAGAGGAATGAAGGTCAGGGAGAGAGAAACAGGAAAGGAGGGGAAAGACAGTACGGAGATGTGTTATGGCGTTGTCTACTGCTGAAGGCAGATGAAGCTCAGTCCCAGGGGAGCTTCTGAGGAAACTTACGACATGAGTCTCAGAACTGTCTGCTTAAGGGTAAGAAGGGGAAGCACTTACGCATCGTTCCAGGAGCCCCAGTCAAGGTTGGACCCATAGGGGTTAATTCTTCTCACCTTTGGTTTCCACAAGTCTCACGTTGTGGCGTCTGGGAGACCACGGGGCAGAGTGACAGGCCTGCACAGATCTGGTCCCTGCACCTGAGGCAAGGGCAGAGGGGGCCGAAAGGATTGGAGGTAGTGCACAGGGGGTCTCCCACACAGGTGTCTAAAGAATATTTTGTTCTCAGTCACAATTTTTTGATTCTAGTTTTATGCTCTGTATAATTTTGTAATAATAAGAGCCTTATTATTATTTTGTAATAATAATACTAGTAATAATAATAATAAAATACCATTTATCTGCTATTTGCCAGAAGCAGCTCTAGGCACTTTTCAAACATGTTCTTATTTTATTCTTTGTAACAGTCTTGTATATAACTTTGTATTATTCACATTTTACTTGTGGAGAAACATGTTGAGAAAAGTTAAATAATCTACTTAAATTCATAAGGAATATACGTGAATGTGATTTTTTAAATCATTTCATTAATTCAGAAAATCTATTTCCCCCACCATAGATTAGGGGCTTTGAAACCCTTTCGGTCCAGCATTCACTACATTAACAGACATAGAAAACTGAAGCAAGAGTTTTACAAAATGATACTTCCTCTTTTTAGACATGTTGTAGTTTAGTATTTTCTATTCTATTCTATTCATGTGTGTGTGTGTGTGTGTGTATGTACTGTTTGCTGCCACTAAATTGATTTCATCATTTACTAATGTATTATGAGTCATGACCCCACAGACTGAAAAACAGTAGCCTAGTAACCAATATCTGATAGACGATATTCATTTTCAGGTGACAGGGGTCATCTGGAGCATCACGAATTTTCTAGTTCGCTAGAAATAGATAGATAGATAGATAGATAGATAGATAGATAGATAGATAGATAGATAGATAGATGTAGTAGATGATATAAAATAAGAGCTATATGTTGTGTTCATTTGTATTTGGCTCATAGTAAACTATAGATTTTATACAAAAGCTTTAGTCTTTGTGGGAAAAAAAAGTCTACAGGACGAATTTTGTGACCTACTGTTTTTTGTTTTTTGCAAAAGCTGTCTGGGATTTTGACAAATACCCCAGTTTGAGACTAGAGAGAAGACGTTTTTTTGCTGTGTAATTTGATTTGCTGGACTGAAGAATAAGAGAGAAGAGCAAGAAGAGAATAATGTGACTGAGAGGGTGGCAGAGTGCACGGAGATGGCTCGGAGGCTCTGGGGCTGGGCTTCTCGGGGGCGCCTGTGGGGCACTGGGGGCTGCTGAGTCCCGGGCTGCTTGGCAGCTCCCTCTGTGGTTCTGCTCATCTTTCTTCTGCTGTGTCTTCTTTGTAGTCAGCTGCAACAAAAACCTTTTCTCCAGACTCATTCCAACCTTCTATTTAGAACACGATTCAATGTTACTGATTTTCAGGAATTCTTTCCTCTGTTCATTTCTAATACTGCTTTGACAGGTTGGTGAGGTACAGCTGACACACGCTTTGGTTTCCTCTTCGGCAAACATGGGATAACGCTTTCCATCTCTGACAAGAGTTGTGAGGCTTCAATGAGATAATGTATATCACGCAGTAGGTGCCAATACACGTTAGCTAAGAACTTCCTCATCAACTGCAGTATCCCAAATTCTTTTCCTCCTGCTAGAATGGGTGAAGTCTTTGTCTCCCAGGACTTCTCTGTTCCTCATACGGCACAGCCTTCTGGAGCAGCCACTCCTTTTTATGGCCAGTTGCCACTTCCTGAAATCTAGGGATGGCTCTGTGAGTGCTAGCAGTAAATTGAGGGGTTGTTCAATTAAAGATGCAGAAACTTCTCCCCAAGCCTGTTGCGTCTCAAGCATGCATTTATGCCATCTTTCATTTAACACATATATCTTGAGACTTGAATATTGTGAGCATTTTTTCTGTCACTCTGACTACGCCTTAAAGATCAATTGGCCACCTTCATTGAGAGAGACAGGCTGAAAGAGGAATCTTTTGTGTGTGTGTGTGTGTGTGAGGAAGATTAGCCCTGAGCTAACATCTGTTGCCAGTCCTCTCCTTTTTGCTGAGAAAGATTGGCCCTGGGCTAACATTCGTGCCCATCTTTCTCTACTTTATATGAGACACCGCCACAGTGTGACTTGACAAGTGGTGCGTCTGTCTGCGCCCGGGATCTGAACCTGTGAACCCCGGGCAGGGGAGCGCATGAACTTAACTGCTATGCCACCGGACTGGCCCCTGAAAGAGTAATCCTTACCTGGAACATTTCCAGACTCAAGACAGAGACAAAAGGGAGACAGAGAATCATGTGATGGGTTTTAAAGCTCTGGTCATTGCTTCCAACCTCGCGCCACTGGCCAGAGTTAACACGCTCACTTACGTGTTCAACAAGGTGGGTGTATAATCCTCCACAGCGGGGGCAGTATGATGGAGGGGATCCAGAATATTTAGCAATCACCGATGCTACCTATCTACCACTGGACACAGGCACTATATTTCAACTCAAGTTCACCAGGTGTTCCTGTGCATCTCAGCTAGCACGAACATATACATCGATCTATCAACTCACATATATCCCGGTTTATTCAACATTCCCCAATACACTTTAGGAGCCCACTTCTGTGTCTTTGCTGATATCATTTCCTTTTACTGAAATATCTTTCCTCTATGTTCACCTGTTGAAATTCTGCAGATTTTTATGGGACTATGAACAGGAAATTCAAAAATAAGGAAATACAAATAACTAAGAATATTTGTCAGCCTCTCAAATAAGATAAAAAAATACTAAAAGAGATTTTATTTGAGGCCTCAAAAGTAGGCAAAGATTTAACAAGAAACATGCAGGGTTGCTCAGGAAGACATAATATAAGTATTTTCATTTATTATTGGTAGGAGTAGAAATTCTACATCCAGACATGTATTTTATGGCAATAAATAATAGATGTATACAAATTGCATATATAAAAATGGACACTGTAGCATTTTTGAATTGCAGAAATATTGAAAAGTTTGAAAGAATCTAAGTATCTCTCATCACTGTCTACTCCCTATTTTATTTTTTTCATACATTAATTAACCTGATACACACACACACACACACACACACGCCCCTTTGCTTGCTTGCTATTGTCCTCCTTTGAGAACGTGAGCTCCACAAGGGCAGTGACTCTCTCTGTCTTGTTCATTATATCTCCAGTCTCTAGAACAATGTCTGACACATAGTGGTCACATGGAAAATATTTGTTGGATAAATAAGTGAATTAACCATTAAGGAGCCTGTTTAAATTAAGAATGATACATCTATATAACAAACAACTTTTTTGATATTAAAATCATATTTTTGAAAAATATTTAACACATGAGAAAATACTTATTATCTATAATAAGGACACACAAATATAGTGGTTATATCAGACGAATGAATTTATGATAGTTATTAATTTCTGCCACACAGATATGTGGCAGATCTAGAATGCAAAGTCCGTTCTTTTCTCATTGCATCTCAATACTTAAAGATGAGTCCTAAGGAGAAAGTCTATAATAGGTCTGATTAAGGGGCAGCAAAGTCATCTGTCCAAGGAGAAAGTCCATACTATACATAGTCAGAGGGGAAAAAACACCTGGATACTTGGGCATATTGCCAATATATAAGCAGTTATTAAATGAAACCAGAATAAATGAGAAAATATGGTGCCAGTTAATCCAGGTTTCCATCACTCCTTGCAGAACTGGACAAATAACTATTGGTATTGCTCTTATCAAATATTATCCTTGAATGGAGACAAAAATATTCTTTCTGTCAAGTCTATGTAAATTAAAATATTTTGTTACTTCCTTATATATAAAGGTCTTATTTTTAACGTAAAGAGAGCTATGAATGGTTTACTAACTGAAAATCATTTTCTCCTATCGCCACTAATGAATGAGGAGCATGCTCTTAAAAAAGGACACTTCATTACCAACTTGCCCTGGGTGTCCACCAGACTCAGTCCAGCTCTGACTTGTGTCGCATCCAGTTGGTTGGAGTTCCCACAACATGTCCTCACGTCGCTCCATTTGTCCACTCTATCTTCTTTGCTGGGAATGCCTTCCCCCATTTAACTGACTCCTTCTTATTCTTAATTATTCAAATTAGGTGTTACCTTCTCCAGGCAACCTCCCCAGACAATCCCCCAACTGCAAATTGGATCAGCTGTCCCTTATCTGGGATCCCAAATAAAATAATAGCATAAGTTATTTACAATAAGTTTTTTGAACAAATAACTCAATGAGTGAATATTTTGTTGTATAAATTCCCTTGCATTTAGTATTGTTAGAGTTAACCTATATCTCTTAGGAAACCTAGCCTTTTCCCTTTACGTCAATATGCAAAATAAATCTTACTTCATAATGCTACAATTTTCCTTTTAGCAAAACAGCATTATGCAAATGTAGCATTTCATTAAATGAGAATTGATATCGAAGGCAAGCTCTCCTAACCTAGATTTAAGGATTCTAAATGCTCTGAGATCTCATCCTCTGGAGGTCTCTAAACTGTGATTATGAACAATTAGAATGGAATTTATTTGTGGCATTTAGTACCATGAAATAGTCCATGTTCATGTGCATTTTAATTGGTGACTTGTTCTCTGAAATATTCCCTTTAATTTGCTCTAGCAATGGTGAAGACAGATCCAATTAAGAACTCATTCCTTGGAATTAAAAAACAACTAACAACACTGGTGTCAAAAAAGCCAGGTAAATTATAGCTGATAGGATTTTACAAAGCTGTTCAATATCTTCAACCCAGAGTGACTCCAATATGAATAAATAAAAGCCTCTCAAAGGGGTTCTATCATAGTGTTCTTGCCACACATTGTAGCAATGCACAAACACTGTGGCATGCCTTCCAGCCAGACATGAAACTTAATGGACTGCATTGACAGTGTCACAATTTTCCGTTGAGAAAAATCAAAACTCTGGGCTTGAGTACAAGTTACAGATTTGTCACTATAAGCTGTGTCACCTTAGTCAACTCATTGTAACTTTTGAATGTGTTTACTTATCTGTAAAACAGAGATAATACTACCTTCCTTAGAAGTTTCTGTAAAAATGAACTAAGAGTATGAATATACAGGTGCTGTCACAGCACTGAGAACATGGTGTCCTCTCAATCAATGTCGTCTCCTTCACCATCTTCCTCTCTAGTGTTTTAACAGACACCTCTGCTAAACTAACGCAAGGTTTCTAAGGCCCCCTCCTCATCCTCCTCTTCCTCTTGGGTAGGTGAGGAGGTTCCCAGATTTTTGTATTTCATGGACCAAAAATATTATTTTAATGGAGACTGAGAGAGAGTTGGCTATTTCCTTTGCAATATAAGGATATTTTGAAAAACAAATGTCATCTACTATCACCATAATTTCACAAAGGAAAAGACCTTTTAACAATAAAAAATAAAAAGAATATAATCCCAGGAGGAAAAAATAGCCCTTTAAATTGAATATATTTTATATTATGAAAAATTAACTACTTGTGCTTATTTTGTTTTTCTCATGTAGCCAGGGACTGGTGAGAACTCCATTAGGGACCAGCACTGGTCTGTACCCTGGCAGATGGAGCAATGGACCCAAGAAGTCCCATCTCCAGGTGGACAGCCCCTAGGCCTGGCCGTGGGCAGGATTTCTTAGAACTCAGATGCCCAGGTGACTAAACATGAACACATCTTCCAGAAATTAAAGAAGCCAAGCAGGACCGAGTAGGGTGGCTCCACCTGCCTCAGATAAGTCAATGTCAATGCCTTGTTTCAGGGATGCCCCATAGTCCTACAGAAGTACTAAATTAATACTTTATTTGAGAGAGAGAGAGAGAATGAGATTTCTCTGTAGCATTTGAGGACTCTGCCGCCTCCTCTACAGCTCAAGGCTTAGGCTGAACTCCAATGTGGGTACTTGTGTATGTGTTGCTGTGTGTATGTACGTGTGCATGTGTACGTGTGAGTATGTGTGCAGATGTAAGTGCATGCATATGTGGATGTAGATGTGTGTGTGTGTGTGCGTGTGTGTACAGGGACTGTGGATCAGTTACTAGTCAAATATGATTTTGCCAATACCATTATGTGCTAACCTTCCCTAAAAAAGAGCTGTCTTTAATGCACACATCAATATGGGGGTTAGGGGCCCTGTGGGAAGAACTGTTGTTTTAAAATCAAAGACTGAATACCAAGGCCTCTCCTACTTCAAGGAGGACCTAAGGCCGGCCCACGTGGCTTGGAGGGGGCAGCGTATCCTCAAAGAGCTGAATAGCTGACCATGGCTCTGTGGAGCACTAAAACATTCTCCCCCCTCTCCAGTTTTCAACTGGTAGGGCACTGCCTAAGTCTTGGAAGAAGAGATCCAACCCTGTAAGATATTTGGTCAGTGTGTATGTATCTTCCTACTGTTCAACTGCGAATGCTTATGAAATTGGACAAATCAGGGTTTAAATTCAGGCTTTACCATATATTACCTGTGTGAACTTGGACAAGTTATTTAATATCTCTGTGCCTCAGATCCCACCTCTGTGAAGTGGAGATTATCCTACCTACACTGCAGGATAGTTATGAGAATTAGAAATAATAAATATAAAGAGCCTGGCATAGCGCCTGCCACATCAAAGATTTTCAATAAAAATTAACCTAATATCTTTATTCTGTTGCATTCGTTATGTCAGGGAGGGTGCTATGTGCAGCAGAACGGCTTTTACATTTAGATGCAGAAAGCTTGGTTTAGTTTCATTTGTGCCGTTACAACCTTGGGTGAATGACTATTTCTTTCTGCCTCCTTTGTTTCATCTGAAATATGAGCAGCTTGAGCTGGCTGATTTCTAAGACCTCTCTGGCTCTAATATCTACTATTCGTGCTGTGTTGTGAATGACTTTATTGGCATGGGTTTTAGTAGGGGTCATCCTTGCTTCTTCTCCCCTTCCTTCTAAATAGGTTCTGGTACCAATTCCAATGCATATGTGTGGGAGTTCCCCCACACAACCACCACTAAGCAATGTTCCAGTAACCAGCTGGCTGTACTACAATTCAACTCAATTCTGACATTATCTGTCCAGAGACAGCATCAGACTCCACAGGTTAAGGGTTCAGTCCTACAAGACTGTGCCCCCACCACTTCAGATGCTGGTCTGAAGCCCAGGATGTGACTGTGCTTCTGACCGGACCAGCTATAGATGGGAGGTTCCAACAACACCTTCCTCAGCAACTCAATTCAGATACCAGTTGCAATCCCAGGTTGTTACCTGTACTTTTGGTTACCAACTGGCTACCAACTTTTGGTACCAAGTGGCTCTAAATCAGAGATTCCCAAGACCCCCTCCTCAGGTTTGATTAATTTGCTAGAGTGGCTCACAGAACTCAGAAAAACATTTTACTTACTAGATTACTGGTTCATTATAAAAAGATCTAACTCAGGAACAGCTGGATGGAAGAGAGGCATAGGGCAAGGTATGGGGAAAGGGCGTAGATCTTCCATGCCCTCTCCAGGTGCGTCACTCTCCCAGCACCTTCACATGTTCATCAACCCAGAAGCTCTGCAAACCCTGTCCTCTTGGGTTTTTAGGGAGGCTTCATTACATAAGCATGATTAATGAAAACATTAGTCATTGAGTCAACCTCCAGTCCCCCTTCCATCCCCCAAGGTCAGGGGGTGAGACTGAAAGTTCCCACCCTCTAATCACATGGTTGGCTCCATTGGCAACAAAACTCCTCCTTAGGTGGGGTCCGAATGTCACCTCATTAAAATAATGAGAGACACATTTGTGACTCTCAACACTTAGGAAATTGCAAGGGAGCTATGAGTCAGGAACCACAGATCGAGACCAAATACATATGAGAAATATATTTTAGTCATCTGAATGACCAAATATATATTTTTCTTTTTTTTTTTAAAGATAGTTGTATTATTTATTTATTTATTTTTGCTGGGAAAGATTTGCCCTGAGCTAATATCTGTTGCCAATTTTCCTCTTTTTTTTTGTCCTCTCCAAAGTCCCAGCACATAGTCGTATATTCTAGTTGTAAATCCTTCTAGGTCTTCTATGTGAGCTGCCGCCACCACAGCATGGCTACTGACAGATGAGCGGTGTGGTTCTGCACCCAGGAACCGAACCTGGGCTGCTTAAGTGAAGGGTGTTAAACTTTAACCATTAGGCCATCAGGGATGGCTCTACATATTTTTCTTCTAAATCACAATATTGCACCTTCACTAGTCAACAACCCTACTGCCACTTTCTTAGTCATAGCTCTCACCTTTTCTCAACTCAGCCACTGCACTGACTTCATTATTATTCTCCCTCTCTCTATTTTCTACCCCTCTCATCCACCAATCACCCTGTTGTCAAAGTGAATGTTTGGAAACTCCAATTCGTTTTACTGATCTGCTTAAAACCTCATTGTTTTTTTCCACTTACAGACTAAATTCTTTATTTGTCAGAGTGGCATTCAAAGGTTTGCACAGTTAGCCTCTGCCCACCTTTCTAAACATACTTCATTAGAACTAATTATTTTAATGTTTATGACTTAAAAATAACCCAAAATAAAGTAATACTAATTGTAAAAACAAGGTAGAAATTATAGGTAAGAATGATATACAGTACAAACACCAGAATATTAAAAATCATTTTTAAATCTACTCTCCAGAGAAAATCAGCAGAGTGATGTATATTATTCCTGTTTTTTCCCTAAACGTTTATGCTTAAAAATGGAATCATGGGGGGCTGGCCCTGGTGACATAGTGGTTAAGTTCACGTGCTCCACTTTGGCTGCTCAGGGTTCACAGTTTCGGATCCTAAGTGAAGACCTACACACTGCTCATCAAGCCATGCTGTGGCAGCATCCCACATACAAAATAGAGGAAGATTGGCACAGATGTTAGCTCAGTGTCAATCCTCCTCAAGCAAAAAGGGGAAGATTGGCAACGGATGTTAGTTCAGGACAATCTTCCTCACCAAAAAAAAAAAAGGGGGGGTGGATTATACTGTACATTATAGCTTTGTATCCTTTTTTCAAACAATGAAATGTCACGAATACATTTTAATTTTAATATGTACATTTTAAAACCACGTACCACATAGGAACATTGTAATGTATCATATGTATCAAGATTTGCTGAGTTGTTAGTCATTTATAACTGTGGGCAGATAGAATTCTTAAACTTTACCCATGTGTCTTTTCCAGAGACCTTGTGACTCTCCTATATATGGCTAGCTAGATCAGAGGCATTCATTGCTCCAAAATGAGAGGGTCATTATAGCAGAATGCAGAGAGAGAGAAAAAAAAAAAAGTTTAAAATAATTCAGGCATAGAAAAAAGTGGTTTAGAGGGAGTGAGTGATTTGTCTTATCTATTTTTTACCCTTCTGGTCTGCTTCAATGTCCTTTCCTCATCAACCCCCCCTCAAAACAAACAGACAAAAAACCCGATTAGGATAGTCCTGAGGCATGAGGGACAATAGGATGCTCAAATGGGTTTAGCCATTTAAATGTGAGACAACTTGTGCCTCTCAGCCCTAAAGCAGAGACTGGGGACCCAGTAAGACTCTAAATTTCCATCATCTTCCATTTCATGGGAGGAGTAGACTAGAAAAGGATGTGTAAGATATCCAGATAGAAGCCTTTATGGAATCCCTCTGTGGTTCCTCAGGCCCCAGAATGGTGTGGGGGTGACTACACATTTCCTGTCTACTGGCGATGAGAGCAGAAGTCGCTTACAGAAGAGAGGACCTAGAGAGGCCTTCTGGGAGGAAGAGGATCCAGCAGTGACCTGTAGGGACCAAAAATAGAAGAGCACATGGGAACAGACCAGGCGCCTCTCCCCATCTTGGGTTGGCATTGTGTAAATGTCACAAAACTTATAACCAACCCAGGTATGTGAGGAGAAGACTTTGAATGGAGTGAGATTTCATTTCTACTAATTGGCTGAAAGGGAAATTAAAACAGAAAATTAATTCATACATAGAAAAATAAGTTATATTTTTGCCCACTTGAGTTGGTGGACTGAGATTCATGTCCTCTATGTAACACTGTAGAACTTCTTTCTAGTCCTTAAACTTATTTCTCCTCAAAATGCTTATGCCTTTAATATAGGGGCAACCGGATGTGCCTCTGTCTGAAATGCCTGCCTCATCTTCCATTTTCTCCCCTTAAAAAATATCTGCTTCTTTCGAGAGTCTGGCCAAATGGCATAGTGGTTAAATTGGCGCTCTCCACTTTGGTGGCCTGAGGTTCACAGGTTTGGATCCCAGGTGTAGACCTACACATTGCTCATCAAACCATGCTGTGGTGGCATCCCACATACAAAATAGAGGAAGATGTTAGCTCAGGGCTAATCTTCCTCAGCGAAAAGAAGAAGATTGGCAATGGAGGTTAGCTTAAGGGCAACCTTCCTCACCAAAAAAAAAAAAAAAAAAATATATATATATATATATATATATATATATATATATATACCTACTCTTTCTTCAGGACCTAAATTAAATAACTTATCCTCTCTTAGGCCTCTCCCAAATGCCCGAGGCATGGTGAGTTCTCTTATATTGTACAAATGCCTCATACAGCACTTGCTTCCATAACTGTGATTATTTATGTGTATATTTCACTAGACTGAGAGCTTGTGAAAAGACTATACTTTGCCTTCTATCCTCTGTTCCTCAGAGCTTAGCACAAAGCCTTGGCATGTTGATGACTTCAATGTATGTTTGCTGAATAAATGAATAGAGTGGTGGTGACCTGAGATGATACCAACGGAGGGCAACCTAACAGTCAGTGATGGGCAGGATGGTGTTTAGAGAGCAAATTTTATTGTTTTTTAAAAGATAAATAACCTAGCTATGTGTGATCAGCCCATAATTCCAGCTGTAACACCAGCAATTATTAATTAGAACCTGCGCCTCACCCATGTCTCCATTTGTTTCTTATGTTGAACTTTTTTCATCGTCATTGTGGAGGATTCCTGTTTTAATACCATAGGTTTAATATCTGCTCAATCCATTAGGGTGTAGTCAGTTGAAAGCCACAGAGATTGACCCTGACTTCTTATGTACCAGAGAATTTATTCAAGGCATATCGGAGGCTTACAGACCTGCTAAGTGTCTGAAGGATCAGCCTAATCAACCCAATAAGAATCAAAGCAGCTCTACAGAACCCAGAAACAGGAAGATCCTCTTTAATGAAGAACAGCCTGGCCAGGAGGCTGCTTTTGCCTCTTCAGCTCCTCATCACTGCAATAACAATAATTCTAATCATCCGTTTGTCTTTGCATTACTTACTCAAGATTTAATATCTTTGGCAAGTGTCTGATTTGCTCAATATAGACCATTGCCTGCACCTTAGCTCCCAGGGAAAGACAGCATCAGGCTGTTCAGTTTCCATATTTTGAGTCATAGGCACCCCCAAAATGGGAAAGATGATGGATACTGACAATTGTCCATTATCCCTGATTCTGTCCCCATTTGCTAAGTTAAATCTCCCTTCTCCTGATTTCTTAGATCTTGGCTGCTGTGAATAGATTTCGCTTTGTTCATTCCATTGATTTTAGGACTTTCTTTTGTCTTAGGTGAGAATTCCCCATTTCAGTTTTCTGGTTTCCTAGAGCCCCACTATGGGACTAGTCCCCACGGTCCCTGTCTTGAAGGAACAGGAGAAAGACGCAGCCATCTCAGCAGGTCTTGGTCATTTTATGTGCAAAATGACAGAGTTAGAGTTCAATGGATATAAAACTTGAGTCTGAGAATGGCTGCATCAGAATCATCTGGAGGACATGCTTGACACAGATTCCTGGACATCTCTCTAAGTCAGAATTTGTGGATTGTTTCAGTATGGGTCTCTGTACTTTCCGCAGTCCCCAGATGATTCTGACTTTCGGGTAGTTTTGAACTCCACTCCTGTAGTCATTCTCTAATGTTCCTTCCAGTCTAAACATTGTTATAAATGATAATACAGTTGAGAATTTCAGCCACCAATGCCAGGAGGGAAGTTCATTTTGAGCCGTTAGACCTTTCATTGCCCCTTAAGTCTTAACATCTATATTTCCACTTGGGATTGACTCTTGATGTTGAGAATGGCTGAGCTAAGGTGATCACAGGGTAGACAAAATAAACATAAACTTTAGATTTATATAGTGAGTTGCAAATCCTTAACACCTTTTATTTACTTCATATACCTTGATTCTTAAAACCCTGGGGAATCATCAGGGTGAAGATTATTGCCTTAGTTTTATGATTAAGAATACTGAGGCTCAAAATGACCATGTCTTTCCTACTCAAAGTTTGACGGGTAAACCAGTTACATCAGCTGGGAACTTGTTAGAAATACAGTAGATCAGGCAGCACTCCAGACCTCCTGGAAAAAATCTGGAATTTAATAAGATCCCTGCGTAATTATCCTTAAAGTTTGAGAAGCGCTCAGTTATATGATTTTTCCCCAAGCTCCTACATCAGGCACAGCTCATGGCAAACAAAACTATCAGGAAATGAAGAGATCATTTGCAGGGAGAAATATTATTGTAGCCAGTAACAACAAAATCAAGTTGTGCACCATTTTCTTGGTGAGGAAGCTACAGGCCACAAGGCAGAGAGTCAGGGCTGTCAGCAGCCTTACCATCAGACACCCAGACAAGGAGCAAGAGAGAGACAGAGGTCGAAAAGCATTCCCTTCAGGGATGATTCTGAGAGCAAGTCTTCTTTCTGCTGACAGGTAAAGGGAACTGTGTGTCTCTCAGTGTCTGACCTTGAGCTTTATTCCCACAGTGAAACAGAAGGTAAGATGAGCAGGGCAAAATTGGGAACATAACATCACCCAAACAGTAATTAATCATGTTCTTCAGTTGGCCTCAATAATAGTAATTAAAAAAAAGAGAACATTTGAAACCTTCCCCGTTGTTCTCGTACCTTTTCCTATTAACTTTGACTTATAGGAAATAGTGGAGTCAGAAGTGTCTGTTCCTTTACTCATTCATTCCTTCATTCATTCTACATTTGCTGAGCACTCACTAGATTCTCAGTGATTGGGGTATGGAAATGAAGGACATAGATTCTTGCCTTATGATGCAATGGGGAAGAGAATCAAGTAGAGGGATGGTTTCAATAAAATAGTACCATCTTACTTCATTTTGCCTCATGGGGGGATGTGTCCATTTGTTTTTCAAAGAACCCAACTTTGTTTCTCCTGACCAGAGAGAAAATAAAATAGTCTAGCTAGCTCCAGCCAGATGAAACCCAGACAAAATTGTGATGAGTCTAAGTCGCACTCCAGTCCATGAACCAATCACTGTGGCCAGGGGATGAGAAACTCTGGGCCAGTTTGGGCCATTAGGCCATTTCTGTGATTGGAGTGGGGACAGAGAAGTTACCAAAAGACCCAGAGTAAAGAGTGTTGGAAAGGGCTATTTCCAGGAAATAATTAATTGGTGTCTAACACAGCTCCACTTCTAAACTTCAGAGTCTTCTAAGGGCAAGAATCTGTCTTTAGCTCTAGCTTCACCATAATAGCTAATTCAAAAATACAAATTTTAAGCTGGATTTGGCTGGGAACTAAATGACCATATGAACACACTCAATCACAAACAACAATGCTAGATTCTCTGCAGAGGATAGTATTTGGTATCCGGCAGGTACCAAAAATTAACTCATAAAGTAAAATAAAATGCAACTTAAAAAATAACAAAGGACTTCCACCTCTGGGAACATGCAGTAGATATATTTTTTCCTATTTTTTTCACTAAATATAACTAAGAATCCTGTAAATTATGTATAAAACAAACATAAGAATACTGAAAGATAACAAGAAGACAGACTGTCCAAGGACCTCAGGACCTGATGAGCTACACAGTGGTGAGTTCCTGGGTTTTCTTTTTGCCTTATACATACCTAATGTGGTTTGAAGAAGACAGCAATTGGACACACACAGGAAAAAACTAAATAAATAAACCTTCACCTAAATCTCACACTTTCTGAGAAAATTAACTCAAAATGGATCATGGTCACAAGTGTAAAATATAAAACTTTTAGAAAGAAAATGTGGGAGAAAACCTGGAGGGTCTAGAGCTAATCAAATAGTTCCTAGACTTGACACCAAAGCATGATCTATAAAAGGGAAAAATTGATAAATGGGCTTCCTTAAAATTTTAAAAATTTACTCTGCAAAGACCCTGTTAAGAAGATGAGAAGACAAACTAAAGAGAAAGAGAATATTTTGCAACTCACATATTCAACAAAGGACCAGTATCTACATTATATAAAGAACTCTCAAAACTCAACAGCCAATAAAACAAAAAGCAAGCAATCCAATTAGAACATGAGCAAAAGACATGAAGAGATATTTTACCAAATAAGACATACAGATGGCAAATAAGCACATAACAAGATGTTCACCACCATTAGCCATTAAAGAAATGCAAATTAAAACCACTCTAAATGAAAAACATCAATCCTAAATGGCTACATAGTGTTTGATTCTATTTATATATAACATTCTTCAAATGACAAAATTATAGATATGAAGAACAGGTTAGTGGTTGCCAGGACAGAGTCAAGGTGGGGAGGAAGTGGGTGTGGCTATAAAACGGCAACATTAGGAATACTTGTGCTGGTGTGGAAATGTTCTGTACCTTGTCCTTATCCATGTCAACATCCTGGTTATGATATTGTACTATAGTTTTGCAAGAGGTTACCACTGGGGGAAACTAAGGAAAGGGTACATTGGATCTATCTGTATTAGTTCTTATAACTGCATTTGAATCTATAATTACTTCAAAACAAAAAGAGAAAGGAAAGAAGGAAGGGAGGGCGGGTGGGAAGAAGGGAAAGAGCGAGAGAAAGAGAGAGGGAAAGAGAAAGAAAGAAAGGAAGGAAGGAAGGAAGAAAGAAAAGAAAAGAAGAAGGAAAGGAAGAAGGAAAGGAAGAGAAAGAAAGAAAGAAAGAAGGAAAGGAAGAAAGAAAGGAAGAATAGCAGCTGATTCTCCTTTCTAAGAAATAACGAAATTAATCTCAGGGCAGAATAGCAAATTTCTGTAGAGGTTGAGTGTAAAAAGTGAACTCTTCCCAAGGGCATGGTCTGGAATGAAAAATGGCGGTGAGGGTAAAAAGTCGATTTATTGAAAATAAAAAATAATACAGAATTTTGAATTTTCAGGGGAATCCCAAGAGACAAGCAGTAAAGAGATCAGGAAACGAAGAAAAGAGGGAGAGGCAGATGATCAGAAGCTTTTGGGGAGAAACCCCAAAAGAAAATAAGTCCAGATAAGAATTCCACATGGAGGAAATGAATGAGGCACTGTTAAAAAAATGATACCTAATGTTTAAATTTCATTGTTTATCATATAACAACCCCTCATTTATCCAAACCTTCAATAACTTTTTTTTTTTTTTTTGCTGAAGAAGATTAGCTCTGAACTAACATCTGTGCAAATCTTCCTCTACTTTATATGTGGGTTGCCGCCACAGCATGGCTGACGAGTGGTGTAGGTCCATGCCTGGGATCCAAACCCGTGAACCCAGGCCACTGAAGCAGAACACGCTGAACTCAACCACTATGCCACGGGGCTGGCCCCCAGTAACTGTTTGTTGTTAGTGTTCTTTGGCGTTTTAAAGGAGAAATGATCCCATTCCTTACTTGGGATGATTAAAGACAGAAAAAAATGTTTCTAAGGTGAGACTTCAATGAGAACAAGGGTTCGGTGAAAGTAGAAAACTGAAATTAGAGGTAACCAGGAAAATAAGATCCCTGAGTTGTGCAAAAAATTTGAAGTCCCTGGATATCGATCATATAGTACATATGATAGATATTAAACCTCCATCCCCATCATTTTATAAAATCTGTTACAGAAGAAGTGGCCTCAGAAAACTGAGGGACCAGTGGATTTCCTAGTGACAGACACTTGGGTTACATACTCATATTCTCAATTTAATACGAGTGTTAGCGGTGGTCAAGTCCTTTAGAGTTACAAGGATGATCATGTGCCAAATATTAAGCTATGGCCTCTCAGGCCCAAGCCCACTGTTCTACGCTCTTCTTTGTGTGGCACACTACATTCATCCTTTACCAGCTGGCACCCTGTAGAGTTCCATCATAGGGGATCCTCCAACAAGACTGGAAAACGAGAGGAAGGGAGAGAGAACTTGCCCTTCCCCCATGCTTGTTCTTCCTGTCAGCATTTCCCCGGCAAAGGCTCCTCACCTTGGCAGCAGGAGAATGTTTCCAGTCTCTAGTTTTTTTTCCTTTCAGCGCTCTCAGAACCCAATGCATCATGTCTTCTCAAAGATAACAGAACTAGCCAGGTTGCAACCTCTCCTTAGAGGTCTGCTCCCAACTCCACATGCCTCCACCTTCTAAGGCCTGATGAACTCCAATCTCTTTCCGTTGTTGCCCCATCCTAAGAGGTGGTAGCTGTTTCCTGCAAATACTCTCAGTGTTACCTCTACCTTTCCTTTTTACCCTTTCTGTTCTCTAATATGTTTTTGACCAAACTCATATTACATTTCTTTCAGTTGAAATACCTTTTACGGCTTCTTTTTTCCTGACCAGACTCTGATACTATACTCACATAAATTATATTCATAGATGGAAGATTTTTATAAGAACACATGAGAAGATGTAGAGACTGAACGCCTCACTTCCTTTGAGACTGAGATAGACAACAGGCAGAACTCGGAAATTAGTTTAGCATTGCTTGGGAGAACCACTTCAAATCAGAAATCTTTCATGCTACTATGGTATTTATATTTTCCCAAAGAATGGATTTAATTGAATTTATTTTAGTGGCTTTTTGGCACTAGTTATAAAATAACACTCTTGGGTGGATTTCCTACCAGGCCACATATGAGGTTAACACCTAACTCACTTATTTGTCTTCTAATCCAGTCTGTAATGATAACATGGAAGAAATGTTTTCACTAACAAATTTACAACGGCCATAGCAAATGGGATAAGGATTAGGAAGACTCACATGTAGGCTTGAAGTTTTTCTTAAAAGGTGCTTGTGTAGGTAATAAATAGGCACTTACCATTTCATGGATTTCACCCTGTTACTGTATTATTTGTATCAAGAACATAGGCATGATGGTTGTAGTTGAGATACACATCCAGATTTCAGTTTAATTCGAGAGACCTTTATGCAAACACTGAATATACTCAAGTGCTACATCAAGTGGCTTAAGAAAGTCACAGATTAATTCATGGAGGTATTGAAAGGTTATTGGCTATTTAAGAATGCACTTAAATGAGAAGCAGAGAAGCTTGAGTAGGGAAAATATTTCAGGTAATAGTTCCTGAATTGAAAAATGCCAATCTTTATAGGACTTCCTCTCCTGTCATTGGTGTATTAGCTTACGCTGTTGCTTCATGTAAGCTGAAAAATTTAGAGTTAGTTCCTAAGTACAGCTTGATTCAGAGCTCAAACAGTGTTACCTGAAGCCATCTCTTGGCTCTGCTTCAGTTCTCAGTTCTCAGAGCTGGTTCAGTTCTTGGTTCTGCACAAGCACACCAAGGAAGCTTCACATTTACATTATCTCACCCCTGTCCAGCAGTTGGGAGAGACCGATTTTCTGAGAACTCAAATAGAAGTCCTCAGGTTGTGTCTTTTGGGCTCTAGTGGACCTGCTAGGGACATGTGTCCATTTAAAAACCATACTATGGCAAGCAAAATGGAATGAAGTCACTAGACTAGCCTGGACCACAAATTCCACTCTTGTGTCTTGTGCATGAAATTAGCTTTCCCTGAAAAATGAGATGGAAGTGGGTGAGGAATGGCTCTTGCAAAGGAAAACAAGGGTACCAGTGCTACAAAGGAGGAATGGATTTGTAGCAACAGAAAAAAATGCCACTAAATTTTATTTCTATTACAAAGTCATGCTAAAATATCTCTATCTGATTACTAATGTTTGATCACATCTCTGCTTCTGCTACTCTGCTTTCAAAATACCTAGCAACTGTATGGCTAATCTGGACCTTGAGTCAGCTTCTTTCTTGTTGTAGTCCTGGAGGATTCATCTTTGTTCTAAGATAAACGCTTGTATGTGATATTTTGAGTGGTGCACAGCAGGCTGTGCTATTGTCTTTTTAAGGGCATTGATGGGGCTCTTGAGGAAATATATTTTAGCAGATTGTAGAGTCTGTGTTTTCATAATTGCAACCAAGATACCTTGACTCCAAATTAAAAAAAACAAAAATGCAATAAGATGACCTGTCCCTAGGTCCCCTTGCTGCTGATTCTGGAATTAGGAATGTCCAATTTAGAAGATCTGAGCAACCAATACAGTTTGAAGCCCGAGGCTCAGCCATCCTAAAGGTGCAACTAGATGAGTCAGGCAGTTGTTCCCAACACACTAGACAACTAGCTATAGCTCTGCTTACATGGAAGGATGGGGAAAGGAGGATGCCTAAAGATGGGAGCGAAATGCTTATCTGACACATGGGAAAGTAGGCTCTGGAGGAATCAGTTTGCTGGAGTTTTCATAGTAGGCTGATGATACCAACATCCAAGCAAGATGTGTCTTATTTTTCTGGGCCAAAGCCCATTAGAGGAACTTAGGGAAGCTCAATGGGCAGTTTGGTGAGATGATAGGAGGGTCCTATAGAGACAACTTGGTTATGCTGGTAGAGCAACTAAGCGAGCTGGGTCACCCTACCCTGATAAGGTAGAAATGCCATGCATATACCTCTCTCCGAGATGCCTTTCTGCCACATTCTAAGTTTGTCCCTTTCTTCTGATAGCATCAAACTCTGTACCTGGGAGATTTCAATCATCATCTCCCAGCCTGAATCTTTTTCTTAGCAAATTTTCCCTGTTCGTGGCCATAGCTGATAGGCCCAGGGTGGACATTGGATCCAAACTTAGGAACCTGGAATTGGGACATGGAAAGAGAGAACAATTTAGCCTTGAGGAACAGAGCTAAAAGTCGTGTAGACCAGGGCTTCTTTTTCAGGTTTTCTTAATGGTCCAGTTATATAATAAGGCACAAGGCTGACATTCTCCCCCTTCTCCCCTTCTGGCTAGCCTGGACCACATGTTCTACTCTTGTGTCCTGTACGTGAAATTAGCTTTTCCTGAAAAATGAGACGGAAGTGGGTGAGGAATGGCTCTCCCAAAGGAAAACAAGGGTATCTCTGCCACAAAAGGGAGGAATGGATTTGTGGCAACTGCAACAAATGTCACTATATTTTATTTCTATTACAAAGTCGTGCTGAAGTCCTTCCTCCCACCCTTCTGCACATCGCCCAAACGCCCCTCTTTTCTTCTTTACTTCCCCACCCCTTCTGCCTATAGCAAATGGAGGTGCTGCTTCTTCAGTCAGAGAACACATATACACTTCATTTTTGTTCTTGCTCAAGAGTTAAAAACACAGCCAGAATTATAGAGGCATTTTGTGTTCCAGCTAAGGAAAAGGTTACAGATGTCAAAAGTTCTTAATATACTTAATTTAACACATGCCTTCCCTCTGAAGCATCAACGCTAACAGAAGGGACTGATACTATGGGTAATCCAAGTGTAATTTCTGTTTGGCTTTGAGAATTGCTCTGTTCTGACATTTGCATACTGGTGTGCCTGGAGTTCAGGGAATTCACAACAGGGAAGCAGCCATATGGCACCTGGTAGTCAGCAGCCTCTGAAGGAGCAAGTGATTTCTCAATCCTACTCCCTGTTATATGGCTCCCTGCTCAGGATCCCCTCCAGGGATGAGCAGACACGCCTCCCACCCCAGCCCACAGCACCAGCCTACATAAAGCTGTCTACGCTCCCTCATCTTATATGGCGCTCTTTCTCCTCATACTTACAAGGACAGCAGATAGAACGAGAGGCCCTCAAGCTGAAAGAGAAAACCCAAACCATCTTGCACTTACTCTCCTTCCTCAGTAACATACATTAAATTCTCTTTGGGGGCATGAAGTTCAAGGATGCTTAGCATATTATCCGTCTTTAAAGATTTTCTTGGGTTTATTATCCATGTGACGTTTTAAGAATGAAAATTAACTAAAACTATACTTAAAATGATTATTTGAAAAGTTAGTAACTTGCCTAAGATGGCACAGCACAGCAAAAAGAGTAGTAGAAAGACGTTTAAGGACAGATGAGATCACCTAGAATTCAACTCCCATTCAGGCTGGCTTAAATAATCGTGGTGTATCCACACCCGGGAAGACTGTAGGGCCTTTAATAAGAATGAGATATGCATATGTATGTAAAAATATATGTACTGGGCACATATACCAGGCTATATTGTTGAAAAGAAAGAGTGGGTTACAATATGGTATGTATGGCATTATGTCTTTAACTAACTAACTAACTGGTAAGACAAATTTCTACCAATGTGGCAAAAAGTCTGGAAAGAAGCCCACCGCGTTGTAACAGTGGTAACCTCTGCAGGAGGAACTGGACGGTAGGGATGTGGAGCTTTTACTCTTTATCTTATAGCATTCAGAACGTAGTAGAGATATGAGCGATTTTTGTTCGTTTTTATTTTCATATTAAGAAATTGAGTGTTTTTGCAATGCTTTGTGGTCTTATTCTTTGAAAATTTAAGATTTTTTTTTTTAAAGCTAATTCATCTAAAACACCTCCTCCCCATTTTAAGTTTCTAATAACTAGCCCTTTGATAGTGTTTTCATGAACTGGGAATTGTTTTGTATGCTTGTGTGTTTTACTTCTTCGATCTGCTTTTGTTCACTTAAAAATTGTTTAGGCTGTTTGTCTTGATGACATTTACTTTACATTTTTATTTTAAATTATTTTAGTTTAAATTAGATTTAATTACACTTAAACACATTTTAAGATACCTTTCATAGTTACAAAGTCTTGCACAATAAAGCTGAAGTTAAGGTCCTCAGCTTATAACAACTGTGCATCACTGCGGACACTGGATTCAGAAGAACTTTCCAATTTCTAACTAATTTAAGAATGCATGATGAGACGAAATGACCTTCCGCAATGATTTTCATTTCGTATAAACTAGTCTTCAAAAGAATTGATTAAAAAAAATTTTTTTAATTAAGACAACTTTTTCAGAGCACTTTTAGATTCACAGCAAAATTGATGGGAAAGTACAGGGATATCCCATATATCCCCCCATAGAATTGATTTTTTTAGATGAACTAGTTTTTATCAAAATCGCTTTACCAAAAGTATAACATTAAAAAGTGAAAAAAAGTACTACTACTGCCAATAGTTAAAATTTCTGGAACACTTATCATTTGCCAGGTCCAGTTTTGAGTACATTACATGTATTAACTCATTTAAACCTCATTACAAAACTATGATAGCTTCTATTGTTATCCCTGTATTGCAGATCAGAAAACAGGTACAGAAAAGTTAAGTAACTTGCCCAAGGATGGACAGCACAGCAAGGGAGTAGCAGAAAGAGGTTTAAAGATAGACAAGGTTGTTTATAGAGTTATGAACCATGAGCAACTAGAGACTAAGGAAGGGAAAGGCTGACTACGCCAGGAAAACCAGGAAGCCTTCTCAGATTGGATGCTGTATTGTACTGTGTGTGCTATATGATCAATGGATGAACAAATAGATTAGCCATTTAGGCAAAAGAGGAGATTTCATTTGGAGAACTCAACTGCAACAAGATAAGCCACACTGCAGGCAACCCACTTCTAAACAGAAACCAAAATACAAAGTTATGGGTACTTTTGAAAAGAAAGAAAATTATTTATAATCCAACAGCCTTAAAACAAAAATGATTCTCAACTTTACTTTTGTTTCTCAAGCCTATATTGAAGACTAGCCCTGTTATTGCTCTCTTCTGGGGGGTCCAAGGCAGAGATATAATCCACATAGTCCCCACCCTCAAGTAGCTCACAGTCTAAGGATGGACATTAAAGAATTACATCAATATTACATAGTCATAAGTACATTATATATTCACATCCAAGTTGTATTTTTAGTGGGAAGTCTCTTTCTGAGCAATAACCACCTATAGTTGTTCTTTGTAAGCCTCCTGGCATAGGCAGAAAATATGCAGAATAACAGCTGGGATAGTATAGCCAAAATCTGCTCGTACTTTGTCATTCAGATGCAAGTGCACATGTCGTAATGTTATTCATCACCTCTCTTCTGAGCAAACTCTTTGCACTGTTGGATCTACTTCCTCCACTGCTAATACCACTGCTGCTATTCTAGAATGGATGCAACTTGGCCAGACAGGGCTGTCAGGGGAAATGGATGAGGTTGTGTAAACGAAGCCTGAGTGGAAGACAGAGTGCGGCTCAGCACTGCAGTCAGCCCCGGGATTGATGGATGAATGTTCCTTTATAGACTGGCCAGTAGGGCCCTGTGAGGAAGCTCGAACTTTGCTCATGTAATAAAGCCCAACTCCTCAGTGGCACCAGCCCGAGGTTGTCACCTGCCAGCTCAGTTTGCTTTTCCTAATCCTCATTGAGACTGATCTACAATAACCTAGCCATTCTCTTGAGTATCCAGGCTTCCTTAATTATTTCCATAGGTAAACTTGCTACTCTTTGGGACTGAGACTGCAGGAGAAATAGTACTATTTGATTTATTTAGAATTAAAGTAAATTTGGAAAATTCATGAGGTCCAGAAAGGTGAGCTGACTTTCCTAAAGTCACACAGTTTTTTGGTGGCTAAGCTGGCACTTGTCAAATGATCTTTTAAGTTCAAGGCCAGCACTTTTCCACTACATTTTAATTGACAATCATTTAGTAACATTTTGTGATTTTTTTTTAATTTTGGGGAATGTAATAACTTTTTTGAAATTTTAATCAGGAACATAGGTTTGTGGCTTTTGAAACAGGAGTGTGAGAGAAATTAGGCTGAAAAGGACCTGAGAATGGAAACTTGAAGTTGGTGATCATGACAGCAAAAGAGGGTGGTGGAGATTCTTTCATTGTTTGGGGTTCTCTGCTCATATCCATGGATGTTGAACTCTGTACTAGGAGTCAAGTGTAGGCCATATGTCAACAGAGTGGCCCCCTCTCAGTGCTGCATTAAGCGTACGTGAGTAGGGTCTGGATGGGCACTAGTGTGGGGACATATTGACATGAACTCTCCCCTCCTGCTTCCTGCAAGGCCCAACACAATTGCTATTCCCTCCATAAAGCGTTTCTGATCACAGGATGGAAAACATCGATGTTAAAAGATGTAGTCCACGTCTCATAAATGTGGAAAATCCTTCCAGATCACTCTGGATAGATGAATGTCTTAACCTTTGCTTGAACACTACTGATAGGAAGTGAATTACTTCTAGAGACAGCCCATCTTGCAATGGGATAACTTAATAGGAAGAAAATACACTTTCATTAGTACAGTTGTCTGCTTCCTGTAACGTTTACCCATTGGTTCCCTCCAGACAATGTAAGATTACCCCTCGGCACTCACACACTGACCAACTCATCCTTTGGTTTCCTTTGCTCTGTAAGTAACCAAGATCATCTTCACTTGAAATCATCGGTCCTTTCTCTGAATGCCCTCATTAAACAATCATTTCCTACATACTTGCTCTATGCGCACACTGTGCTAAAAGCAAAAAATACTGAGCAGATAAGAGACTGTCCTTGTTAGTTCATGACACAGATATTTAGAAAAATAATTATAGCGCAATGTGATCAGTGATGAGCATTAGAAAATGGAAATGCAGATAAAGGAATAGACAATTATGCCTAACACAATACCTGGTGCATGGCAGCTGCTCAATAAATATTTGTAGAAAAAATAAATTCCTAGTGTTATCAATGAGGGGAGGGTAATTAAAAAAACTTTGGGGATGAACTGGCATTTGAATTAAGCCTATGAAAGCTAAGTACTTATGACCTATACCAATTAAGAGATTCCAACTCCATTTTATCTTTTTAGTGTGCTGAGATCTTGGATATAATGAAGCCAGATTTGGTGAAATTTCAAGGCAGGAGCTACATCCTCTTCTTCTGGTTTTCCAGTGTTCCCAGTGGGAGAGATGAGCTGTCAACAATGGCAGGCCCTCTTGGCTGTCCTCAATTCAGGACTTCACCAGCCCTACCTCCCTAGCACACCCACCTCCCCTCAATCCATTTCTACCCTTCACCTAGTGTACACATGCTTGGGAGGAAACGAAAAGTAGCCTCTTCTCTGCAAAAGGCTGAGCTCTGGTGTAGCCCACAACTCTGATCTTCTAGGTCATTATGAAGCATTTGCTCTCTCTCCCCTGCACACTCTCTATAACTACAAGTTAAACATAAGATCCTGGGAAGACGACTAGGAGACAAGAAAGACAAATATAAAACCTGACTATAGATAATAACACTGTCCTGTATAATTGAAATTTGCTGAGAGAGTAGAACTTAAATGTTCTCACTGAAAAAAAGGTAAACATGTGAAGTGATGGGTGTGTTAATTAACTCGATGGGGGGGTCCTTTCACAATGTGTATGTATACCAAATCATCACATTATACACTTCAAATATCTTACAATTTTGTCAATTATACTTCAATAAAGTTGGCAAATAGTTTTTTAAAAATAAGCCTTCAGAGCAAAAGGAAATTTTCATTTGTCACACATGCACACACATATGCATGTGCACATGCCTGTACATACACATATGCACATATACACACATATACACTGCAGTGCAGTGGTAAAATCAGGTCTTTGGAATAAGGTAGGCATTGGTTTGAACGCTGCCTCCCCCACTTACTACCTCTGTGACCCCAGGTGATCCTTTGATCTTTATAAGCCTTAGTTTCCTCACTTGCAAAAGGGGAATAAGAGTTTCCACCCACAGAGCTGTGATAAGTCTTATCTGGGAGCATATAGGAAGACTTGCATTCACCTCTCAAAATCTGTTGCCTGGTGAAGTGGAGGGAATGTCCCCTTCCCGTGCATACGCTGAGATAAGAAGTTGCTCGTCTATCACTGTGCTATCAAGGCCCACTTTCTTTTTTTTTTTTTTTTTGTGAGGAAGATCAGCCCTGAGCTAACATCCATGCCAATCCTCCTCTTTTTGCTGAGGAAGACCCGCTCTGAGCTAACATCTGTTGCCAATCCTCCTTTTTTTTTCTTTCCCCCAAAGCCCCAGTAGATAGTTGTATGTCATAGTTGCACATCCTTCTAGTTGCTGTATGTGGGACGTGGCCTCAGCATGGCCAGAGAAGCAGTGCGTCGGTGCACGCCCAGGATCCGAACCCGGGCCACCAGTAGCAGAGCGCGAGCACTTAACCGCTAAGCCACGGGGCCAGCCCAAGGCCCACTTTCTAGCAGACATTTGCCCAACAGAAAAAGGACCACCAGTAATGTTTTAATTTGTGACCTCAAAGGAC